>NC_090026.1:38522254-38831100 GCF_037176765.1 Anolis sagrei | reverse complement strand
CAGCTCTTGGTTTGGGGACCCCTGCCCTAGACCTTACACCAGGTCTGCACAACCTGTGGCCCTCCAGGAGTTTTGGAGTTCAGCTCCCAGAATTCCCATCCAGCTGGAGCTTCTGGGAGCTGGAGGCCCAAACATCTGAAGGGCTGCAGGTTGTGTAGCCCTGCCCTAGACAATTATATGAACATCACTTAATCCTACAAGAACCTTCTCTCTTCATTGAGAACCTCCACAGATGTTCTATTGTGTTACACTATCATGGTATGTATGCAGGCTTTCCTGATTTTGACATTTTAATTTGGAAAATTCACTCCTTCAGGGGAGAGCTCCTTCCACAATCACCTTTCATTTTAAACAACATTGTTAAAATGTGCCTTCCTGTTCCCCTCCTTATAACCTTTGGCAACCCATACATTTTCATGTGAAGAACTATAATAAACAAATAATGACTACAGTTCTTTTGATGAATGAAATGGGTTAGATTTTGATGAGCACAACAATCTACCTTTTCATGGGTCTTCTTGAGGTCACATATTTCCTCCTTCAATGACTTGAGCTCAGCCTGAAGGTCAGACTTATAGCTAGTGAGGTCCTTTAGAACAGGACGTAATCCGTTTACATCAGCTTCCACATTTTCACGGATGACATATTCAGTCTCATATCTAGATTAACCAAAGAAAGGTCTCCAAAACTGTACATTCATTAGGTCACTGGACTTACTCAATTAACATGCTTACATTTCTAGCTCCAGTGTAGCAATAAAACTCAAGCTCAACAAATCTTCCCTTTTTAATGTTATTGAGTATAATGAGCATACTTACTTCAATAACTAAACCTATCCATCATGTTTTTCACACCATTCTGGGAGTCAGATGTTAAAATCCTATGGAAAATGGAGCATTTCTGGAGTCCGTTTGTTCTTCAGATGGCTGGCCAGGCTGAAAGTGCAATGGGCCACCATTGCTGCTGTTTCATTGGCCAAAAGCAGCACTGTTGCAGAGCTTGGCTGACAACATGACTTCTGATTAGGTCGCAACAGGGTATCCAACCCTGTGACCAAGAAAAACAATGTTACTAGCAAAGCTCTGCTGGAAAGCTGCTTTTAGTTAGCAACATGGTGGTGGTATGTTGGACATGTGGACACTGCATTGGACTGGATCCAGCAGTCCACATGTCAAAAGCAGTGACATAATTCCAAACGTTCCTAGCTCTGAAGTAAATTGTGGTTCCCCTTGTTCTAGATTCATGGTTGAAAGCAATGTTTCTGCTGTGAAACCAGCCATACAAAGTGTGGATAACAGTTGCAAAGTGAGTCCATTTATTTTTGACCCTTGTAAACATGGCCAATGTTGGGGAAAGAGGGTTGAAGGCTAGGCATCAGGTAAAGAATCAATTGATAAAATGTTTTCACTGGCTTTAAGAATTGTTGCAGTCAGGGGCAGCTCAACCCATTACGCAAAGTAAGCATTTGCAGTATAGTTGATTTTGCCCAGGGGCTCTCTTGAGGTGCTCTTGGGGGGGAAATAGACCTTGACATATGCAAGTTGTAGTTACTGGGATGTATAGTTCACCTAAAATCAAAGAGCATTCTGAATTCCACAAATGATGGAATTGAACCAAATATGGCACACAGAACTCCCATGACGAACAGAAAATATATATCAATGATTGGTTGGGGGCGGGGGGCACCAAAATACTGTTTGCTTACCATTGAAAATTACCTAGGGCTGCCTCTGGTTGCAGTATACCCAAATGCTAAGATATATGTACTAGGGCTGGGCAACCACGGAAAAATTTGTTTCTAAACTCGATTTGTTTTTAGGGGGTTTTTGCGTTTCGATTTTTAAAAGAATTCCGAATTTTTTCTTTAAAAAAGTTCGAAATTTACGAAATTTCAGAAATTACGAAACAATTACAAAACAATTACGAAACAATTACGAATCGATTCGTTAATGGCGGGCGCAACCGCGCAATATGCTAAAAAAACCTCCAAATGGGACAGGGGGAACTTCTGAAGCTTCCCTCTCCCTATGTTGTTGACTGTTGGTGTGATAATTATATTTTTTTTCACTAATAAAACAAACAACAACTATAAAACTTGCACCAGACATGTGGAAATAATAACGAAACGATTTCGAAATGATTTTGAAACGATTTCGAAACAATTACGAAACAATTACGAAACAAATTGAAAAATTTGTTTCGATTTTTAGTTGCTCCTGAATGGTTCAATATCACTTCGTTATCAAAAAAATAACGAATTACGAAATTAACGAACGAAACCGCCCAGCCCTAATATGTACATATGCACTGTGACATACTATGCTGTCCACCATAGCTCAGTCTTGACAACATTATTTTTAATGATACAAAGAAGAGTCAGGGAAATAGAACTGCAGCCCAAGGGATATTTCCTTCTTACAGTCTACGATAAGCTGGCAAAACTGGCATTTTACAGTTCATGACAAACTAAAATTGGCAGGCGTTTCCTCATAGATGGGAATGAGCAGAGGCTGATTTGAGTATGATATGTGCTGGAACATAGCTTTTGGGTCCTTACATCTTGTTCTAGCTGTTGCTCCACCTACGAGTTCTTTAACATCAAATTAAAGCAGAATGAATCACGGCAAGCAAAACAGCACATGGTATCCAAAATATCAGACCTGATTCAATTAAGGGTAATTAAATTTTCTATGAGAATGTAAAGTAGAGAAAATTGTCAGTTTTGCTTTCTCCTGACTCAGTTTGGTTTTGAAAAACGTCCACTTCTTTCCCCGTGCTTTGTGAATTTTAGTAAATTATTTGAAAACCAACTGAAATGAAATTCTGTAAGTAAACCAAATAACAGCAGATATTCCCAGCATGATAAAAACCATGTTGTGTGTGCAATGGATATTGCTTTTAACCATGATAAGAAAAAAGGTCTGAATACAGAAAAATGTGATCATTGAAAGTCTGAGACCTGAACAGGCAAATCTATCAGATTTATCCAATTTTATTCATTCTCATTTTTCCCTATTCTCATAGTTTTTTCCTGTTGGACATGAAAAAATATGTGTTTTTGATTTTTTAAAAAAAATCAAAAACGAACTTTCTGTATTGATAGGGGAAGGGGTGATTTTGTTTGGTCCCAATTGACCTGGATGTTTATCACATAAGGCAGGTTAATCACAATTACAGCAGTGTCTTTGTTTGGAACATAAAGTCACTTCTTTCCTGCCACTCTCCTGGTAAGACACAGCTGAAAGGCATTCCTTTTGCAAAAGGAAGCTATTAATAGATTATTGTGTTTATAAAAGATGCACTTTGCAGGCTGATTCCCACTAGGAGAGCAGTGAGAAAGGAGCGACATCTTGTGATAATGGCAAAGTTGCTGCTGTCCTGTTGCAATTGCAATTTCCCTGTCTCATGCGATAAACTCTCTAATTCAGATTCCCAGAATAATATGTGGATTGGAACAAGGTTACATTTCTGGAGTCCCATTTCTCTGAATTTTGTCATGCAGTGCTCTGCTCAATAAGTTTATACAAAATTTCATATATTAGGGGAAATGTGTAGAAAATGCATACATCCAGGGAAACAGTCATCAAAACGTATATTTTCCCAATAAATAATAGAATTGATCTGCATATATCTAGTACAAACTGGACTGAAAGAATACTTGGAAGTGCGAAGAGAGGGGCCAGGAAGGCAGTTCCATCTTGTCTCCTGCACTGTGCTTAATATAATATAATATAATGTAATATAATATATTGTATATACCAGGGGTCCTCAAACTAAGGCCCAGGGGCTGGATATGGCCCTCCAAGGTCATTTACCTGGCCCTCGCTCAGGGTCACCCTAAGTCTGAAATGACTTGAAAGCAAACAACGACAACAATCCTATCTCCTCAGCCAAAAGCAGGCCCACACTTCTAATTGAAATAATAATAAGTTTATATTTGTTAAAATTCATTTTAATTATTATATTGTTTTAAAGTATTTTTTTGCACTACAAATAAGATATACGCAGTGTGCATAGGAATTCATGTTTTTTTTCAAATGATAATCCAGCCCTCCAACAGTTTGAGGAAATGTGACCTGGCCCTCTGTCTAAAAAGTTTGAGGATCCCTGGTATATACATATAATATAATATATTGTATATACATATAATATTGATAATATTATAATATAAAACAATATACTACTACTAATAATAAAGTGATATTATAATTATATATTTTATATTAAATGTAATATTACTAATAATATTACAGTATAATGGTATAGTACAATGTAATATATAATATTAATACTGTGCTATGATAATAATATAATATATTCTATTTACTTTTTACTTGTAAGCCACTCTGAGTCCCCTTTGTGGTGAGAAGGGCGGCATTTAAATGCCACAAATAAAATAAAATAAAATAAAATAAAGTGCCCAAAAGACATGGGTCCATTCCTCCTATAATCACATGATGCCTATTAACTCTATGTTGTTTGATAACTCTCTCTTCTTCCACTGTTCCTTTTTTTCCTTTCCTTTCTTGTTTCCCTGTTCAAAAACTTTACAGATCTCTTCTCCATCTCAGCCAAAAAAAATTTACAGTATTAATGAAGGAAGATTAATAAGATTTCAGATTTTACCAAAGAGGGAGACATTTCTTATCAGGTTCGGATATATACATACTTCTTTCTCATGTCTTCTAGGTCCATATGATTATTGTCAATCTTGAGGAGTATCTTGTTATTCACCAGATTAGCTTCAAAAACCTGTAGAGGGAATTAGAAGAGAAAAAGATGTGGTTCACAGATATAACATGATAGGATACTGCATTGGATTGTACCATTGAGAGCCCCCACAGATGTTCTGTTGCGTTACACTATCATGGTATGTATGCAGAACAAGGCTTTCTTGATTTTGACATTTTAATTTGGGGAATTCACTCCTTCAGGGGAGAGCTCCTTCCACAATAACCTTTCATTACAATATCCATCATTCAGATGGAAAATTCTCATTTTTCAAATACTATAAATAAATAACACCCTGCATTGGGGGGGGGGGGAATAATCACCATATGACTTCTTGTAGGCAAAGCAAGTAAACTTCCCCCCTGAATTCCTTCCTGTAGTTTTTCTTTCTATAGCCTTGGCTTTCTCAGCTCTCTAATTTTGATTGCATTTATTCAGAACATGTGGAAAGAATGTTGGATTATTTTAAAAGCTGAATGTGGTTTTTTAAAGTGTCGTGTCAAGGAGAAACCTGGATTGATGAAAATCTTGACCATTTAGGATTTACTCCATGCAAAATCCATGCATTTTCTGTACAGAAAATATTTCAGTATTTAAAATAATATCTTCAGTATGGAAAATCCTATCTTCTGTGCAGAACTACCACATACAAATAAGTCCAAAACCACAAATTAACTTCTAAAACTTCAAAAGTTAATGGAGATTTACCTGCTTTGATCATTCAACTGAGCTTCTCTGGGTAGAAGACACTACTATACAAGCAGAGAAACTGAGTGCAGCAGTCTTCACTACTGATTATTCTCTCTAGTGTTCCTAGGAGTTGGAGCTCAATTTCACCTGAAAGACCACTGCTTCCCACCTCTAATTTAACAATATTTATATCTTTCTTAGAGAGTCAGCATGCTGGAGGGATTTGAGTGTTAAATTAGGACTCTGGAGGAAAGCATGCATGAAAAATAGAAATTTCGGTACACGTGCTTCCATAACAGGAATACAGCATTCCAAGGGTAATGGCAGAGAGTTACAACAATAAGTCCTCAGTGGCTACAAATTAATGAGAAGAACATCAGAAGGGATTCCCCTAAATACTGGAAAAATGAAGGCTGAAATTTAAGGATAAGGAGCTATCTCAGATAATTTGGATATTGCCCCAAGAACATGGGGATAGGCAGTCTCTTGAATTATTTCCAAGAATGCAGTAGTACATTCACAGATGAGCATATATGCATATTTCTGCCAAGAGCAGGAGACAATCTCAGGGGAAATCATATTTTGTCTAAACAGCAGTTGCTTCTCTCTTTCTTAGAAATGACGCCATCTGCAGTTTCACATGCAATTCAGTAGCAAAGTAAATCCTGCTTGCTCACACTGCCAGATCCCAATAATGGCATGCTTTTCTTTTGGTTGATAAGAAGAGGACTTTCATGATGGAAAAAGGTTAATGGAGCTCCAAATAGCCCATGGGACACTCATAATTCACTCTGGTCTAATACAAAGAGAAGGGTCTGTGGCCCCATAGAAGTCATCATGCTTTAATCACATCATGCCTAACAACTACCCATGATGTATGGTACTAATGTGAGTTGGTCACAACATTTGGAGGCCAATGATTTTCTATCTTTAAGTTACCATAATCCATTATAGTTATGGGCATAACCCCAAACTAGATTGCCCTACCTGTTTTTTAAGTTCCTCAATCTGTTGGTAAAGGTGGCTGCAGTCCTTCACTTCACCAGTAAGACCATGCTTGACACAGAAGTCACTGATCTGAGATTCAAGGGCTGCATTTTCGTTCTCCAGGCATCTCACTTGGTCTATGTAACTGCCCAGACGGTCATTGAGGTTCTGCATGAGTACTTTCTCATGGGTGGAAGAGAAGATGATGCCACAGGTTGAAGGGACTCTACCCAGACCACCTGTGGACACTTGTCCATCACCATATCCAAGCAAAGGGTAACCACCATGGCTGCCATTAAGACAACTCCCAGTACTCATTCTCCTCCCATAGCCGCCACCAACTAATACACTGCTACAACTGCGTCTCGAAAAAGTGCCTTGGCCAATTGTAGAGTCAAAAGGGGATCTATCCCCAGCATGGCTATGACAGGAAAAACTATCTCCGCCTAAGCCACTGGAAGTGCAGTGGGTGGAAAAGGCAGAAGAAGTCCCAGATTTTCCATCTGAGCCAAGTTTGACTGTACTTCTTCTTACATTTACAGGAATTTGCCGAGCACAAGTAGCCATACTAACAGCCTTATTTAGAAGCAAAGAAGAAGCTCAAACTCAAAGCCTGACACTCAGCCAGAGTGTACTACTAATGTTATACAGATCTCAATTTATATTTTTTGGTAAGGGTGTCACCGCTGAAGGTTCATAAAGTTTGCTGCTCCTTCCAGGTTTAGTTCCACCTTATCTATTTTAACAAAATGTAGGAAAACACACCAGTGGCAATTTGCCTCCAGATATCCCAGAAAACATGCAGCTCCTTTAGACATCACCTGCTCCAGCTGAAAAATTACCATATCATAATTATTATGCTTGCACAGAATCATTACAACTTGTGTGTTTTTTTTCATCAAGAGGAGGAAATAGTTATTCCGGTATTTGCTGAATTTGGTGTTTACTTAGGCCTAGGATTTCAAAGTATTTTTAAAGAATTGTGTTGCCCTCCTGGGATACAAGCAGTCTTGATCTGAGAAATTGTGCTAGATTAGTTTTCAATCTAGGTGAAACATTAGAGGCAAAAAGTAAGGGTAGGATGATTCTTTACTGGAGATGGAGAAATAAGAATGTTTTGATCTCTTTAATGTCAGAGTGTTTTTAAATCTTCCATACCAAATACAAAAACATTTGAAATGTCCTGTAAATGCTTCAATACCAAGCTGAAATGAAATTTTCCTATATTTACACAAACCTGATTCAATATGTAGAACCTATTTTCTGCATGAAAAGGACCATGTTTTACTTGCCTATCACATGGAGTTTAAAGAAGAGGAGCTTTTCAGGAGGATAAAAAAGGTAACTTTGTACTAAAATGGCTCAAAACACAAGGATTCAAGCCCAGACTTTTAAGAATCTCAAGACTCAGTCCCCTGAGTCTAGATGGATAAAGATGTCCAATTTGATTTCTTGCACATTTGCTTGCTTGCTTTTAACCTCAAGTTCTTTCCACTTGAACAATAAGACATATGACAAAATCTTATCGAAAAATGACATTCTCAGAGATTTTCAGCCAACCTAATTCAACGCAGATAAAGAGGACTTTTCCCCACAGTGCATAACCAAAGTATGACACTTGTAACAAGATGTGGTGACCATGAGATTCTGTAACAGACTGAGAACTAGTTGAAGTATGAGCATTTTGTAAGGATCTTCATAAAAAGTCAGGAGTTAAGCAGATGTAGGATCACATTTAAATGTGATAGAAAATTGTTTAGGGCAGGTAAAGAAAAAGGAACAGAGAATTATCCTAAACAATTCAAATGATAGCTGTTGGTGTTGTTGTGTGTCTTCGTGTTATTTCTGAGTTATGGTGACCCTAAAATGAAACTAACACTATGTGTTATTGGCAAGATTTTTTCAGAGTGTTGTTGAGCTACAATGACTCCTCCAGAGGATTTCTAGTTCACCAAAGGCTCAGAAATATATACATGATTTTTCATTTTAAAAAAGACCCTTTCCATATTTGTGCAAGTTCAAAGCTTGTATCTTTCTGTATACTATATATTATATATAGAATGTATAAAACGTCTTTATAAAATGTAGCAAGATGTAGCCCTGAGACAGTCACCTCTGCTGAGATAGTCCCTTGAGAACAGGAAGGTTGGGGAAATCCCTCTGGCCATCTCCTAGGCCAGATAACTATTAAAATCCATTGTTCATGTATAAGTGACTTCCATGTCAGCCTAGATAAACCCAAATATGTTTATCTTCAAGTATTTATCTTCACTTGAAGCTGAGAAATTGGTGCCTGCAGAAACAGAGACGCAGAGTATATACATTAATTAAACCTCTTTATTGACAGGGAAGCCTTTCATTGCCCAAGATCATCACCTTTTGTTCCAAGAGTGCCCCTATCTTTGTTTGGCACAGAATTGAACATTTGAGCTCAGCAGTAGCCCATCAACATATTATTACCCTTTGGTTTCCCTAAACTATACCTTTCCAGGGGACACATCTGCAGCTGATTGGTCCATCATTCTGACCAATCCCCAGCTGCCTTTCTCCTATCCAGACAATCCAAGCATGGATCCTAGCCAATCCCTTTTCTGGCCAATCAGGGAAGGAAGCAGAAATTCTAAATCGCTGTCAGAATGTATAAGGGGTCTTGTTTATGTTTATACATTTTGAAGCAAATTGCTGTACTTGCATCCTTTTTGGCCAAATCGTAATAGACCTCTGTGGCTTGTCTTCAACCTGGTCAGCTGGTTTCTTTGTCCTGGACCTATCTGATTTAGCATATGTTCACCAGTTGATCCTCTTAACTGTGGTCCTAGTTATCCACTACAAGAGATGATTTTCCTTTGGGTTCCTCAGGGGCCAAGAGACTGTGATATGCCCAAGTCCACTCAATGGGTTTCAAAATTAAGCGTCCAAAATTGTACACTTAATGCTCAAACTATTACATCATGATGTCTCATCAAATGAACATTATAATGCCAAACATAGTGGGTTGACTGAAGTTGGAGTTGCAGAAAATCAGTTTATGCAAGTGCAGGTCCTCTATTCAAGGGTCCTCTATTCAAATCTTCCAAGTCTGGCAACAACCTGCTAAAGATGCAGGATAGTTATCTCCCCTTGGATAAAAGCATTTAGAGAGAGATTGGCTAAGCGTCTTTCAATTTTCTCCAATACATAATCTCCAGTGCTGTCTTCCATGGAGCAGGATGTAAAACTCCGGAGTCAGATATTATATTCCACTCATGCAATATAGTTTTCTGCCCAAATGTAAAGCAGTGGACATTAAAGTAAGTGTGTGTGTCAGGTCGCAGGTTCAAACCCGGGGAGAGGCGGATGAACTCCCTCTATTGGCTCCAGCTCCTCATGCAGGGACATGAGAGAAGCCTCCCACAAGGATGATAAAACATCAAAAATCATCCAGACGTCCCCTGGGCAACGTCCTTGCAGACGGCCAATTCTCTCACAACAGGAGCGGTTGCTCCTGACACGACCAATATATATATATATATATATATATATATATATATATATATATCTGAAATGAGAGTGCTGGCTAGAGACAAGATCTTCCTAGGCACATAATTCAGTCAAAATGTTGATCCAGTGCTTAGCGGGTACGAACAAAGGAAATTCTGTGTCCAGGATCATAACAAAAGAAGCGAAAAATGAATCTGTTAAGATGCCAACACCTTTCTGTATATCTTGGATGTAGACTGATAGATAATAGCAACAGCTACAGTCACAGCCACTATTGTGGGCCTGTGGTATTACAAAAATCCATGGATGCTCAAGCCCCATTATGTACAATGCCTTATGTGTAATGGTTTAACTTATATAACATGGTAAAATCAGCTCTCCTATGAGAAAATACTGATAATTTACAGCTAAGGAGAGAAAAAAGGGAAGGCTATAATAGATACATTGTTCCTTTAAGGAAGGTGAAAGGTTTTGCAAGAAATTGCAGAAATACTAATAAAATAAACAAGATAAATGCATTTTTTTTGTATCAGGAGTGACTTGAGAAACTACAAGTTGCTTCTGGTGTGAGAGAATTGGCCATCTGAAAGGACGTTGCCCAGGGGACCTCCAGATATTTTGATGTTTTACCATCCTTGTGGGAGGCTCCTCTCATGTTCCTGCATGGGGAGCTGGAGCTGACAGAGGGAGCTCATCCACACTCTTCCCGCATTCAAACCTGTGACCTGTCAATATTCAGTCCTGCTGGCACAAGGGTTTAACCCACTGCGCCACCAGGGGCTCCCTAGTAATGTGCTGATCTAACCCCATAGTCTCATAACCCATACATTCACAATGAGCCCTACAGCAGCTCTTTATCTCCTTGCAATTCCTGTTTGACAGTATCTCAAAAGGCAGGTGTGTGATTGAGGCTCTGCTAGTTCACACTAACTTCTTTCCTTTCCTTATGAAACAGTCAAAATTCCCCAACGGGGAACACATCACAGCTTCTCTCCAAATACAAGTCAGCATAGATTTGAAATCAAAGCTGGAATGATCCTCTGGGGAAGGAGGGATCTCTATTACTTTAATTGCAACTTTTGCACAGTGATTGTGTTCATAAAAACCGAACAAAATGCTGTAATTCATTTGTTTACCACTCCCCATAATAATTCTACATATTCTTTTGCACCTGTCATAGCTCTGTGTCTAACCAAAACAACTCATCCATGGAATTTTTACTTGTGGGTTTCTTTCCAACCACAGTACTTTTAAAGATCCATACACACATGACATGAAACCATCTTTTGTGTTTGTTTATTTATGGTGTCAGAAGCTAATTGAGTGCACAGTTATGTATTTAAAAACACAAACAAAGTTTAAAACTTGGCATTGTACTAAATGTCCTTTGACCAGAAGCTGGCCACTTGGAGTGCCTCTGGTGTCGCTGTAAGAAGGTCTTCCATTGTGCATGTGACAGGGCTCAGGCTGCATTGTAGTAAGTGGTATGTAGTTTGCTATTCTCTGCACTCGCATGTCATGGACTCCCCTTTGTAGCCCCATTTCTTAAGGTTAGCTCTGCACCTCGTGGTGCCAGAGAACAGCCTGTTCAGTGCCAAGTCGCCCAGTATTCTGTGTGCCCAGGAGGGAGTCTCTCATCCAGTCTCAGCCACTGATTGAGGTTCTGGGAGACACAAGAGAAGCCTCCCTGCAGGATCTTAACACATCCAGATGTCCCCTGGGCAACGTCTTTGTAGACGGCTGATTCTCTCACACCAGAAGCAACTTGCAGCATCTTCTATTACAGGGAACTGGATCTGTTGCTTCTTGAATCTGTTGCTTCCAGTTTAAGAAACCTGAAATTTGTACACCTATAACAAAGGTCCCAATGGCTTTCTCACCCAAACTTCTCAATACAACTGGAACGGGCTGCCAGATCTTGCTGTACTACAGCTCCTATCATCCTTCACCTTGACTATCCTGGAGTGGTGGGAATTGCTGTTCAAAAACATACAGCACTTCACGTGTGCCCTGTCTATGCACTAGAAACAGGCTTCAGTTATTGGTCAGAGATGAGCATCTTAAGTTTGTTGAGTAAGAGACTGAAATTTTGTGGCTCTCAAATATAATTGAGAGCCCTATCACACAGCCATATAACCCAGAATATCAAGGCAGAAAATCCCACAAAATCTACTTTGAACTGGGATATATGGCAGTGTGGACTCAGATAACTCAATTCAAAGCAGATATTGTGGGATTTTCTGCCTTGATATTCTAGGATGGCTGTGTGGAAGGGCCCTAAAACACAACTTTCAGTTGACTTAACACATCTAGTAAAAGAGAAAGAATGAAAGTACTGTACAGTAGTTGCAGTTTTATAATACCTGGAGGGACAATCAATTGCCACCCCCTGGTGTGTGTTGTAGGGACTGCCTCTACAATAGCATCTAGAATAGGGATGTTGACACTGTAGAATGCACTGAATTCCAGATCTAATTGGCCAATAATAATAAAAATAATGTATGTCATAAACTCCCATATAGAGGACCTTTCCTCCTGGTCTGCAATGTAGTAAATCTAGTGGTAAAACATTATGCATGCCCAGGTGCTAAATTATTATTGATCCAACTATATCCTTCCTTCCTTTCCTCTTGTCCTCCCTATTTCCCCTTTTCCATTTGTGCATTCAATTGTTTTTAGGACTGTTTAAAAATCTAGACCTATATGAAAGGATACAACTGTTATTACTATCAGAATAGGTTATTCAAATTGTGTCATTTGTCTACTTAATTCTGAATGAAAAATTCATCTTCTACTTCCATATAAAATCCAGATTATCTACTTTGAAATGGATTATATGACAGCGTAGACTCATATAATCTTGTACCAGCAGGACTGAAGACCAACAGGTCACAGGTTTGAATCCAGAGAGAGCATGGATTAGCTCCCACTGTCAGCTCCAGCTCCCCAGGCGAAGACAGGAGAGAAGCCTCCCACAAGGTTGGTAAAACATCAAAACATCCGGGCATTCACTGGACAACGTCCTTGCAGATGGCCAATTCTCTCCCACCAGAATGACTTGCAGTTTCTCAAGTCCCTCCTGACATGAAAAAAAATGGCCGCATAGAAGGGGCCTAGGTCTGAGACCATGGTACTGTAAAGGCCAAGGCTGAGGAAGCATGAAACCCAAGTAAGCATCACAAAATAGGCAATCTAGGGGCCTGCAGATGTTTTTGCCTTTGTCTCAAAATCCATTCCCACTGGTTATGTTCCTGGAGATTTATGGAGAGGTGTAAGACAAGGTATCTAAAAGGTACCATGTTGCATACTAGTGTGTATATCTTTATGCCTATATTGCATTGTTTCTTGGAGTGCTAATGTTTATGGCTAACTTTGACCAAAAATGTTTTAACACGAGTTTCTGATCTGAATTTGTTTAGCATATGCATTGATTGTGCCAGTTTGAATGGAACATTCCCAATTAATAACCGTGTCAACTCATTTTCAGTTGCTTTTAAAATGCTCCCGTTTCCTTTTTTGTCCTCAGCTTTCTTCAACTGTGCAAAATGCATTCGAAATACAAAAGTAATTCTCTTTCTTTTAATTCAGCAGATGAGAAAGATGAAGAAAGATGGAATCTTAATAGCAGTGTTTGCCATTTTTATCACATTCTGATATTGCTTGACCAATGACCATATGCATTCTGGTTTTCATCTGTGAAATGTTGGAGGGTGTGCTATAGAAGCTTATGTGGTTCATCAGATTTTGCCTTTTTTTATTTGGTTTGATCAAAAGTGGATAAGACAGTCTGCAATATGGCATCTTTCCATTCTAAAAAGTCATACCTGCTGCCATGTAATCTTATGCCAAAATCAGAAGAGATTTGCACTAGTGGGATGGTGAAATGGGCTCTAAGGAATCTATCCAATTTCTGCTTGAATCAGCTTCTAGATATTCAACATAAGTAAGTATGTAAGTAATTCAATGTAAAATGTTCCTCAGAACAATAAAGGACTAGAAGATCAGAAGGAGTCAACGGAGTTACAGATCTCTGTGTGAAGTCTTCATTGGATGGGGTAGAAAACAGTCAGGTAGTCTGAAGCAACAAAAATGACACATGCTGACTGGACAAGGCTGGAACTTTTTGATTACTAAACTGAATGTGAAGTCCCGAGAACATGCCTAATTACAACAAACAAGGTGTTTCTTTCTGGAATACTGAAAATTGGTTCACAAGGTAATAGTCATCACATGGGTGGGTGAGAATCTGCACAGAATGAGCAGGCCTTAATTAATGTGCAAGATGAGCATTTCCCATCAAAGTGGCATAATTATCTCTATGAAATCAACCACATTATAAAGCACATAATAAATCGCATAAGCTGTGATTTAGAAAGTCCTTCTTATGTAGTTGTTACTTCTGAATGTACTTCTCACTGGGCGGCCTTAGGGTAGGCTCTAGCTGTTGGTTTCAGTCCTCCACTTTCATTATGGGAATAATAACAAGGTTTGCCAGAGTTAGTAATATACAGGTTGTGCATCCTTGATCTCAACCTATCCCAAAATATCCAAAATCTGAAATTGTCCGTGTTGGTAGCTGAAAAACTGATACATTTGTTTTCTGATGGTTCAAAGTACACAAGTTTTGTTTCATGGAGAAAAGTATTTAAAATATTGTATAAAATTACCTTTAGGTGATGTGTATAAGGTGTATATGTAGCATACATACATTTCATGTTTAGACTTTGGCTCCATCTCCTAAGATAGCTCATTGTGCACATATATGCAAACACAAGTATTCCAAAATCTAAAACACTTCTGGTCCCAAGCATTTCAAAAAAGAGATACTCAACCTGTATATGTGAAATGTTTGGTGCAATCTCAAGGAAAGGCTAAAAGTGTGTGAGTTTATAATATTCCTACCTCATCAAAGCTCTGGGGCACAAGAATGTGGCAGAAAGATTGGAACTCAAGTAGATGGGTAAACTATAGGGACAAGAGAGGTCCACCTGAGAAAGCACCAGCAGCTATGTTTTTGTGGAAGTGGATCAAGGGTCATGTGAAGAGGTCTCTTGACAGAGTTTTGATCTGATTCAATATGCATGCACAGGTATACATGCTTACTTATCCATATTTCCACATTGGTGTTTGCATATTCACAGAGATGCTAAACTTCATAGCAATTGGAGATACAATCACTTTAAGTCTAGTACAGTTGTTCTCAACCTGTTGGTCCCCAGGTGTTTTGGCCTATAACTCCCAGAAATCCCAGCCAGTTTACCAGCTGTTAGGATTTCTGGGAGTTGAAGGCGAAAGCATCTGGGGACCAACAGGTTGAGAACCACTTGTCTTGTAGAGCCCATGACTCACTGATATTAGTTCTGTAGGATAGTAACTTTGCTTGTTTGTGACTGCGGCTGGATTCATACTGCAGGATTATAGCATCTTGACACCACATTAACCACTCTGTCTCAGTACTATGGAATTCTGGAATGTGTAGCTTTGTGAGATATTGACTGTTTTCTGTCAAAGAGCTTTGATGCCACAACAAACCACAAATCCCAGGATTATGTAAAATAGAGTCATGCCAGTTAAAGTGGTATCATGCTGCTAGAATTCTGCAGCGCGGATGGTGTCTTAGTGCTCACCATTATTTATTCAGTGCTTTTCAAGTTTAGATAAGAGAAAACATATTGAACACGCAGGCCTTGAGCAGCACACAGAAAAAAGCAGAGCTTTATTTTTGATCCCTTATTTTGTTTTCAGTGGCTAGTAGAGAACCAACCACGGCACTAAAGCGTGATGGTTGAGCAAGCTTGACAGAGGTTACGTTGCAGAATAATAGTAAATAGATAGTAGCATGGAAGATAGTGAAGTGGGATCTCTGGTCAGCTTGGAAAGGTGTGACTTAGACAGATGGAACAACAGCAACTCGGATGTACCATTGGGTATGCTTCTCTAGGGACATGGTTTTCTTTAACATTCTGCAGCTCTAAAGATGGGCAGAAAGAAGCAAAATATAGTTACTATGACAAGGAAAAAGTCAACATTACATCATTCATATTGACGGAATATATTTGAATCCATGTACAACCATGGTCGGTCTCATGTTGAGAAATGCAGACATAAATTCAACTCAAACTTGTACATGTACTTTTATGGTCATTGAGGACAGTGGAACTCAGTTCTGACATCTGTGCTTATCAGAGGTCAGGACCTTTCTAAGAATCTCTAGGTTCAATGTGGGATATTCTATGGTCAGTTTCCACTATGTTGACCATTGGGTTGTGCTAAAGGTATTTTCCCTATGAATCTCTAGGTTCTCCGGTATAACTCCATGGTCAACTTCTAATATGACTCTAGAAGTTGAACATGGAATCGCAGTAGAAGTCCTAGAGATTCCTAAAAAGACCATATTAATCAAATTCAAATATAATCAACTCCATTAAAGTTAAACTTGAAAAAGTGAAGGGCCATCTGTATTGCATACTATTTGTCTCCTCATCTCTCTCAATAATAATGTTTGAGTTTCCATTTCATCTGGCTTCAGCAGAAGGAGACTTATTATAGAGAAGAGCTCTCTATTGGTTTGGCTGAGATACCATCGGCTCATTCTCTTTCTGGACTACTTCAGTTTAGAGTTAACTCACCACCACTATTGGAATTAGGACACAGGACACATGTGAAAATAAAATTCTGGAATGATGAAATTAATTTTAACAGAAAGAACATGTCTTTCTCTAGGAATTTCTAAGTCTTCCAGAATGACTTCATGGTTAACTTCTGCTAGAATCTGACCAAAGAATCAGAAGACTGAAATTCCTTTTGAAACATCTCCAGGGGTGCATCTACACTGTAGAAGTAATGCATTGGACTCCACTTTAACTACCAGGGCTCAATGCTGTGGAATCATGGGAGTTGTAGTTTGTTGAGTCACCAGAACTCTTTAGCAAAGAAGGCTAAAGGCCTTCGAAAACCACAGCCTCATGGTTCCATAGTATTGAGGCATGATTATTAAAGTGGTGTCAAACTAAAGAAATTCTACAGTGTAGATGCACCCAAAGTCCTCCAGCATGACTGTGGGAAACTGACCATAGAGTCACACTGGACAACCTTTAGGTTCTTAGATATAACATTTTAATCAAATCTATGACTATGCAAACCACAAACGTTAAAACTGCAAATGTGGAGGAATGATTATATCTGTAATTACTTCCAGTAATATCAGTAGGAGTTGCCACTTTAAGTATTGATGCATGGAACCACGTGTCTTTCTTTTCCCTCCCCAGCTTATTTTCCTTTAGCATCATATCTTTTACATAGCATACTTGCAAAGATAGCAATTTATGCTTGTAATTCAAGTCCAGTACATTGTAGATTTTAGAGATGTGGTTAAAAAAATCACCTATATATTGGTATTACTCCTGTGAACATTACCAATTTTTCACTTTGATTGACTTGGGATTTCATCTTAGGTATCTAATTAAGATATTGCTAGGAGCCTAGTTGTGCCTTCATGTGCTTTTAACTTTGCCCTAACATGGAGCACTATCACAAAATCTCATAGACAGAGGAAAAGTCAACAAGAATATATATATATATATATATATATATATATATATATACACACACACATACATACACACACACACACATATACACACACACACACATACACACACACATACACACTCTCACCTCAAGAACTTTTTCCTTGTTGGCCTAGTGGTGTACGTGGCCTCCATGGTGTGTATGAACTGCAGAATGGGTCCCGTAAGTGTGGGTTGACCGACTTTCACTGGATCGTCCATTTGATGCAGTACTAATTCTGGTGGTGTTCCCGCCTCCTCCATTGTGGCTGCTGAAAAAAAAGCGTGTCGATCAATAAGATCAGATGTCATTTCACCCACACAGATTCTCAATTCAGCATATCAGTGTCAGCTGTTTTCATTGTTCTCTGGGGAAGATTCTGAGGAACTTTTTGATACTTGCTAAACGAGAATGGTCCAAAAAACCAATGGGAAGGGAAATCTATCTGCTCCACTTTCTCCTAGGTTTTTACAGTCATGTGTCAAGGCATATAGTACTTGCATAAATTATTATCAAAAACCATTTCAACCTTTTTTTTTCTTCCATTTCCGCTGGCCAAATGCATTACACATAAATTGCACATTCTTAGATCAAAGTTTCTACATTCTTCCTTTTTTATAGGTGATAGAGGTGAGAAGCACAACAACAAAAATGTGGTGCTTTGATTCAGCACTAAAATATTTGATTACAGTCAGCTCTCCATATCCATGGGTTCTGCATCTGTAGATTAAACCAAATTTGGCTTGAAAATATTTCTAAAAAATAAAAACAAAAAAGCAAACTCAGATTGAAAAATTTGTTATTCAGCACTGGCTAAATTTAATGGGCGAAGCTGTTCCTAATGTAGAAAGTGACCTACTTTAGCTGCAATTAATGTGTTTAAAGATGGGAAGCCTGCTGTACAAAAGCAGTAGTAGCTCTAAATCAGTGCTAGCATGGTTGAATACACAGGGTTTCAAACTTGAACTTTAAAATCATTTGCCTTGGCCCTGGGCCACAAGAGATATATCCATCAATTGCAGCCTCTCATGTATTCAAATGAGGTTTTTCTATTCTAAGGACCTCACAAGCGGCAAGTAAATTGGTGTTACAGCAGGATAAGAGCAGGAATCATTACATGACACAATTCCTCTTCTGTTGTTCTCTCTATGAGAAATGGTTGGAAAATGTTTCTTTTCCAGAAGGAAGTTATTATCTATATTGAATATATTATGCTGATGATTTCAACTTGTTTATAATAAAAGTGCATCTATGTATGTATGCATGTATGTATACCCATGACGATGTACCTTTGTAACCAATTTCCTATTGGCTCCCACTTCCAGATTGCTCTGTGGTCCTCACCGATGACAGATCTGAACCAAACCTGGCACACAGACCCCTCATGACCAACAGAAAATACTGGAGGTGTTTGGGAGGGAGTGGCCCTAGAGTTTGGGAGTTACAGTTCTCCCACATCCAGAGAGATCTCTGAACCCAACTGACAATGGATCTGGATTGGCATGCATACCCAACATGACCAACTCTGAATATTGGTCAAGTTTGGGGAAACTGACCCAGCAAGATGGGAGTTGTAGTTCTCTCTGCATCTAGAGAGCACTCTGAATGCCACCAATGACAGATCTGGACCACATTTGGCACAAACCTTCCGTGACCAACAGAACATACTGGAAAGGTTTGGAGGGACTCACCCAGCATGATAGAAGTTGTAGTTCATCCCACATCTAGAGAGCACATATATCCAATATGACCAGCTTTAAGTATTGGTGGGGTTTGCGGGGGGGGGGTTAACCTGGCATGATGTGAGCTGTAACCCCCCCCCCCCCCACACACACACACACACACACAAACACACCCTTATACAATTTCTTAATGGGACCGTTCATAAAATAAAATAAAAATGACTTTTTCAAATACATAGTGTTACAAATTACCAAATATCTAACTTGGGAATTGCTGAGTACTTAAGCTAGTTGTTTTTAAAAGTAATGGGTCTCAAACAGTCTCTCACTAGGGTAACAACAAGAGGAATTACTATGCCATGTGATAAGTCCCAGCCACTAATGTTCTGCTGGGACCTGCTTTGTTGTTATAAGATACCACATTGTAAGATATATGTAACTTTTGGGAAAAAATCAAAGCCAAACTGAAGTGTGGTAATTCATTTTATCGGGGAGGGTGTGTTTCACCACCTCTCTCTCTGCCACTTACTTGCTGTCATTCTGTCCCCCTTCCAGCAAGCCACGGTATGTGGCAATCTCCTGCTCCAGTCGGCTTTTGACGTCCAGAAGCTCTGTATACTCATGGTTCTGGCACTCCATCTCTGAACGCAGCTCAGCCAGCTGCTGCTCTAGGCAGGAAATGCGCTCCTGCAGATCTCCCAGATGGCCGTTGTAGCGAAGCTCAGTTTCACCCAGGGAAGCTTCAAGGGTGTCCCTCTGAGAAATAGAGGAGAAACATCATTTTTCTTCATTAACAAATCTTCTGTTTCTAGTTGGCAGCGTGGTACAGTGCAGAACTCTCTCCTTCCTTCCTTCCTTCCTTCCTTCCTTCCTTCCTTCCTTCCTTCCTTCCTGATTGTAGTTTTCATTTCTAGACCACAGACCACATTACATTGAAGTCCGCCGTGCTGATTTACCAGCCTCTGTGGAGAATCGGTGGGACAGTGGAACAATCCCAGCACCTCGTGCCCTGCCCATTAAAGTCTTTTTTTCCTAATCAGGTGGACAAGGCATAGGAATAAATCCTTTGGCCCCCAGTAGTGCTTCTACAAAGTGTGTTGTTTCTGTGGTTAGTGCACATGTACCATATGTAGGCACATTACCTGCCTCCATTCCCACCCCACTTTTATCAGTTCATGCTTCCAGTGATGCAGAGCTGTCTCTTACCAGACTGCACTGAGCCTCATAGTCAATCTGCAGGGCTTGCAGTTGGCGTCTCAGTTCTGTAACCTTGTTGTTGCTTTCTTCAATCTCCTGGCTGCTGTTGCAGACATCACGGTTCACTTCCTCAATCTGGAATGTGGAAAGAATTAGGAAAAGGTCATAATTCAGCTGTTGACATCACTAGTGTTGGTGTCACTAAGGGCTGTAGTGCATGGTGTTACTTCAATGACCTCCTCTCATACAAGACTATACCACAATATTGTAGTTAACATATCAGAAAGCTTGATGAAACCAGCAACTATTAGCACCTGCAAACCAGACTACATAACTGGAACTGTCATTGTAATTAGCTAAGAATGACAGCTCTGATCGGAGTACATGAGTATTAGAAGGTTCAAAAAGTAAATTAGCATAATATTGTAGGTATATGCAAGATGGACTAGTGAAAAATGTTTTTGTGGTTATATCTGGCTACAGTGAAATCTTTACTGAAAAAAATATATTTCTGCTGAAACTATACAAAAGTTTTATAGATTATCATTTTGGTGTCATCCCATCATCCATTGTAGTTCACATACCCTACACTCCTCTAGTCATGCCACTGGTCCCTCATAACAGTTGTGATTGTATTCCCCTTCTGTTTTGTGCATTGTAAATGTAGAGATGTACAACTTACCTTAGATTCATACCAGGCCTCAACTTCCTTGCGGTTGCCTTCTATCATTGTCTCATACTTGCACCTCATCTCTTCCAGGATCTTCTTCAGGTCAGGTCCAGGACAGGTATTGACTTCCACATTAACATCACCAGTGGATTGCTTCTTCAGGCAGGTAACCTCCTGCAAAAAGGATCCGAAACCAAATTAAACAATTCTCAACTGTCACTTACAGTTTATTCCTTCCTACTTTCCAATACTACTGTAAATGAATATCAATAATTAGGTTAGCTGGAGATAAAGGAGACTCTTAAATGGTAAATCAAATAGAAAATACATTGTACCCATTGACACTGACTAATTAATACAATTTCCAACTGGTATTGACGAAAGTAGTTTTGCTATGCAGGTCATTACATAAAAAATCCTGGAACCAGTTTGAGGCTGAATGGTGGTTACACACCACAGAACACTGATGCGCATTGAGAACTTTTTTTTGAATACTTTTGTGGGAATTTGTTGTTTGGCCACCACAGTTGGAAACTAGTTTCGAACTGCATTCAATGGTCAGTGTAGGTGGGGCCATTTCAAAAATACACTTGCTCCCTAGGAACACAAAGAAGAACTTCTTTAAAATCCTCAAAAAATGCAAGGGGAATGCACCAGAAACATGTATTTTCCTATAGATCTCTGGGGTCAAGATGACTGCACTTTGTACAACCTTCTTTAGCACATGCTCACATGTTCTTCTTAAACTAGCCTGCTTCATACTCTAAATCAGGGGTCCTCAAAGTTTTTAAACAGAGGACCAAGTCACAGACCTTCAAACTGTTATAATTTGAAAACAACATGAATGAATTCCTATGCACACTGTACATATCCTATTTGTAGTGCAAAAAAACACTTTAAAACAATACAATAATTAAAATAAAGAACAATTTTAACACATAAAAATTATTAGTATTTTAATGGTAGTGTGGGCCTGCTCTTGACTGATGACATAGGATTGTTGTTGTTGTTGTGTGCTTTCAAGACTTAGGTTGACCCTTAGGGCTGGGTAAATGACCTTGATGGGCCATATCCAGCCCTCGGGCCTTAGTTTGAGGACCCCTGCTCCAAATACGCTTTAGCTGCATTCAGATATCACCATAAACTGTAATTTGAAGTTATATCAGAATACACTCTTTGAATATTACAGGTGTGAAAAATGTAGATTTAGTTAATATAGTTTTCCATGTTAATTAAATGACAGTATGACATGAGTGCCATCTCACCATAACCAAACAAGCCTGAATGATCCAGCAAAACATTCTATCCTTCTCATCCACCACAGTGAATGTTTTTCAGAGATTAAAACATTTTAATTCTGTCATGATTAACAGGATGAAACTTAATTTGATACTTTTCCCACACAGGCCTTGGTAAAAAAAAAATATTTAGATGTACCCTATTATGCTATGGTAGGACCAAGTTTTCTAGGTCCTTTAGCAAGACTCTGGTAACTTCCAATACAAGTTGTTTGTTTATAGGGTTCGATTCTTAGTAGTTCATCAAACTTCAAATCCCAGATTCCATAGAAGAAAGTAATAAGAAGTAAAGTGGCATTAAGGTGCTACAGTTGTCCAGTTTGAATAGACTCTACTTGTTGCTTTCCTCGCTCCTCTATGTAAGCATCACTCAATAAACACAATTCTCTTAACAATGTGCCTACATTTATATGTTTCCATTTGGGAGTTTTGAATTTCCTCCATATCAGTGGGTAATTTTTCCCAACCAAACTTGAATTCTTGGATCAGAAATGCATAATCTTTGGAAAAGATGGTTCTTGATCAAAACCAGCCCCACAATTAGATAGAGTAGGACATCAACTTCTGGTGGCAGATACTGGCAGATAGCACTAATTTGTTAAGGAAAGATTCTGGGGATTAACTGGTCTGCCCTTTGATTACTAAAATTGGACTGCTATGTACCATCAGTTATAATGGAGAATGTTGACCCAAAATCAGAATTATACCACTGCCTATTCAGTTGGCGTTTTGCGTTGGAAGCCACCATTCTCTTCTTCATCTCAGTCCACAGAATGTCTTGAGTTGACTCTGATGTCAATATATTTTGACATGCACCATTGTCATCTAAGAATCCTGTTCCCAGAGCTAAAGTCCTTGTAATAGGAAGAATATTCTTTCAGGCATTCCACTTAGACCTTCCAAAACAAGGAAGTGCTGATCCCTACCTCTGCATGGTTCTTCTTCAGGCAGTTTAGCTCATCCTGTAAGTTATCACACTGTACATCCAGATCAGCCCTGCAGGCTGTCAACTGATCCAGGATTTGGTGCAGGCCATTGATGTCAGCCTCCACGTTCTGACGGAGGCAACATTCTGTCTCAAACCTGGGCCAAAAAGAAAAGAGCGTGAGAATTTGATGTTGATCCCTCCGCAGGAAGAGCAAAGAGTGACCATTGGGTTATTGAAGCTGATCATTGTGTTCAGACTAGGCCTTCATAAGTGTTTTCATGGACTTTGAAGACCAGTTTCCCCATTCATTGTGTGAGACATATCACTGACCTGCTGCTAGATTTGTTCTTGTTGCATATTTTCAAGTCATTTCCAACTTATGGTTACATGAAAGCAACTCTACCATGCCTCAGGAATCTCAGGAAAATTTGTTCAGTAAGGGTTTGCCATTGCCTTCTTCTAAGCTTGAAAGTGTGATTTCCCCAAGGCCAACTAGTACCCAGTAAAAGTATCCAGCAAAATTCTTAGCTAATTATAATGTTGGCTTTTCTGCCAAATTACAGGCATATTTGATTATAGTCCCACTTGTATGCCTTATAGCAGTAATTCTATAATGATATTCTTCCAGATGTTTGGGGCATCTGAAAGAATTCCCAGAAGCCCTAGCTGTCTTGGCCAATGATTAGGGATACTGGGAATCTGATTCCCCTTTCACCAAGCATATTATCCTAGAGAGTGGGTCTCAATAGAATTAATGTCCATTACATCTCCATGCCCAATTGTCCCCATATTAGCTGAAAAATACACACTTGGTCCTGAAGTCATCAGCAGTCAGCTTGCTGTTGTCAATGCATAGAAGAAGTTTGTTGTTCTCCACACTTGTACAAATGAGCTGGATAAAGGCAAAATGTTGAAAGGCCAGTTATAAGACCTTATCTTTTTCTCATATACAGTAGCAGCTGGTGACACATATGTTAGTGGTATGATGAATCCATTTCAGACTTCAATCTAGATTCTCAAGTTCCTGAACCTAGGGGTAATATCAACACCTTGGATAGATTCAGCAATTTTGATTGCACCTTTAAAGTTTGGACTATAACCTGGAAAAAACTGCTCAACACACAAACATGGAACTCACCGGCCATCATAGCTTGCAGATGAAAATCAACTAAGAGTTTACACCTCAATGCCATTCACCAACCTAATGGTAGTATCATGCAAATGTCTTTTGCTCTGACATATCAGTGCATAGCTAAACCAATTGGCATGCTTGCCAACTGAGAGACTTCATTATCTAATGTTTTCTATTTCTTTAAGAGTGAATATAGCATTATATTCATCCATTTTGTACATTCCATCATTTAGGAAGTAGGGTTACTACTCAATATTTCTTCCACTGTCTTTGGGACTATTGCACGCAAAATCACAATTGTGTGAGATGAACTTAATTTCCTTATTTGCCATCTTTTTTCCGAGAACTAAATTGGTGAATGGCAGCTCATGGTGTAAATTGCACCATACCATTAAAGTCAACACAGATGACACCATCTGATTGCTGCAATGGGGCTCCGTCTCCCAAGCTGGTTCTAAACATCCTAGGACGCTTAATTTGAGCCATATAATGGAGGTGATAAGTGTGAGCTAGTGATTTTCATGCCAGTGGGGCAATGAATCCACCCCAGGTTTTAAATCAGTAGTTCTCAACCTGTGGGTCCCCAGATGTTTTGG
This sequence comes from Anolis sagrei, assembly GCF_037176765.1. Lineage (NCBI taxonomy): Eukaryota > Metazoa > Chordata > Lepidosauria > Squamata > Anolidae > Anolis > Anolis sagrei. The sequence goes on along the minus strand of NC_090026.1, from coordinate 38,806,140 downwards.
ACTTCAACTCCCAGACTCGTAACAGTTGGGAATTTGACTTATAACAGCTACAATTTGACTTATAACAGCCACCTGGGAACCCACAGGTTGAGAACCACTGTTTTAAATAGTATTCAAGGAGCTCTCAAACATAATTTTAAAGGGTTTAGCACCTTGGAAAGCTCCTTTGAAACCTGGGGTGGATTTGACTAGCCCAATGACACAATAAATCATCAACTGTTTCTACTGGGAACCATGTAGTCCTCTAGATATTGTTGGAATGCAACTCCCAGCAGAACCAGCCAACTTAGTCAATGGTGGAAAATGCTGTGTGTTGCAGTTCAACAAACTCTGGAGGACAGAAGGATTCACATTTGTTTTTCAGTTTTTCCTTTCAAAGAATGAAAATACCAAGTTTGGGAACAATGGGAACATACATTGAGCAAAATAATTGTGGGAAATTAAGAACACACCTAAAATTATTTGAAAGGTTCGACGTTTGGACATTGATGATTATAACTGTGATTTACTCAGGTAATGTGAGATTTACAAAATGCTCTTGTTCTGATTTAAATTCAAGTCCAAGAGCCTGCTTTTTTTAACTCAATGAAAGCCAGTAAGTAGAAGTATTTGGTATGTGAACGGAGCAATAAATCTACTCCAGACTAAAGTCTGAACTTTGAAGGAATTACACCCCCCCCCCCACCAGATAGTGTCAGCATCTTCAGCATCTTCAAGAGTTCCTTTCAAATGTGGATTCAGACCCAAAGTGGATTCACCTTCCCACTGACATGGAAGCCACCTACCACAACTGCATGAAAATAATGAAAAAGAAATTAAGCACTGACATCTTACCTGGTTTTTGAGATCTTCAATTTGTTGATGGTAATGAGAGTAATCCTTTGGTTCAGAGAGGGGTCCTTGCTTGGCATAAAATTCCCTGATTCGGGACTCAAGATCAGCATTTTCCTCCTCCAGGCATCGGACCTTGTCCAGGTAGCTGGCCAGTCGGTCATTGAGGTTCTGCATTGTCATTTTACCATCAAAGCTGGAGAACACACTTCCACAAACATTTGCACAAGCAGCATTTGCACAAGCAATGGGCTCACCATTCACTGAACTAACCAGAATAGGTCCAGTCATCACATTGGCTACACCACCAACCATGCCTCCATGACCACCCCCCATCATACCCCCCATGCCAGCTACCATACCACCAGGTAAACCCCCAACCATACCACAATGGCCACCTACCATACCGGGATGAGGACTGCCAGCTACCATGCCGGGATGAGTACTACCAGCTACACTGCCCATGCCACCAACTACACCAGCAGGCATGCCCCCATGGGCACCCATTACCATGCCACCAACTACACCAGCAGGCATGCCTCCATGTGCACCCCCTACCATGTCACCAGGGATACCATGGCCAGCACCTGCGACCATAGTGGGATGACCACCACCAGCACCGCCTACTACACTATTTCTAGCAGCAGGATTTGTAACATGAGAGCCATCCCCATAGGCACTTGCTGCTACATGCCCACCAGCGACAAACATCCCACTACAGCTGCCACTTGAAAAATGGCCTCTTCCTGGCCCATGGGTACAGGGGGAAGCTGATCCTGTATTACTCCGAACAGAGAAGTTACTTCTTCCATTGCTGACCCCACTGGCAGCATACCGTCCAGAAGAGACAGAGCCAACCCCTGCCCGTCCTCCCCCCAGGGTGCTGCTCCCACTGCTGCTTCTCGCAGGTGTTGCAACAGTGTGCCTTGGACCACTGCTCATAGCGATAGGGGTGGAGGCTCTCTAAGGTTAAGCAGAAAGAAAGAAGCACCCTTGGAGTTGAATTTAAGACTGCTGGGCTCCACTTCTCACTAGGCTCGATTTATACTTTCTCCGTAGGGTGTCACCAATACTGGTTGAGCTCCTTCCTTTGGGTTTTTCTCCTCCTCTTCTACATTCATAGCATTGGATGCTGTAATTATTTGTGCCAAGGATAATTTCCCAAAGGCAAGCTGCCTGCAGATATCATGGGATTCAGAGAAGATGCTGCACGTGTCAGCAGCTCCTTGGGAAAAAAACAAAGAGAATTTTGTGGTTTGTGTGAGTGTGTTGGCAACAAACACTGGAACCGCATGGAATAATTGTCTCCTTTTTGCCTACAGAAGGACGCAAAGCACCCCTGAGCGAACCTAGTTTTGACTGGCAGCTTAAATGAAATTTTGTGGAAAATCTAAGAAAACTCTGCTCAGCAGAGTCCTAGTTCAACAGCTTTGTGGGGGAGTTTTGGAAAAAAAATATCGTGTGACAATTTTCCCCCATGTCTTTAGTGTTTTGGACTTTTTGATAAATATTTACTCAACTTGCTGTTTCTTGAAAGTGATGTCTTTGATCAGTGATATCAAGTCATCAAGGTCACATCTACCATTTAAAGCATTTTCAAACTGGTGTAGATGAAAGTAGTTTTTCTGTGCTGATGATGAGATAGGAAATCCTGGAACCGGTTTGATTGTGGTGATTATACAAACCAATGAGCACTGATATGCATTAAGGGCTTTCTTTCATCCACTTTTATGGGTGTTTGTTGTCTGGCCACCACAGTTTGATGCTAGCTTTGAACTCCATTAAATAGTCAATGTAGACGGGGAATAAGGTCTCTATCTTAATTATGCAATATGGTAATGCCACACTGATCCCTAGCTGTGGTGGGATCACCCATGTTACTTTTCCTAGAGGCATTCTCCCACTCTTTCATTTCCTGTTTTGGCTTTATGACATCATCTTGTAATTAAATTTTATTAGTTCTATAGTATTGTTATGGTGTTACCTTCATTGCATGACTTCCTTTTGACTGAGATCGCTCTCTTTGTTAAGAAATAGCAACTTGGTGGGAGGAAGAATCCTAAAATAGCAGCCACCAGTAACACCTAAGATGGTTTTTCAAATATTAATATTTACAGATTCCTAATTCTCAAGCCCAAATCAAAAGAATATTCAGCACAGCCTGGTAAAGTCAGAGAAGAAGCTAAGCTGGAAGCTGACCATTGTATCACCTTGGAGGACCTAGAGGTTCCTGGCAAAATGTTATCTCTAGGAATTTCTATAGTACTCTTTAATGACTTTATGGTCAACCGTGAGTGGAAGATAACCACAGAGTTGCCTTGGAGAACCTAGAGATTCCTAATTAATCAAATCAACAAAATCCACAAATATGGAAAGCCAACTGGATTGTTAAACATCAGTTGGTGACCTAAATGCTATCATGCTTTTGCTTATCTGTTTTTAAAATTTACCATCATGCTAAAAGATATATAGAAAAAAGGAAGAGCAAGAGAAATATCATCACTACTAGATATCTAGATATGATATTTAGAACACTTCCGAAAATTTAAAAATATATAGGATGGATGCAGGGATATACATTTTCCTAGACTAATAAACAAAGAAACATACTGGGGAGGCAAACAAAACAGTATATTTATATGCCACTTCTGTTGGTACCTTTTGATTATATTGATTGTCACAATCAGGCCCGTAGCCAGGATTTTGATTGGGGGGGGGGGGCTGAGTTTGATTCGGGGGGGGGACTGAATCTGAGTGAAAGAGGGTCTACCCTAGCAAACCTTTTGTATCGTTACCCCAATACCTTCATGCATATGAGATATATTGAGCATGGTGATCAGATCATGATATGAATAAACATAACAGTTTAAATGATGTACCCGTAAGGCCTTTTCACAGACCACCATGAGAATTTTGGGAGGGGGGGGGCCACAAGCCTCCACCCCACCCACCCACCCCCCGGCTATATGCCTGGTCACAATGGAATGATATGAAATCTAATAAACAATTGACTACAAAATACTACTGCTATTGTTCCGTTCTAACATAGTCATTAACTGTAATTTCGCTTTATCAGTTGATGCCAACTGCTAAATCCTTCGACAACTGCTAAATCGCTTTACATTTTAACAGACACTATTAAATATCGATTCTTAAGCATGGAAAAACAGAACTGAGTACTGACACCAACAATCAAACAATTAAAATGATCACAAAGTAGGCAAAACCAAGTATTGAGTAAATTAAGTGAATGATAGAATAAACTGCTAAAATTCCAATGAAATTTGTTTGTACTTTCCAGTCAGTATAATTATGGGAACCAAACTCTAGTCTTTGTAGTCTTTGTTCAAAGCACTACATCAACCTGGCTTCAATAAAAAATATTTCACATTAAGACATATACTGAAAATTTGAGCGAATGTAAGCATCTTAGGTCTTTTCTATATTTCATCTGACACCTTATATCTAATGTCTTTCAAGAGACAGAAACTTCTGTCTCTCTTTCTCTCTACACATAAATACGGGCAGACACACAAGATTTAAAAAGGAAACCATATTTCCCATTTTATTTCCAGCCTTAGATTTAATCATAGCTATTTCCCTACATTGCAGGTTCTGTTCTCCTAATAACCACCTTCCTTTACACATGAAAATAATTTTCCCAGTCAACATTTTCCTCATATTGTGTGAGAAGGGTGTGACCCTCCCACAAGGTGTTACTTTCAGATCTGCTTCTTACTTACTTATTTACTTACTCTGTTTGGGACAAAGCTAATTAGTGTTGATATTAATTTAGTTCTCTCTCTGGGCATAATTATATATTTTATCAGTCCTTCTTTGTGGTTTTAACGAATGTAATGAAAATGCCATCTCTCCCACACAGGGTCGAGTATATCCAGTGCTAGAATTGTAAATCTTTGCCTATGGCATTTTACCATACAACAAAGAATAGTTTTTAAATAGTTTTTTTTTCCTTTGCTGAATGGGATTATGATCATTTTTGCACATTTTGATTTTTTTTACCTTAACTTTTTGGGCAAAAATAGCACACACAAAATATTGTGTTGTGCAAAAAATGTAAATTTTGCACCCAAATAAATGTGCATAAAAGGTCCCCAAAAGAGAAAAGAAATGATGTCCAATTACAAAGCCCAACCAAAAAAATTGTGTCTTGGTTTTTAGGCCTGTTCCTGGAGGTTTTTTAGGGTGCTAATTCAGAAAATTGTATTGAATAGATCGCATCAACTCTAATTTGCTTAATATCGTTATCATGATTTCTTATGGATGAACACATGAAAACTGGTATATAGCATATCTCAAAAAGTAGAACTGTATCTCAAAAAGTAGAACTGACAGGGGAAAACTGGTGACATTTCTGGAATCAGCACATCAAATATACCGAGAAACATATCTAACATGTGACACACCAAATGTGTGATGGTCAGTGTTATCATTTCAGTAGTCATACTTCCTTATTGGGTGATAAATTAGTGAGTATTCATTATGTCTCTACCCAGACATAACGACCCAAAACAATTTGCTATCTGAGACAAAGCACAGACTGGCACCACCCAGTGCTATGTAAATGAATCAACTGGATTGGCAGCTGAATGTTATGTCAGTCCTGGCTACAGGTCAGGTTAGAGATGCACAAATCAAATAAAATCCAACATATTTCAACCATGTTTTTGAGTGCTCTTTTGTCCACAGAGTGCTCTCTCCAGATTTTCATGCTAATGGAATCGGAGGTGTAAAGAATACACAAATGCATATGCATTTTTGACAAGGCAAGAAAAATACATATTTTTAGAGGGTAATGAGATAAAAAGTTGTTGTAATGAATGCAGTTGTTGTAATGTTGCAGTTACTAGAGATCTGCAGAAACCGTCATCTTGGACTTTGCTGTCTGCTGACGATGTAATGCTTGCTTATAAGGACCAAGAAGAACTTGAATAACAAATGCAAGCATGATGTAATCAGTTGGTGCAATGTGGTCTCTGCCCCAATGTCAAAAAGATGGAGTACCTGACGACCAATGAGGTACCATCCAGGCAGGCAGGATGGATCTCCCAAATGTCAACACTATCTCGGATTGACGATAGCTTCAGACTTTCTGACAAAGTCACCACACAGATTAATGTGACTTGGATGAAATGGTGCTTGGTAGCAGGTGTGCTCTGTGACAAGAAGATGCCCAGTCACCCAAAATAAAAAATCTATCAAACTGTCATAAGGCCTGCCACAATATATGGAGCTAAATGTGGGCTGGTAGAAAAAGAAGAAGAACTCTGCCTCAGTGTTATGGAGATCAGGATGCTATGATTTACAAGTGGCTTCGCCCACCTTGACTACATCTGCAATGATGACATCCGGCAACACTTTGGCATCGCTCCAGTTGCTGACAAACTATGAGAATAGTATGGTCATACTCTCCAAAGGGAGAACGAGTCCATTCACAAGATTGCTCTTGATTTAGAAGTGCTGGGCAAGAGGCCAAAGGGACAATCAAAGCAATGCTAGCTGGACATGCTGCACAACTATCTGAAGACTGCTGGCATAAACCCTGATCAGGCATATGGCCGGGTGAAATAGCTCCAACAAACTAGCAAAGCGGATCCTGCCATCAAGTGGGAAAATGCTGAAGGAGGAGGAGGAGATGGTGGTGGTAATCAGATGCATTTGATATGTGCTTCAACTCTTTTAGTTTCTTTCATCATGATCACTCCTTTTCAAAAAGAACACAATGGCTGGAATCCTGTTGGTTAGTCCCAACTAAAATAGACTTACTGAACTGGTGTAGTGTGCTATGTTACATATTCACCAATGGTAAACCAAACTGATTCAATTAGTGAGGAGTAACAATAGGATTGAGAGCAAGTTTGGTGCAGCAGTATTGGACTAGGATTCTAATAGAAAAAAGATTTGAGTGTGGCATTGTGAAGATGTCACCCCTTGGAATGGGAAGAAGTCCAATGTTGGTGAATTCAATGAATGATGTCAGCATCTCCAGATACGTTCTGAAATATATGAATTAATACCATAAGCAAGATGGCACAATGTGACACACATATATGTGTCCTTAAGAGAAGGGAAGACTCAGTGGTACAGGAAGAACAGTTGAGGATTGACACTGTCAGTTCCTCCACAGTATCTTTCACCTGAGGCAATTGCTTCACTCTGCCTATTGGTAACACTGACTCTGGCTATGCCACCTACTAAGAGCTTACATTTTTGAAGGCTGGCGGTCTCGTTGCTAACGGTGGCATATTTAACTGCCTAATTCAAATAACATCTAGAAGTTAAGAGGTAATTCTGGATACAGGACATAGGCTTGCTTAGATCTTCAAAAAGGAAATTACATTGACTTGGGACCTCATCACATTGATGAGGGGCAGCTGAGTGTGATTCACCAACCTCTGTGGCAACTCTGCAAGACAGTTGGGCAATCCTGGTTCCATGCCCCACCCACCTTGCCCCACACCCCATTCCACAGGGGGAAACATCACCACCCAGCTTCTCACTGTTGTTTTCTATGGGGGAGCTCTCATGTTACTGACACTGCCTCCTGTGATGCTTGTACCTTTAGTCAGGCATGGAGTCCCACTGGAAGTAGATCAATGTCATGTGATGGGATCCAACAGGCTTGGTGCCTGAGGAGAGGTCCAAGTGTTGTAAGACGGGCAATTTTGTTTATCGGATGACATGGGCTTGCTTAGATCTTCAAAAAGGAAATTACATTGAATTGGGACCTCATCATATTGATGTGGGGCAGCGGGATGATTCACCAACCTCTGTTGCAGTCATTTACAAGAAAAGGATTCAATAATGACATCCAATCTATGAAATGAAACATGTCTGGAAAAAAGCAAGACGTATTTGTGATAATGTGCATACAAATCTGTGGTGCTTTTCGTGTTGCAAGTTGTTTCATTGAATTGCTGCCCAATTAGATAGGATCATAATTCAAACACACAGGTTAGTGTATCCTGGAAATTGACTACCTAGGAATTTGCAAAATGGCTATGAACATTGAATTAAACCTATGGAATTTGAACAGGCGTAAAACAATGTGGCAGGAAGAAAACTATACTGACACCTTGTCAGGGATTACTCTCCCAATGTTGATGATATGTCAAGGATTCCCAAGGAAATGTCTGACAGAGAACCCTCAGACCACTTCTACTACTCTTGATTCTCACTTCTAATTTCTGTGTTTATTTGTTTGTTGTTATATTATCATAACATTATAACATGTCTTGCCATCATATCATTTTGCCATTGTAGCACTATTTCAGCTACATTTGTTTATTAAAATAGTCAAACCAACCACGAAGTTAGGTGTGAGGTGCAAGAGTCTGCATTCATGATGACATGAATATGGGGAAAGCATGCAAATGGTGCTATTAAAGTGCAAATGTGGTAAGGATAGAGTGCTAACAATCAGCTACCCTCTCAAGATGGAGGTAAGTGGACTTCGAGCAGAATGATGCAGCAGTGTGATAAGGCTTCCTTGTATATGAAAACTTTCAGGGCAAAGGGTCTCTTTGAACAGCAGTAGAGTTCACCAACTAAGGTTTGGCCTTTGTTTTCAAGGTGTCTGCACATTTACCTAGACAGCTCTTAGTTTTATTTCTTTGTAAACATCAGCTACACATTCTGAAAATTTTGTCATCTCTACAAACAGGAAGAAAGTATACATCTGGAAAGGTCATGGCATATTACGAGTTTTACCCAGCTCAAGGGTTTTTCACGGTGCAGTCAGTGAGGCACACAACACCTACTCCCTTTGAAGATAGTTCTTAACTTTTAATTTCCCCCTTCACCGGGAGAGAGAAAGCAAGAGAAATACCAGCTTGGTGAGATTATATTTAAGAGGGTTTGGAAGTGATATTTGTTATTACTTAAATGAACCCCAGGCTCTTGGCTATTCCTTTAAGCAAAGTTTGTGCTAAGTAATCCAGTTCAGTTCAGTTTTTTAAACTTCAGTGGAATCAGTCAATAATAACTATTTGTAGGGGAACAGCAATTTGCTAGCTTTTAGGGTCTCCTGAAGCTGCCGTGTCTGCAGTTGTTGAAATTGTCATTATAGGTCCCATTCAAATCATGGGCATGTCTGCAGAGGATAGTAAATCCAGGGCCAAGTCAGAGCAGAAATGCCCTAGGTTAACCTGAGAGCCAGCACGTGCATTAGTAGGTTGGAATCTACATGGTCCAGTCAAGCCAAGATCAAATCATCCTTACTGGTTGGAGACATTTACTTCCTCCAAACAACCAGAAAGCTGGAGGGAGCTCATCCCTCTAAAGTTTTCCCTATCGGGTGCATCTGCTGATGGGTCATCCACAATGACCAGGAGCTCACATTGACACCTGAGGCCATCTGGTAGTAGCAATGGCAGATGCACAAAATCAGCCTGTCCCCTTTTTGCTGATATGGTGTCCTGTGTAGACAATGGACTGGTCCAAATCAACCTAATTCCACTGTTGCTCTGGAATTTCAAGCATCTCCAGTTTACTTTGAAGCATCTCCAGTTTACCCCTCCTGGAAGTGCAGGACCATAATAGGGATAGGCAAAATTGAACTCATGCAGGCAGATGAGCCTTTAGTTCTTGCAAATTTTGTGTTATTGCTACTTCAACTAACATAATCAATGGTCAGGAATTCTGGAAGCTGTGGATGGCTACACTATCTGAGGGTCCACTAGTCCTGTTGCTTATGCAACATTTGTGGTGCCCCTCATTCTCACCAGGCTTGCAGTCCCTATGTTGCAAGGAAGCATAAATGGCACTAAATAATCCAAGAATAACCCAAATTACAAAATGAAATATGCAAAAGTAGAGGGTCAACCATTTTATGGAGGATTCTTGCCAATTAAGTTCAACAAGCAGGTTTCAGACCAGGGAAAAAGTGTACAGCCCAAATTCTTAATCTGACTGAGTACATCGAGGAAGGATTTGAGAACCATTGCATTACAGTTTTTGTCGACCTTACAGCAGCCTATGACATGGTGCAACATAGGAAAATGCTGCAGAAAGTATACCATATTATCCAAGACTATGATTTTACAAAAAACTATCCAGACTCTCCTAGAAAACCATAGCTTCCATGTGGAGTTTCAAAGCAGGAAAAGTAGATGGAGGAGGAAAAGAATGGTTTACCACAAGGCAGCCTTCTTGCACCGACCTTGTTTAATATCTTTTATAACCATCAGCCACAACCACCACTCACAAAGAGCTTTATATATGCTGATGACCTTGGCCTAACAACACAAGCAAAAGACTTTGAAACAGATGAAATCCAACTTACTAATGGCTTGAAAGATCTCTCCAGCTACTGTAAAGATAACCACCTGAAGCCTAACCCTGCCAAGACACAAGTGTGTGTTTTCCACCTACGCAACCATGAACTCAACAGGAATTGAAAGTCACCTGGGAAGATTAAGAGCTTGAACATTGTTTCCATCCTAAATATCTTGGTTTCACCTTAGAGCAAACACTAGCATAAAGGAAACACTGCTTGAAAACCAAGCACAAAGTAGCTGCACGCAATAACATCCTGCGGAAGCTAACTGGCAGCACATGGGGTGTAGACCCAAAATTAATAAGAACATCAGCCCTAGCCTTGTCTTAATCAACTGCCAAGTATGCCTGCCCTGTTTGGCATAAGTCTGCCCATGCAAAGCAGGTGAACATCGCATTGAATGAAACATGCAGAATAATCACAGGATGACTCAAACCTACACCTCTTGATAAACTCTACAAGCTAGCTGGTACCCCCCCCCCCCCCCCGATGTGTGACGGGAAGATGCTGCTAAATGTGAGAGAAATAAGGTTGTACACTATGAAAGCCACCCACTACATGGCTACAAGCCTCCTCCCAGTAGACTCAAATCAAGGAAAAGCTTTATGAGAACCAGCACTCCTCTTGACATCCCCCAGCAACAGCAAGGGTATCCCTCTGGGCAGCTAAATCAGGAAATCTCAACAGGATGGCCCCCCATGAGGGTCTTTCTCCAGGGGCAAACCAAGAATGGGCAACTTGGAAGTACCTGAACAGACTCAGAAGTGGAGTGAGCAGATCAAAAGACAACCTCGCAAAATGGCACTACCTAAAAGAATCCCCCACCTTGTGTGACTATGGAGCAGAACTGACAACTCCTCATCTGTATGCTTGTCCAATCTGCCCTGCCTTGTGTACAGAGGAATAATTGTTGGAGGCTACAGACAATGCCATTGCTGTTGTCCATTTTTGGTCAAAAGATACTTAGCCACTTGCGCTCCTTCTATTTTTATCTGTTTTATACTCATTTATGCTTTTGATATGAAATAAATAAGTTCAATGCAAGACAGGCACACCAAGTGGAATCATGCAAGCAATCTTTGCTGCTTAAGAGCAGAGCAAGAGAGCTACAAATAAATAAACAAATAAAGTTCATTTTAGCAATCCGGCCCCAGTGAATCAAAAGGGCTGAACGAAACAGAATAGCTTCTGTATTAGACTTTAGGAATGCCAAGAATGCCATGACTGCCCTAAAATTTATTGTGAGAATTACTCCTGAAGATAAGCTAAATACCTAATCTCTCATGAAGGAGGAATAGGAAAAAAAAACCAACAAATTTTAACAAGCTTTCTATGCCAGATTTATAGAAACTACACGATTACATAGAAAAAGGCCCAACTTAATAGAACATTGCTAGAACGTTATGGAAACAAAACATACAAAATTACGGAACATTTCACACATTGTTTTAAAAGAAGAAAATGAATATACTATAGGCCAGTAACACAGATCCTTCTACACTGGACAAAATGGAGAGGAATCAGCATTTTAAAAGGGTGGAGTAGGAAGGGGAGGCTAGCACTGCCACCCCTCCTCCCCAAGCTGTCTGAGAGGAGAATTGTCTCCTGGGATCGAGCGCTGCCTCCATACATGCAAAGTTCTGGATCTTCCAGTAAGATCTGGACCTTCACAGGTAGTTTTTTAAAACCTGGAATGAACCTGGATAATCAGGTTTATTCCAGGTTGAAATGGATTAGCCGGGAGCATCATTTGAACACCCCTGGCTAATCCGTTTCCTGTGCCACATTATGAGGCAATGTAAAATAGGGCCACAGAGGAATAGTGGTGAACAATGATATAGTAAAGATAAAGGAGAAGTGGATGAGAGAGAACTGACTGTGGATTTATAAAATCATAAAGATCAATTTATTAGGTCCAAATTATCTGAAGGACCATTTTCTTTCACATTAACCTGGCCATTTTTTAAAAAAATCTTCTAACAGTTTCTGTTAGAAGACTATATCACCCAGAACGTCTGAGCCAATCTAGCCACCATCCATTCTGGATGTAAGATTCTGAAAAGCAAAATAGTACCTTTCCCAAGCTTCATCCAGACAGAAGTCCCATTGGACTTTCCTCTGAAATATTCTATACATATTGGTGAGCCATAATTGCCCCTGTCCCAATCTGTTGCCTGCCTGCTTAGTGTTATTCTTTGCCCACCGAGTAAAATATCATTATATGTTTTCAAATTCCAGTAAGTAATGTAGCCAGATCTTAATTGAATTAGGACTCAGGCCCAAAATATGCACCTGATGCTGGATTTAGCCCAAGAATGCAAGAATAAGTGCCACTTAATCTATGAAGAGTACATTTTCTCCTGGCAGCATAAACACAGACAATCCTCTGTTAGGTTTTTGTTTTTTGTTTTTTTGTAACTTGTCTTTAAGAAAGTTTGACTTCAGTTGACAAAGTGAATTAGAGCATAGTACTGTATTTTTGAAATAAAAGAAAATATAACTCGACTCCTTCCCACTTCTATTCATGAACTTGGCAGTCACATAGGGAAAATATCAATATTTTGTACAACTTCTGCTGGGAGCAGTTTGTAGTTTGTTTTTATGACTTCAGTGAGGTTCATGTAAGGCAGTGGTTCTCAACCTGTGGGTTCCCAGGTGTTTTGGCCTACAACTCCCAGAAATCCCAGACAGTTTACCAGCTGTTAGGATTTCTGGGAGTTGAAGGCCAAAACACTTGGGGACCCACAGGTTGAGAATCACTGGTGTAAGTGAATGATTTCTTATATTTCAGCCAGTAAAGTTCCTAGAGCCTTTGTGGTGGTTGAGCTTTGCTATCAAGTCAGTTTCAGCCTATGGTGACCCTGTGAATGAGAGACCACCATGGACAATAGCTGTGCCACCATGGACAATAGTTGTTCTCAAGTCTTGCAAAAACAAAGTCATGGATGTCTTGACTGAGTCTATCTGTCAATCTACCTGTAATGAGCCTTACTGCTTTCCTAGTGACTTGCACTTTACCAGGAATTGCCATATTTTCCAGTGATCTCACAATATGCCCGAAGTACAACAGCCTCCATTTAGTCATCTTGTCTTCCAGGGATAATTCAGTCTTCATTTACTCTCAGACACATTTACTAATCTTTCTGGCAGTCCATGGTATCCACAGAACTCTCCTCCATGCTACATTTCAAATGAATTTATACTCTTCCTGACAACTTTCTTCACTTTCTAAGCTGTCATGACCATACATACATATCAGAAATATGTGTCAAATTACATATTTTGCTTTTTGAGGCAAAGGACAAGATGCCATCACCTCATCCTACATACAGAAATAAATCAGAATGGCAGATGAATTTTATATCAACATTGTTGATGACACAGCATCCTCCATTACACCTGAGGCCAACCAGAGACTTTATAAGAGGTAGGACTAAACCCACCAAGTACCTTAGTTGAGGAAGTTACACACCCTTAGCCTTAGAGGAAAGCAATGACAACCTTCCTGGAGGAAATTTGCAAAGGAAACCATGAGATATGTTCACCTTAGGGTTGCCGGAGGTCAGAAATGACTTGAAGACAAACAAGAAAAACGAATTATATCTTCCAATAGAGGATAAGGTCAGGTAGACAGCCATTCTTTCTTCCTATTGTCTGTTGCCTGACTGGGTAGACCGGGTCTGCCTATTAGCAAGACTTAACTATCAAAATTCTAGAGTAGGGACAGGAATCATGAAGCCCTCCAGATATACTTGAACTGCAAATCCTAAAATTTACTCCCAGTACCAGAGCTGGTTAAGGCTTCTGGGATTTGCAATCCAACAGTATCTGGAGGCTCCATGATTTCTAGTCCTACTCTATATTTACTGAAGCAATTAAATTGACTCTTCATATGCCGAGTATACAATATTGTTTAAAAAACTACTTATGTCAGGAAAGCTCACTGTTTCATTCCAACATGTTGATCCCTCTCATGTATGTGTACACAAACATGTGTGTGTGTGTGTGTGTGTGTGTGTGTGTGTGTGTGTGTGCGTGTGTGTGAGAAGATACATGTTTGTGCTTATGTAAATTTTCTGATTCAGCAATAATCCTGTGAAATGGCACACCTCTATTGTCTCAACTCTGTTATTTAGTGAAGGCATAATTACATTTCCCGCTTGTCAACCCAGAGATTGAGAAGCGCTTGTATGACATAAATTGTGTCCTTCTCAAGGAAGTACAGAGATAAAATCAAAGTACACTTTGTTGTGGTGGTGACGGTTTAAAGAGTGGAGGATTAATTCTGATATTTCTTGTTTTATACTGGTTGCTATTTTAATATGGATCCATTCAAAATTGCAATGTTGAAAAGGACATAGGCATAATAAAAAAGTTCTTCCCCACAAAAAAAGGTTTTAAGAATTGGACAAGTAGGGGAAGAAGATTTCCGATGAACCAAACCAAGGCTTCTAAGTTTTTAATTCAAGGCATTTGAATTTCTTGGCAGCCCGAAGACCTGAGTGCATGGGACTTACCCACTCCAAACACCGTAATGAATTAAGTGTAGAAAATGTTTAACATTGGGTGTTCCTACCCTAGATGGGTAGGCATAATATGCTTCACTATCTTAAGATTATGGCCAAAGATCACAGTTCAAAGTTCTATTCTCATCACAGTCTTCTCTGACATTGTAAACATAACTTGGCAGTTATACGTTCTGCTGAAGTGCTCTCTTCACATAGAACTATACTAAGTGCAAAATGCATTATCCATTCATAAGTAAAAGTTGTTTTTCTGTGGCTTGTAGTTCAAAGAAAGATTCTCACATGACAGATTCACCTCCAAGAGTCCCAAGTAAAAATCGTTTTGAGCACAACTCTGATAGACGATAGCAAGGCCTGTGTTTAATCATCAGCCAGTCGGAGGAACGTTCCTGTCGTGGTTGGCACACAGTAGACCAGCTGGGCTCCAATAATGTCATGTATGTGGTAGGGAATCCCCAGTTTCATAGCACGTGGAGTTTGACGGTTCTATAAATCAGATAGTAGAACTTCCTTGTATTTGGCTTTCTGGATCATACCCAGCACAGCTTTTCTCCCTTTAATGGAGTATTTGACAAAATGGCCTGCTCTGGGCACAGTCAGCCACCAGCTCCCAGCGTCACGGACAGTCAGGACCCCAGCATTCACCAGCTGCGTGATCTCAGTGTCTCTAAAGCCAAATTCACTCAGTATTCTCTTCTTGTCATAGCTGATGTCAGGGCAGGAGGTAACGACAGAATCCAAAAACTTGGTCACTGTTCGAACAAATTCCTTTCCAGATGCAAACTCCAGCACCTTTGATTTATAGTTGTCTGTAAACGTCACAAAAAAGGTTTCTGCATCCAAGCCGTGCTGGAATATCTGGATCCGGCCCTCATCCTTCAGTTGGCTCAGGCGCCTGTCCACAGTTGTGCGGTCTTTGATGAGGCTGCAGATCTGGTGCCTCAGGATCAAGGGTGGCAGGGAATCCTCAAACAACTTGCGACGGAAGAGAGAGGCCAAATACTGGAGAGCAGAAACCACTGCTTCGGGGCCCTCTTGTTCTGAAGGCTCTGATCCAAACGCCAGCTTCTGTTTCTTGGCCTTGAACGTATCAGAAAGGAGCTGTTTCCTCTTCATGTGGCTGGAGGGAAACAGGGCTGACCCTGCTTAGGGAGCTTCAGCCACACAGCCCACCATCCTTCCTCAGCTCCTAAGTGAATGTGGATCATCTATGGCAGGGGTCCTCAAACTAAGGCCTGAGGGCCAGATACGGCCCTTCAAGGTCATTTACCCAGCCCTCACTCAGGGTCAACCTAAGTCTGAAATGACTTGAAAGCACACAACAACAACAACAACAACAACAACAACAACAATCTTATCTCATCAGCCAAAAGCAGGCCCACACTTCCCATTGAAATACTAATACGTTTATTTTTGTTAAAATTGTTCTTCATTTTAATTATTGTGTTGTTTTAAAGTGTTTTTTGCACTACAAATAAGATATGTGCAGTGTGCATAGGAATTCATTCATATTTTTTCAAATTATAATCTAGCCCTCCAACAGTTTGTGGGACTGCGACCTGGCCCTCTGTTTAAAAAGTTCGAGGGCCTCTGATCTACGGAGAATGGTTTGGTTGTCTCTCCTATACATATAGCAATTCCAAGAGAAGAATGGCCTTCTCTTCCAAAGATATAGAATTGTTTTCCCCCAAATTCTGAAAGAGACTCAGAACAAAGGACCTCTCGTAGAACTTTCTCACTTTCTGCCAATACTTACTTGCTGTGTTTTTGGTCCCTTTGGGTGTGGAAGTAGTTTTCTTTGTCTCTGTTGATATTTCAGAAAGGACAGAGAAGTCTAACCAAGCACCTTTGACCTGCAGCCAAGTCTATCCACAGTTCTTAACAAAAAGAAGCTTAATGCCCTTTCTTTGCTAGCTACTGACCTACAACAACATTTTATTATGGTCCAAGGACACTTATTGCACTGTAGGTATACAAGGTATGCAGGTAATAAGATTCCACTGAATCTATTAGCTGCTTACCTGAAAAAGAACTAGCAAATAATAATAATAATAATAATAATAATAATAATAATAATACTTTTATTTGTACCCTGCCACCATCTCCCAAATGGAGTCAGGGCATTCCACAAACACTTAAAGGTGCAAACACACGAAATACAAAAAGTGTAAAAACAATAACATAAAACAATAAACAGCCAACATAAATAATCACAACTTCACAATGCCTCCTGGTTAATTTGAGCCACATAGCCATGGCACAAGTAGCCATTAAATACTGGGCTGAGGACTGATTCAATCTAAAGGGTCACAAAGGAGACACTCAAGCAGCAGTTATGGTGAACCAAGTGCTCCCCACCCCCCAGCAGAATGAATAAATGGACCCTTAAATGTAGCATGTCTGCCTTTCCCCCTTTGGAAGACAGTGGATACGTGTACCTCTGGTTTATTTAATTGTAAATTATTTGTTTTTGTACCTGATTATATTTGCTACAGGGTGAATGCAAGCATGTTGATGCCTAGGGTTGAGGGCAGGATTGTGCCCCTTCCACTTCATGTGCAGAAATCAACCGAATCTTCCTACAATTACATTTGTGTCAAAAGGTCATCCATTGTTTCCCAGGGGCAAGAGCAGGGCAGGCTACATGAGTCATATAATTTTGTTCCCTTTGAAGGGAAACACCATATATATTAGGAGAAACCTTTGTCTATCTTTTCCTCTTGTATTTGTTGTTTATTCGTTCAGTCGCTTCCGACTCTTCGCGACCTCATGGACCAGTCCACGCCAGAGCACCCTGTCAGCCGTCACCACCCCCAGTTCCTTCAGAGTCAAGCCAGTCACTTCAAGGATACCATCCATCCATCTTGCCCTTGGTCAGCCCCTCTTCCTTTTTCCTTCTATTTTCCCCCATCATAATTGTCTTCTCTAAGCTTTCTTGTCCACTTGTATATCTACACCGAATGTTAGGGACCAGCCCTGGCTGGTGGATTTCATTGTTCTGGTTGAAAACAAAGCAGACTTTTCAAGCCTAATAGGTACAAGCAGACACCCAACTTCAATTCAGCTCAAATAGAATGGATTCTACAAAATGGTTGCTATGTGGACATATAAGCAACCTGTATAAAATTAATGAAGACTGTTTTAGCCTGAAACTATTAGGTGGAGTATGGAAATACACTATGATTATTTCTTCTATAATTTAGCACCTGCTTTCCTGATGATATATGACAGCTATTATTGGGGCTCCAAAGACTATAACTTGGCATTTACATTCTGCCCAATTTGGCAAGGCGCCATAGGTACATTTTACAGCACTGCTGTAGGCCAAGATTCGGTAACTGTAGGCCTCCAGATGTTCTCCACTTGCAATTCCTATAATTCCTCATTGGCTATGCTGACTAGGCCTGCTGAGAATTGTGGAACAAGAAATATGGATGGTCACATTTTCCTTCTCTTGCTATAAGTAGTAAAAACAAGGAGGAAACTTCCATATTCTAGTCTAATGTAGCTCCAGAAACATAAGGTGGGGGGGGGGGGGAGTAGAGGGAACTGTCCTCTTTTGTTACCTGCCAATAAGGTCCTGTGCCTTTCCATCTTCTGTGATGGCAATGGTAAGTTAGAAAGACAAGTATCCACTAATTGCAGTGATGCAAAAGTATTTAAACACATAAACGTTCAATGCATACATACAAACAGAAGATTGTTGCATTCACGTTGAAAACAACTTATTCTTTTCTCAAAAAATGAATAGACTCCTCTTCATGTGTATAGTAAGAGTTCTTATGTCTTTACTACGGATGAGTAGACTCCAAAACCTTGCACAGTAATATGTTCTGGTTTCTTTACTACAAATGAGTAGACTCCAACATTCACTCCCAACCGGTTTCAACTCACAAGAGCCTTCATCAGGTAAATGTTACATATTATTAATACAAACATTTGGATATCAACCAGGACGCCAATGTCAAGAAATAGTTTTCTAAGATCTACAGAGATACTCGCAGGAACACCTCAGCAAGTGAGAGTCCAAAAGTGGCAGGCTACAACCTCAATCCATGGCTGATACCAAATGAGAGACTCCCTCCTGGGCACACAGAAGACTGAGCAACTTGCAAGGCACTGAACAGACTGTGCTCTGGCACCATGAGATACAGAGCCAACCTTAAGAAATGAGGCCACAAAGTAGAGTCCATGACATGCAAGAGTGGAGAAGAACAAACCACAGACTACCTATTACAATGCAACTTGAGCCCTGCCACATGCACAATGGAGGGCCATCTTATAGCAACACCAGAGGCACTCCAAGTAGCTAGCCACTGGTCAAAGGACATTTAATATAATGCCATTTTTTTAACTATGTGCTTTTTTAATACATTACAACTGTACCCTTGGTTTGCTCCTGATATGATAAATAAATAAATACCTATAAGTTGTCATCTAGAAACAAGTCCAGGGGATAAACGTTAAAGAGGAAATTACTCCATACATCCCTTCACAATGTCCAAAAGTTTGTATGTTTCAGTAACTGCAGAGTACTGGTATGTTGACATGTGCCACCAACATATGGCCTACGTTACATTGCTAATATTGTGTTTGGCATTTGCTTGCCTTCATGGGAAAGATGATAGACTGCACTCATGGATGTCACTTGTGATTGTTTGCAAACCCAAGAGAAGCAGCAAGGAGAAAGGAGCAAACAAAATGGCGGACCTCAGTCATCAAAACATAGCTTAATTGAAAACAATTTTAAAAACACATCAACTAAATAGTACAAAATCAATCAACTAAAATCCCCTTGCTCAGCAGCCAGTCAATTGCCCGAAGCCTGCTTAAATAAATAAATAAAAAAGTTTAAAGTCTTACAGTTGGAAGAAAAAAACAAGAAGAGGGACCACTAGGAATGTCACAGCTAGGGAGCAACCAGTGAAATTGCATTTTTCGATCCATAGTTTTAAGTAAAATCAATCAAAGCAAAGCAAAAGAAAGTGAAAAAAATGTTTCCACTCATCCTCTATGGTAGAGGTGGGCAAAGTACTATCCTGGATCCCTCCCTTAGATAGTTTCTGCAGTGCTTAACCTGACAAAAAATGAGTGAATTCGTCAGTGTTGCAAATCCAATTTTTTTCCAAGATCTTGGGTTCTAAATGCAGAATTGTACTTAATGTGGCATCTTGTTTTATTTAGTTTTTGCTTTGTTCATTTTTGGTTATATGGGCAGCCTTTAAATGGTCCCAGAGTTAGAAACTCCCAGACCCACTATAGTTTCGATGCTCCACTCAAAAGCATCTTTTTGAGGGATCTCTAGTAATGTGAAAACATTCTCTTTTGTTCTTTCCTTTCATATCCAGACAAATTGGACTGGGTTTTTTTTTTCACACTGAGAATGCTGATTCACACATAAGAAGGTAGTCCTCATTCAGCGCTTCCTCCTACTCATAGTTACCACAACAAATCCCAGTGCATTTCACTTGTAGCATCCCAGCACTTCAAAGTTTTGCCTAATAGGAACAGTGGTTAACCACAATATGTGGTGTATACATATTTTGAATAGCTACATTTTTTCCCAAACACTGCTTCACTACACCCGCACAAAAAAGGCATCTACTTTCATCAAAAGGCTCTGAAAAATCACTTTGTCAGTTGATTTGTAACACTAGGGTGTCACTTAAAAGTCCTAGGCATGTCAGCAAAAATTAAGTGGTTTAATTTAGCAAACGTTACTCAGATATCTTGGGATACTCACTTGAGCAGGACCACAATGTAGAGTGAGCCAACAAGAATCAACAGGTAGATTCATTTTTATGTCCAAAATGGCAGCAAGAGCACATTTTCAACTGTGTATACTAATGGTCCCTTTATACTATACAGTTACAGAGCTATAATTCTACTTTAACATGGGATTCCATAGCATTCTATGTCCTATGAATCCTGAGTTTTCTAGACTCATGAGGCAGGGAATTCTAAAGACCCCTCACCTATACTGCAAATCCCAAGATTCCATAGGAAGTTATTGTGGCAGTTACAGTGGAATATAATGCTACAATTATGTAATGTGCAAGGGCTCTAAATGTTACATAAAATGTGGTATTTGAACTTATTCCAACCATAGAGGAGTCAAGGGAAGAAATGCTGAAGAACCGTTTTCCTCTTCTGTTCAGAGACTGAAAATGATATGTTTTAGTTTTAATGTAGTGTAGTGTACTGTAGTGTGATGCTGTGTGGTTTCTGGGCTGTGGCCATGTTCTATGCCAGCCACAGATGCAAGTCAAACGTCAGGAGAAAATGCCAGGGGTTGGGCTATAACACAGTTGGTAAATCACCACCAGCAGCAATAAGATGCACCAATCAAATGGTTGCCACTTTGAAGCCTGGGTCAGTTGTTTGTTGTTTATTCGTTCAGTCACTTCTGACTCTTTGTGAACTCATGGACCATCCCATGCCAGACCTCCTTGTCGGCCGTCACCACCCCAGCTCCTTCAGAGTCAAGTGAGCATGAAAGAATTTGATGTGGTTTGTATGTGTTTCTTCCCATCTCCATTAAGTCTTCATAACAGTGGTGCTGTGAGTTAAGTCAGCTTCAGAGATAATGACTAAAGGTCCACTTACGGAAGTTTATGGCTTAATAGTGATTTGAACCAGGGCTGGGCTTTAACACAGTGGGTTAAACTGCCAACTGTAGAAAATATTGCCAATTGAAATTTTGGTAGTTCAAGCCTGGGTTGGGGTGAGCTCCCTCCCTCAGCTCAGCTTCTTCCCATTTAGTAGATCAAAAATAATAATGTAAGTAGATAAATAGGTACCGTTTTTAGCAGTGAGGTAATAAAAAGACAATTCAATAGGGAGGACATCTACAGACAACAAAGCTCCTCCACATGGAAGATGGAGTGACACACCCACCCTGTGGCCTTCAGATGCCGGAGATGGAAAAGATGGGAAAGCCTACCTCTGTCTGTGTATAGTATGTCTTTGTTAATTGTATAATGGCATTTAATGTTTTGCCATATATGTGTTCTGTAATCCGCCCTGGGAGTCCCCTCTGGGAGATAGAGCGGAATATAAATAAAGTATATTATTATTATTATTATTATTATACAATGACAAAAAGCATTTGCATTTTGCATGACAGGGGAAAGAATACTTTATTAGTTACTTGCAGGTAGATTACATAATTTGTGCAGCTTCACTTCTGTTG
The DNA here is from genome assembly GCF_037176765.1 of Anolis sagrei. Taxonomy (NCBI): domain Eukaryota; kingdom Metazoa; phylum Chordata; class Lepidosauria; order Squamata; family Anolidae; genus Anolis; species Anolis sagrei. The sequence continues at coordinate 38,784,293 of NC_090026.1, read as the reverse complement.
AAGTTTCATGTGCATGTTATGCATACACATATAGAATGCACACTACAGAATGCAGGGAAAAAACATGTTAAGCTCTCTCAGTTGTGTTCACGCTTCTTTGTATTAGACAGTATGGCCTTTTCAGTAAGAGGACTGCTGCAACTGCTCACGAGAAGAGACTACCTTCCCATTTTCAACCTCTTCCACAATCATCCGAACTTGACGTGAAGTCTTTGACACTGCAAGAGAAAGGGGTGTGAGAGAAAGCATTTTAGCTCTGGAATGTGTAACCAGAGGGCTTTGAAACACCCTCTGAGTTTTAGTCTTTATTTGATTTTACATATAATTATCATATTTATTGCTTTTAATGCAATCTAAGGGCCCATCCAAACAGACCCATAATGTGGGATCGGTCATGATTTTACCGGAAATGTCCAAGCAATGCCTCCATTAAAACCAAATCAATTTGAACAAAGCAGGGTTTCTAAAGATAAAGTCTAGATCTTACCAGGTGTGGGTCCTGTGTGGATGGGCCCAGGGACTGTGTCACACGATCCCTAGTGTGACACAGTCCCTGGGCCCACACCATCTTATTTTTTCAGACTCTAGCTGCCCAAAAAACCGAGAGGGCACCCACCCTAATGTATCTGTTAAAGGTTTTTAAAAACTTTGTGCTCTTCTGGAGCGAGGAGATGATGCAACAGGAGACAGGGGGGAGGGATTTTCCTCCCCCCCCCCAGCACGAGGAGGGACTTAATGGTGGCCAGGTAAGTTTTTTTAACTTTTAACAGGGAAATTTGGGGGGACTTTGTGGTGTCTGCATGCCATCCCAATTATTATCGGGATGGCATGTAGCCACCCCACACAGGAAAACCTGGGTTTTGTGTGGTTTGTAGGGACTCAAACCCACACTAAAGCGGGTTTTTTAAACCCACTTCAGCACAAGTTTAGGTCCTGTCTGGAAGTGCCCTAAGAAACATTCAAATGGGAAAAACAAGGAAAAGGAAAACAAAAACAAAGAAAAAGAAGGAGAATAAAAGTAAACTTATAATATATATACTCTATATATATAGAGAGAGAGAGAGAGAGAGAGGGAGGGAGAGAGAGAGAGAAGATTTTCACTTAATTGGAATGTTCAAGCAACCAGAAAAGTTTATTGACTGCCACTGAACTAAAATTGTACAGTGCATTAACAAAGTTAAGTATTTTCCTCTATTCTCACCTATGACAGGTAGCGCATACCTGTCAGTTTGATTTACTCCCAACAGACCATAACCAGAATCAATAAAGCCAGAGCCCTGACTTTGAAAAACTTGAGCATAGTCTCTTGGAAGACTTTCATTCATAGTGTTGTCATAAATCAAAGTCTGCTTGACACCGCATAATAGACTTGTGCATACAATAGGATCATGGGATCTTTACGTTTTTAGTTGAAAAGTGTTCTTACCATCTCTTCCTGATATAGCCGCATTGTACTGGGAACTGATGCTGTAAGAAAGGTGTGGGAGAAAAGATGGTGAAATTAAAAATGACAGGCTTTTGTAGGTATCCAGAAGGAAAATTCAATAAGAATACAATATAGTGCAAGCCTCCTAAAGATAGCTTTTTAAAAAAATAAGTAGGCTATCAAAATTAAAAATTATCAGTAGATTTGTTAATATATTTTAACCAAATAATTGATGAGGGGAATTATTAAAAACCCTTACTGGCAACCAAGTAAGTTTTTAAAAACTTACAATAACTTGATATTGAAGGAAAGAGAATACATTCTCAAAAATTCAAAGAACTGTCATCTTTGATGTGTTGGTTTTTTTTTTAAGAGTAAAAAAAAATCTCAGGAAATAAGGGGGAAATTACCTCTCAGCACTGAAGAAAAACATTTTCCATCAGCAATTATTAATAGCCAATGCCACCATTTGACAACAAAACCAATACATCTACTATAATATAATATAATATAATATAATATAATATAATATAATATTATATTATATTATATTATATTATATTATATTATATTATATTATGATATTATAATTATATATTTTATGTATTGTCGAAGGCTTTCATGGCCGGAATCACTCAGTTCTTGTGGGTTTTTTCGGGCTATATGGCCATGTTCTAGAGGCAGACGTTTCGCCTGCATCTATGGCAGGCTTCCTCAGAGGTCATATATATTTTATATTACATGTAATATTGCTAATAATATTACAATATAATAGTATAGTACAATATAATAATATATAATACTTTGAGGGTTTTTTGTGTCGTGTCAGGAGCAACCTGAGAAACTGCAAGTTGCTTCTGGTGTGAGAGAATTGGCCATCTGCAAGGATGTTGCCCAGGGGATGCCTGGATGATTTTGATGTTTTCTCATCCTTGTGGGAGGTTTCTCTCATGTCCCCGCATGAGGAGCTGGAGCTGATAGAGGGAACTCATCCACCTCTCCCCGGATTTGAACCTGCGACCTGTTGGTCTTCAATCCTGTCGGCACAGGGGTTTAACCCACTGCACCACTGGGGGCTCATATATATAATACTGATATTGTACTATGCTAATAATATAATATATTGTATCTGTATATGTCTTGTATGCTGCTCTTAGTCCCCTTCAGCATGAGAAGGGTGTCATATAAATGCTGTAAATAAATAAATAATACTAATCATAAACTCATAGAGTTTGTGGGCCATCCAGTCCAACCCTCTGTCAAGAAACAGGAAAATTGCATTCAATGCACCCCCGACAGATGGCCATCCAGCCTCTGGTTAAAAGTCTCCAAAGAAGGAACCTCCACCACACTCCGGGGCAGAGAGTTCCACTGCTGAACAGCTCTCACAATTAGTTCTTCCTAATGTTCAGGTGGAATCTCCTTTCCTGTAATTTGAAGCCAGGGCAGCAGAAAACAAGCTTGCTCCCTCCTCTCTATGACTTCCCCTCAAATATTTATCATGTCTCCTCTCAGCCCACTCCTCTGAGGGCTAAATATGCCCAGCTCTTTAAGTCGCTCCTTATAGGGCTTATTTTCCAGAACATATAGTCTTCTAGGCATTATTAGACTATATCTCCTACTAAAGTGGACTCCAAAGGCCTTTTTCTGGTGCTGGGAGGAGATCAGGAGTAAGGTACAGGGAGCCTGGCTTCTCATGGAATAGAGTAGCCTAGGAGCAGCCATCAAAAAGCCTTTCTTGAGTTCTCACTAAATGTACCTGCAAATGTGGTGGAACAAGAGAAAGCCTTCTTCTTGCAATCTCAAAGCTTGAGCAGGCTCATATGAGGAGAGGCAATTTAGCCTGTTGGTTTATGGTAACCCCATTAATGTCATAGGGTTTTCTTAGGCAAGGAATACTCAGAGCTGGATTTGCCAGTTCCTTCTTTGGGAATAAATCCTACAACTATATTCCTGGTCTTCCTTGGCAGTTTCCCAACCAAGTACTGACTAAAACTGATAGTGCAGAAGAGAGCTGGGTTCTCAAACATTTTCAGCCATGGAGCCCTTCTTGATGCTAAAGATTTTGAGGCACCCCAAGAAATGTTTATATATTATATTATAGTATATTATATTATATTATATGTATATATACCAAGCATGGATGAACGTTTTGACCAATATAAACTTAACAGTATTTCAGTGGAAGACCCCTGGAGCTATCCAGCCTAACCCCCTTCTGCCATACAGGAAAAGCACAGTCAAAGTACCCCAAACAAATGGCATACAGCCTTTGTAATAATAATAATAATAATAATAATAATAATAATAATAATAATAATAGGAGGAGGAGGAGGAGGAGGAACCTCAAGGGCCATCCACTCTAACCCCCTTCTGCCATTCAGGAAACGCACAAAGCAAATGGAGTTTTGGAAGTAAGCAAGGCAAGATGGAAAGGATCTGGGCAGTGAAGATGAGGAAAAAGGCTTTTATCGGCAAGGGAGGCAGGTTGGAAAGGCTTTTGGTGGTGATGGAGGTGGAAGAGGAGCAGGAAAGAGGAGGGAAGGCTTAGTGGCAGGTTAGGAAGGAGGAGGAAAGCATGGAGCTCCTCAGTATGCTTCACAGTGCCCCAAGGGTTCCATGGAGCATACTTTGAGAACCACTGCCATAGGGCATATCAGTCTTTCAAAAGGTTTGAGGCAAAACTGTGTAGGTCTTTATCATCAACATTGTGTATTCCCCACCCCCTGCCTTTTTACGTACTGGGCTTCCTCTCCCTCCAGCAGGCGGCGGTAGGTGGCAATTTCCTGTTCCAGGCGGGTCTTGACATCCAGAAGGATCTTGTATTCATGGTTCTGGCGCTCCATGTCGCATCTCAATTCAGCCAGCTGCTCTTCCACACTGGTGATCAGGATCTGGATCTGGCTGAGCTGGGCACCATAACGGGCTTCTGTTTCTGCCAAGTTACTTTCCAGTGCTGCTTTCTGTAGAAAGATCATTTGGAGGGATGGGGGTGAGTGAGCATTCTGGGAATGCTGGGAGGCAATCAAGGATCACATGAATTATCTCAAACCCTGATATGCATTCAGTTGCCCTCCCAGATAGACATTAGGAAAATAGCTGAATTAGCATTTCCTTAACAAATTATCATTTTTCCTACTTCTAATAACTGGTAGCAGTATAAACTCTATCTTGTCTCACAGATCCATATTTTTTTCAAGTCAGCAAGGAACACATAATGAGGGATTAAGTCTAATTGTAATCAATGGAATAGTTTTAGTGATACTATTATGCTCAAATTATAGGATAAATGTAGTCACGACTCATTTTCTCCAGACTGTTGCCTTTGAATTCTAAATGTCAGAATAAAGGCTATGGCATGGAGTAGGGGAGTCACCTTATCATCTTGTTGTACCTGGCCAATTGCCTGCTAGAACTTAATCAGGGATTTACTAAGTTACTCATCAGAACAACATATTTTATATATGGCCAAGACCCAAAAATAACATCTGAAACAGCTCTGTATTTTAAAAAAGCAATACATCGGAGATCCAAATATGTGGGGCCCATAGGGGTAAATTGTAGGGGGGATAGGGAAATATGTTGTATATATTCAATTTTGTCATACTTATTTACTGTCATATTATAAATATCTTATTTAACTTACTACATAGTGCAGTTGTTCTCAACCTGTGGGTCCCCAGGTGTTTTTGCTTACAACTCCCAGAAATCCCAGCCAGTTTACCAGCTGTTAGGATTTCTGGGAGTTGGTGGCCAAAACATCTGAGAAACCACAGGTTGAGAAACACTGACATAGAGCTTTATTAAGTTGTATCAAGCTTTGTTGTTTGGTTCGGTATGGTGATATGGGCTAAGAGCTAATCAATAAAATTTATTTATTTATTGACTAAAATGTAAGGATTCTGAATCCATAAAACAAAAACTAAGTGTCCCAAAACTCTAATATAATCATTCTTTAGGTAGATTTTTAACTTTTCTTTTTATTGTTAGTTGTAGCTATAGCTTTCTTTTCAACAGATCTGACAAAGGTCTGCAAGACTGTCTTGCCTGTTGTCAGTGGAATAGTACTCTTTGGTCTACCTTGTTTATGAAATCATAGTCATTAGATAACCATGAAAATACATAACAAATGGAAAATATGAAAAAATGAACTTTTTAGACTTTGCCACAGAGTCAAAACAAAAAATCTTTTGGATATTCAATATAGGGCTTTCCAACATTCCCATCATGTCCCCCTGTACCATGCTAAGCTGAGCGTTGAGCTCTATTTCCAGGCTTTGAAAGGTGTGTCTCAGTTCTGTAATCTCAGTCTTTCCACTCTGCAGCTGCTCTTTGTTGACTGCAACTTCACGGGTTAACTCTTCTGTCTGCAAATAAAAGAAGACATATTACTTAAATAGAGCTCGGAGTACTACACATTCTTTGAGAACCATTTAGCATTCATTTTGGAGGTCCATTCATAAAGAGAAAAGCCCACCTTGCTAAAGAACCACTGCTCAGCATCTTTACGGTTCTTCTCAGCCAAAACCTCATACTGTTCACGCATCTCTGCCAAGATCTTAGTTAGGTCTACCCCAGGAGCAGCATCCATTTCCACAGAGATTTCTCCACCAGACTGACTTCGGAAAATGCTCATTTCCTGCAGAAGGAAGAAGTCAAAAATGTTATCTGTATTTATGTCCCTGATGTGATAATGATCTCGGAAATTCATAGAAAGCTGCCTTAGTCCATGTCAGATTGCAATCTGAATTGTTCATCAGACCTAGAATTACCTAATTCAAGAGATGGTGGACTTCAAGATGTTGGTGAACTATCACTCCAGCACCACTCACCATTGAGTAGGCTGTTTGGAGATAATGGAAAGTCAAGTTCAACCATATATAGAAAGCCATAGCCCATAGCTTACTGGATTACTCTGATTGGCACCATCTCTCCAAGTATTGAAGATGTTGAGTTTGATGGTTTTTGAAATATCTAGCATTTTGACTCCAAGAAGTTTCTTAAAGAAAGGTAATCTGTTAACCCAGTTAGCCAAAAGCAAAGACACATTTCTCAATTTTTAAATGCCATATGTAATCACAACAATTTTTCCTAATTAAGCATGAAGCCTTCCTCTCTGCCTGTATGCAACCAAGCCATCAATGTATGTCCACAAATGCCTCAACCTAAAATAAAAAAATATCTTCCTCTCCCTTCTATTCATCCTCTTCCACTACCCCTCATTTTCATACTAATCCAACAACATTTGGAAGATATGTTTTAATCTACACTGTAGAATTAATGCAGTTTGACACCACTTTACCTGCCATGGATCAATACTATGAAGGTTTGTAGTTTGGTGAGATACCAGTACTCTTTGGCAAAGAAGGCTAAAGTTATTGTACAACTACAGTTCTTAGGATTCCATAGCACTCAGCCATAGCAGTTAAAGTGATGTCAAACTACATTAATTCTGCAGTTGGATGTACCCTAGGAGTTTTTTCACAGTATATAATTATAGCACTATGAGTCTACTTTAATAGATAAGGGATTTGTGATTGAGGAAAAGGTATTTTACCACAGTGTTTCAGTGCTTTCCCAAACTACAAAAAACCAGGTTCCATAGAATGGAATAACAGCACTTTGGTTGTATAGTGTGAATGGGCTTCTTTTTATGCAAAGGACATGTTCTAGTTATATTTGATGGCTCCCATATCATTATGACAGTGAATTTACTTCTGGTTTTAGTCTAAATGTTGGATGAACTCTCCAAGGTGCTGAATCCTATGCACAAATAGGTTTGGGGCCTTTGTTGGTTCCTTAAAAAATACTTTTTCATTAGACCACTGCCATCATAATCACCAGCTACTACTAGAACAACCACCACTGTTGTGTTCTGTTATTCAGCCATAGCTTTTTTTCCCCCAGTGTCACCATCCCATAATACAAGAGCCTCCTACATTACCAGTAAGTAGCTTTCCAGGCAAACTCAAATCAGCCTTTTTTGCACTGCATGAAAAACCACCCTAATGTGGTCCAGAGGAAGCATATTCAAGGAAGCATACCCAAGGTTATAGCAGTGAGGCCAACATGCACAAGATGTTCAAGTACTTCTTTGCTATACACCAACAAAGCATCCAGGTTTACTATGCATCTTACCTCCTCATGGTTTTTCCTGAGATAAACCAGTTCCTCTTTCAAGTTCTCAATCTGCATTTCCAGATCTGCCCTGGCCAGGGTCAGCTCATCTAAGACTCTACGCAGCCCATTGATGTCAGCCTCAACATTCATACGCAGAGCTTGCTCTGTCTCAAACCTGGAATAGCAAAGAGAAAAATTAATGAATATCTCACCATAGTTCTCAATCACAACCACTTTTGTTCCCATAGAGCAAGGGTGGACAACTTCTGGCTCTCCAAATAGGGTTAAACTGCAGTCCATCTGAAGGATGATGTTGGCTATTGCCTATGCTGGCTAGGACTGATGGATGTTGCAGTCCAAAATATTTGCAATCTATGTTCATATCATCAAATCTGCTCTCAACGCCATTGTTCCTATTGATTAGAGCAGTCAACATCAACTATGATGTTACCTTCATCTGGAAGGTTTGCATATTTTCAGCTTAGTGTCACTTGAAAGCACAAAAAGTACTTGTTGCGGGCCAAATAAGATGTGTTATTGAATTGGGACCATTATGGGGAGAAGGAAAGTTTAAGTATTTGCCTCCATCATGATTGTTCTGTTGTGCACCCTCAGGTCATTTCTGACTTATTGTAACCATAAGGCAAACTTATGATGGGGTTTTCTTGCCTCCCTCTGAGTCTGTGGGAATGTGAATTGCCCAAGGTCACCAAGTGGGTTTCCATGCTTAAGAAAACCCTTTGATAGGCTGTGATAGGTCAGAAATGACTTGAAGGTACACAGCAACGATCATACAGACACATGGATGAACATCCCTTCCATTCCATCTTATATCAACTCAACCAGATAAAGAGCATTGAAATAACTTGCCGATGTTTTTCAATGACTTGCTTTGGTAATGAGTTACCTTCTACAGTTACTTTTTCACCTGTTCATAGCTAAACTGTTCATAGCTAAACTTGGCAATTAATATTTTTCCATTGAATGAGAACAGGGTATCTGCCTGTCTCACACAATATGCATCTCTAAATGTCTTTTCACTCCAAATTATTTGCAATCCAACTCTATTTCCTCCAAAACTATGCATAGCAGTATGTCTGCATTTGAGTTGAGAACTGCAGTGCAAAAGTCCATGATGAGCAACATCTCAGGATTAACTGCCTCCAGATACACACCTTAGTTCCAAGACTGTGGTTCAGGCTGGAATGCTTTGAAATGCCAAATAAAATCCCCAATCAACCCTGCTTTGTCTCTGCCTTGGCTGATGTTTACATATTTGATGTGAACACTCTGTCTCAAATCCTGACATCAATCTCCAGTTCTTAATATGTCTGAAATTGAGCTGAGGTGCAACCTGTGGTATAAAGAGATGAACTTACTTGGTTCTGAAGTCATCAGCAGCCAGGCGCGCATTGTCAATCTGCAGGACAATGCTAGCATTGTCAATGGTGGCAGCTAGTATCTGAGGAGACAACAGGCACATACTAAAGATCGGCCTTAAAGTGATGCTGAAGTTATTTGCTCTGAACACATGTAGGGCTACATTTGACATTGCTAGAATCATAGAATCGAAGGGGACAACAATGGCCATCTGGTCTAATCCACTGCCATGCAAGATAGAAAACATTCCTGAAAAATGGATATTCAACTTTTATTTAATATTCTCCACAAAAATAAGAGTCTGACAACCTTCAAGGTAACTTATTCCACTTTTGAACTGTTCTTGAAAGTTTTCTAAAGTTTGGATGGAATCTCTTTTCTTGTCATTTGAATCAATCAGTTCTTCTAGTCTCTGGAATGGGAGGAAACATCTATCCATTCTCCATATTACATATTTTTAGATATTTAAAGTGGCTATCAAGTTATCTCTCAGCTTTCTCTTCTCCAAGCTGAAAATGCCCCATACCCTAACCTATTCCTCAGCTCCCACAAACCTCAAGTCAAGCCACAGTTCATATGGTTAGGATGCTGGAAGCTATAGAGTACAATTCATATCATCCCATATCATTGGTTATGATGACTACAGGTGCATCTACACTGTAGAATTAATGCAGTTTGGCACTAACTGTCATGGCTCAATGCTATGGAATCCTAGGAGTTGTTGTTTAACAAGCTCTAAGCTTCTAAGACTTATAGTAGTTTAGCCTTCTAAAGAGTGCTGGTGCCTTACCAAACTACAACTCCCAGGATTCCATAGCATTGAGTCATGGAAGTTAAAGTAGTATCAAACTGCATTAATTTCAACAATGTAGATGCATCATATGAGTCATAGGCCAAACCAAAATATTTGCAAGGTCAATAGTTGCCATTTCCTGCTGAAAAGCAAGGAAGTGATGGACTTTCCAAAGTTTGCGTAATCTCTTTGTTGACTTTAATGAAAATAAGTCTTCTAAGGCTTAGGGTAGTTTAGGGAACTATGCGACATCAAAGCCCCACCATAATTTTCTTTTTAAGCCATACATGCTCAAAGAAAGGAGCTAAGGAGGAATGACGCCAGTGGTTAATGAGAGCAATGGATGAATAAACAGAGAACAATCTTGGAACAAAATCAAGAAGCCTCAGGCACGGCATCTTTTAGAGATAGTTCTTCATCTGTAAAATGCAATCTCCTTGACAGGTTGAATCAAATAGATGTGTCATACAGCTCTTTCTGTTTACTTAGCAAATCCATTGTTCAAAGAGTTTCCTTAATCACTTGCCCGAGCTTAGTGAAAGATCGTAGCTACTGTTACACATCAGCAATCTTTCATGCAAGACTAGATAAAAGAATGAGCTACTTCACAGCCCAGCCCTGAAGCTTGATCAACCCCTGGGTGAATTTAGCAGTTTGGCAAAGGGAGCCCATGAGCTCACGCTTGGGATGTAAGTAACATCCGGTACATATTAATGAGCCCATATATATCTACAGGATCAGAACTTTGACAAGTAACTTCCTAGGAGCTTATATTCAGAGTAAACTAGGTTGGCTATCCAGCAAAACACAACAAAATCCAAAATCCACAAAGAAGTGATATCTTTATTTGGCCAACTTTAAAGCCCTTTATGCAAGTTTTCTAAGGATGCATCTACACAGTAGAATTTTGAGGATTACAGTTCAAAAAAGGATTTTTCTACTTTTTCCAGGATCTGGCTAAATGATACCCTTCCCTGCCACAGTTAGAATATACATTGGGAAAGCATTCTCTCCTTTTTCCAGCCTTGATGCCATACCTTACTCCGCAGTTCTTCGATGGTCCTGAAATATGGGCTATAGTCGCGTTCTGGACTAGGTCCTTGCTTCTTGTACCACTCCTTGATCTTAACCTCCAGGTCAGTGTTAGCTTCTTCTAGAGCCCGCACCTTGTCCAGGTAGGAGGCCAAGCGGTCATTCAGGTTCTGCATGGTTTCCTTCTCACCTCCAGCCAGGAGGACATCGCCACCACCAACGCCATAACTGCCACCTCCAAAGCTTCCACCAAAGCCTCCCCCAAAGCCACCACCATAGCTGCTGCAGTAGCTGCTACCTCCATAGCCACCACCCAAGGCACTGCCAACCCCAGAGACATAGCGGGAAGAAGAGACTGAGATGCCTCCTAGTCCACTATGGATGCTGGGAGCTCTGTAACCTCCACCAAGGTGGGAAAGCCGAGAAGAGCCCCCACCAAAGGAACCTCCCTTCACAGAGGAGGAAGAGGTGTATTGCCTGAAACTAGTAGTCATGTTGCTAAGAAATAGAGATACCCACCACAGAAACTTCCCTATGTTCTAAGAGGCTTAAGAACACGAGCCGCTCTTGTCTGAATTCCCCTCTTATACTGGGGATAGAGGCGTTGCCACAACCAATTTTTTATAGATCTCTCTTTTCATTCCCTCCAGGTTTCATCACCTCCGGCCTCCATGCCAAATTCCCAAATCATTTTTTCTCCCCTGTGTTTGTTCATGCTTATGTCACATTCCAACATAGTAACTGTGACTCCTAAAAAAACAGGGTGGAGTTTTCTTTTTTACTTAACTGTTCTTTCTTTTGTTGTTAAATATATCGTCAGTCCTTGCTCAGATGGGCTGATTTTTCATGCAAGGCTACATTTTTATGACAAAAATCATTCTCTGCCAAGTGTCCATGGCATGTTAAAAGAAGTCCTTGAGGGCTTCTTTGCATACCTGTCTGAAAAGTCAGGCAGCTCCGTCTAACCTCACTCCTCCCACCCTTCGAGCATCTACCATCCTTGCATTCTTTCTGGAATGCAGAGTGAGGTCTCTTTTCCATTAAATAGCATACAGACAACTTCCTTTTGACTCTGTGAGCATTTCTAATCAACCGTTATAAGTTGCTCTCTTCATAGACTTTGGTTGGCAAATAACTCCAAACACTTCTGTCTCAGTCAACAAACAAAGCTTTTCTTCCATCATGGGACTCTTTCTTACCTGCCACTCTTTTGCATTGCACAAGTCTAGAATTATATTTCACTTTTAAAAGCCGGTGTGGCATAGTGGTCTGAGTTTGGGACTTGCACATAAAGATCAAGGTCCTAATTTCCTGCTCGGGCATGCAGAAGGTGACCTGTCTCAGCCTCAGAGTAAAACAACTGTCCTATGAACACAAAGTTATCAATCCAGTATAAAGTTATCAGGTTTTGGCGGTGGCCAGGGGAGCATTCACACAGTTAAAGCCAGCTGCACCCATACTTTGGGAAGTCTGACTTGGTCACGGTAATCCACGCACTTGTTACATCCCGTATAGACTACTGCAATGCACTCTATGTAGGGCTGCCTTTGAAGCCTGTCCGGAAGCTTCAACTGGTCCAGCATATGGCAGCCAGGTTGCTAACAGGAGTGGCTTTCAGGGAGCTCCACTGGCTGCCAGTTTGCTACTGGGCACAGGTCAAAGTGCTGGCTTTGGCCTACAAAGCCCTAAATGGTAGGCCTGGGTAACAACAGAAAAATTTGTTTCTAAAATCGATTTGTATTTGGGGTTTTTTTTTTTGTTTCGATATTTAAAATAATTACAAAATTTTCCTTTTAAAAAGTTCGATATTTACGAAATTTCATAAATGGTAAAAAATTAACGAATCGATTTCCGAAACAATAACGAATCGATTCGTTAATGGCGGACGCGACCGCGAAATACGCTAAAAAACCTCCAAAACCTTCTGAAGCTTCCCTCTCCCTCTGTTGTTGACTGTTGGTGTGATATTATAATTTTTTTTCACTAATTAAACCATAAAACTGGCCCAGACATGCGGAAATAATAACGAAACGACCTCAAAACAATAACGAAACGAATACAATATCGAAATACGAAGCATTTACAAAACGTTTTTGAAAATTTGTTTTTTTTAATAATTGCTCCAGAATGGTTCGTTATCGTTTTGTAATTGAAAAAATTAACAAATTATTAACGAATTACGAATTAACGAAACGAAACCGCCAGCCCTACTAAATGGTTCTGGCCCAATTTACCTGTCCAAATGCATCTTCCCTTATGAACCATCGAAGACTTTAAGACCATCTAAAGAGGCCCTGCTCTCGGTCCCGCCATCATCACAAGTACGTCTGGTGGGGATGAGAGACAGGGCCTTCTCATTGGTGGCCCCTCGGCTATGGAACACCCTCCCTAGGGAGATCAGATCAGCTTCTTCACTCCTAACATTTTGGAAAAAACTTAAGACATGGCTATTCGAGCTAGCATTTAAAAATATTGAGTAACATACATAGGAAACGGAACAACTACATGATGGGACTGGACAATGTTTTAATGAGTATTTATTGATTGATGTTTTATTGCTATGATTTTATTGATGTTAACGTTTTATATTGTAGTTGTGTTTTGGTGGCATGGAATTTTGCCTTGTAAACTGCCTCGAGTCACTGGAAGGCTGAAAGGGGCGGTATACAAATACAATAAATAATAAATATTAGGGCTGGGCAGTTTCGTTTCGTTAATTCATAATTCGTTAATAATTCATTAATTTTTTCAATTACAAAACGATATCGAACCTTTCTGGAGCAATTTTTTAAAAAAACGAATTTTTAAACACGTTTTGTAAATGCTTCGTATTTCGTTATTGTATTCGTTTCGTTATTGTTCTGAGGTCGTTTCGTTATTATTTCCGCATGTCTGGGGCAAGTTTTTTGTTTAATTAGTGAAAAAAAATTATAATATCACACCAACAGTCAACAACAGAGGGAGAGGGAAGCTTCAGAAGTTTTTGGAGGTTTTTTAGCATATTTCGCGGTTGCGTCCGCCATTAACGAATCAATTCGTTATTGTTTCGGAAATCGATTCGTTAATGTTTTGTAATTTTTTTCACATTTACGAAATTTCGTAAATATCGAACTTTTTAAAAGGAAAATTTTGTAATTATTTTAAATATCGAAACAAAAAAACCTCCCAAATACAAATCGATTTTAGAAACAAATTTTTCCGTTGTTACCCAGGCCTAATAAATATCCACTGATTATGCAGCAATGAATTCAACTAATCTTATCTTGAAAATATTTGGGGAGAATATCAAATAATAAATCCTTGGGTTTGTCATGCACTAAGTACTATGCTGATGTGTAGGCAAAAACATACCTAACCTCACTGTAATCTCCCATAGAATTTCGTAGATCTTCAAACTCTCTCTGGCTGTCATTAGCTATATCCCTCAAAAGGATATACAGTCGAATACAGTATTCGCTGGGGTTTAGTTCCAGGACACTCCATGGATACCATAATCCAACAATGCTCAAGTCCATTACATACAGTAATGTAATAAAGATGATGTCTCTTATATAAAACAATGAACAACTCAAATGAGAGCCTGAGGATAAGTGCCAGAGATAGCCTGAAATGGTGAGAAACTGGGAAATTTTAAACGCTACTGAAACAGTGAAACAACAGAGAATTGATTGATGATGTTTCTGTTAATCAGGACAGTATGTTTAGGTGCTTTGTTTCTTATCTTTCCTGCCTGCAATGATGCCGGGAAGCTTGTTCGGGTTTGGAAATGAACACATCAGTCAAAATTTCCAAAATAGTGCCTAGAAGTGGAGATAACACTTAGAATGAGTTCTACTCTCACCTACATTAAAATGTTTATGACTGTAGTGTTTTAATATCTCTTGGAATCTATCAGACCATGAGATGGGATCACTCCAACCCCATCTACACTGCCATATAATCCAACTTAACTGCATTATATGTCAGTGTTGATGGGGCCTCCCTCTTTCTCTCTGACACATAGCCATGAGCTCTGTTTAACTAAGTGGCCGTTATGTCAGAGTGTTCCGCTGAATGTTTTGCCAACCATTTTATCATCCTCAGAGACAGGTCCTAACAATTTCTTCCCAGAAGCTACAAATAATAGGTTTTCCAAAGTAAAATAAAAAAAGCCGGCAAGAGAGAGAAGAGTTGCAGCTTGTGGAGAGACAGCTGTGCAAAGGGTATGCACAGGAAAAGGAGACCTCCTAGCATAAGATACAAAGAGAACATGGAATGAAACAAGTTTTTACAATTTCTTTGGCTCCTGTCTCATAAATAATTCAGAGGATGAGATATGGAGCATGATAATTAACTCTATACTGAGCCTCTTTTTTATTAGAAAAAGGAACTGAAAGGTCTATAAAATGTACTCATGAACTATTAATTGTTGGGGCATGTTTAACTGTCATGGATCTGCAGCTCCACTGGAAGCATATTGTAGTGTGTTCAATTTTTATTTTATTTTTTGTATGCTTACAAGTCTGATATGGAAGGGGCACTGATGTAGGGGCACGGGCTCAACAGCACTCCAAATGCACAAGCTTAGCAGTCCCCTCAAAGGCCCAGGAAGCAGTGAAAGGAGGAGGCCACAAGTTTAATTCTTACTACAAGGGCTTTTATTGCAGGCCTAGCAATAACAACAAAATATATATAGAAGAGCATGAAAAGGTTTTGTCGCAACTTGTAATGGGGTTGCAAGGCTTTTTATCATTTTCACAGAAAACTGAAAACACATTCTCATTGGTGTTCAAATATTAATCATTTCATTGGTCTAAGCTGGCTATACAGATGTTAATTGGCTCTTTATAATTCTAACAGGCAGGATGACACACATGGGATCTTAACAATGGCACAACTATAGTCTATTGTTCTCTGGCCATGAACACTCAATTGTAAAGTATCTATAGGTCTGTACTTCAGGTGGCTGGAAAATTAAGAGAGTATTAGGGAGTACTTTCTGTCCAACTCTGGTACTTGGCAGCTCTTTCTCTATTGTTGTTGTTCATTCATTCAGTCATTTCCGACTCTCCGTGACCTCATGGACCAGCCCACGCCAGAGCTCCCTGTTGGCCGTCACCACCCCCAGCTCCTTCAAGGTTAATCTAGTCACTTCAAGGATCCCATCCATCCATCTTGCCCTTGATCGGCCCCTCTTCCTTTTTCCTTCCATTTTCCCTAGCATAATTGTCTTCTCTAAGCTTTCCTTTCTTCTCATGATGTGGCCAAAGTACTTCATCTTTGCCTCTACTATCCTTCCTTCCAATGAGCAGTAGGGCTTTATTTCATGAAGTATGGACTGGTTGTATCTTCTCACAGTTCAAGGCACTCTCAGAACTTTCCTCCAGCACCACAGTTCAAAAGCATCTATCTTCCTTTGCTCAGCCTTCCCTATGGTACAACTCTCACATCCATAGATGACTATGGGGAATACCTTTGCTTTAACTATGCGGATCTTCATTGCCAGTGTGATGTCTCTGCACTATTTTATCAAGATTGGTCATTGCTCTCCTCCCAAGAAGTAAGTGTCTCCTGTTTTCCTGGCTGCAGTCTGCATCTGCAGTAATCTTTGCACCTAGAATCATAGAATCATAGAATCATAGAATCATATGGTTGGAAGAGACCTCATGGGCCATCCAGTCCAACCCCCTGCCAAGAAGCAGGAATATTGCATTCAAATCACCCCTGACAAATGGCCATCCAGCCTCTGTTTAAAAGCTTCCAAAGAAGGAGCCTCCACCACACTCCGGGGCAGAGAGTTCCACTGCTGAATTTCCACTGCCAAATACAAAGTCTGTCACTGGCTCCACGTTTTCTCCTTCTATTTCCCAGTTGTCAGTCATTCTTGTTGCCATAATCTTGGTTTTTTTATGTGTAGTTGCAACCCAGCTTTTGCACTTGCTTTATTCACCTCGATTAGAAGGCTCCTCAGCTCCCCCTCACTTTCGGCCATCAAAGTGGTATCATCTGCACATCTAAAGTTGTTAATGTTTCTTCAAGCAATTTTACCCCAGTCTTGCATTCATCAAGCCCTGCACTTCGCATTATGTGTTCTGCATACAAGTTGAATAGGTTGGGGGAGAGTATGCAACCCTGCCATACTCCTTTCCCAATCTTGAACCAGTCTTTTGTTCCATGGTCAGTTCTTACTGTTGCTACTTGGTCCTTATATAGATTCCTCAGGAGAGAGACAAAGTGATTTGGTATGCCCATCCCACCAAGAACTTGCCCCAATGTATTATGATCAACACAGTCAAAGGCTTTAGAATAGTCAATGAAGCAGAAATAGATGTTTTTCTGAAACTCCCTGCCTTTCTCCATTATCCAGCGGATATTGGAAACTTGGTGTCTTGTTCCTCTGCCTTTTCTAAACCCAGCTTGTACATCTGGCAACACTTTCTCTATACATCATCATTTTTGCAAACAAAGGCCATCTGCAAAAGCAGGCACATAGGATTTTCAATCCTTGGAAGCATCCATGAAAATCCCTTTTAAAAACTACATCTCTCTCAATACAACTATGATATTTTCAGGGCCAGCAGCCTGTAGATGGCAGCAGAACCTGAGCCACTGGGGTGAGGGCACCCCATTCACTGACTGTACCACAATTTGGCAGTGATGTGGGGTGAAAGTGTGAGAGTTGTCTTCTTCCAGTTTGTTAACACAGGCAGTTCCCAAGTTATATATCGCGCTCTCTCTCTCTCACACACACACACACACACACACACTTTGGGTAGAATAGGGAAGGATATATAAATGCCCCCGTGGAATTTGTTTTGCTGTCTGTGCCCCTGTTCAGAACATTTCCTCTCACTTTCTGTCCCTGTGAGAACTGTATTTTGAAAAATCTGGCTTGTTGTAGAAACAAGAATTGGTGAAAAAGCTTTTGCAGAGACATCTTTTACCCATGATAACTCTTTACAGGAGTGATTTTTCTCATTTCCTGTTGTTTCACCCCCATTTTTAATGATGAGTCATTTATACATCAGATGTTTGTAACTTGGGGACTGCCTATACTAGAATCCTTGAAGGTGAACAGTGGCAAATGGCACCAAGTGAATACTTTATATACTCAGGTCTTAGTCAGGTGTGTGTGTTTTTTGCAAAAATTACCTCCATAACCTGGGTTGACTTATACGTAAGTCAATGGTGGACCTCCTCACCTTCCTTTCCTTCTTTTTCAGGCTGAATGAAGTTTACCAAGAAGACTTCATAGCTTTTAAGTCCATGTTTACAGCTTCGCCTATCCATTCCTTGGAATTTGCTAGGTCGTCTAGGCCAGTGGTTCCCAACCTATGGTTCTCCAGATGTTTTGAATTTCAACTCCCAGAAATCCCAACCAGCTTACCAGCTGTTAGGTATTGTGGGAGCTGAAGTCCAAAACACCTGAAGGATCAAAGGTTGGGAATCACTATTCTAGGAAATTATATGTTATGCTTCTCCTAGAAGTTATCATAGAGTAACAAGGAGTATCTAGGAAATTCCTGGAAAGGGTACTTTTCTAGGAATCTCCAGGGCTTCATCTACACTGTAGAATTAATGTAATTTGACATCACTTTAACTGTAATGGTCCAATGCTGTGGAATGCAGGGATTTGTTGTTTGGTGAGGCACCAGCACTCTTTGGCAGAGAAGGCTAAAGACCTTGTAAAACTACAACTCCCTGGATTCCATACCAATGAGCCATAGCAATTAAAGTGATGTCAAATCTGTATTAATTCTATAGTGTAGATGCACCCTCAGTCCTCCAACAGAACTCTGTGGCACACTGGAACTGGAAATAAGCTAGTTTAATGGTATTTGATCCTAAATGCTGTTTCAGGTAACCATGGCCAGGAATACATCCGCAGCAGGTGCAGGCATCTTACTTTATCTTGTGTTTGGGCCAAGTCTCACTGTTTTTGCATTCATTTTCTTCTCTTTGCCATCTCTATTTTCAATTTTCAATTAATTGTTATAATGAATGGCTTAATTAGCATGTCTGCACTCATGTCACTTTCATAAATTAATCCAGAAGTCTATTCTATCCCATTTCTGAATTAATCATAATTTGTTTAAAATCTGCCCTAAAATGTAAATGCAAAGGTTTGCATTTCTAATTATTATAACAACTCTTAGAGCCCAGAACATATTTGAATAGCAATGATTGTATCTGCACCTTATAGTTATATCAGTTTTATATAACTTTAACAGGCATGGCTCTGTAATTTGAAATCCTGGGATGTGTAGTTTAGTGAGGCACTTAGAAATCTGTATCAAAAGGCATTAGTTTTATGGAAGAAAATTCCAAGCACTTTACCAAACTATACATCTCAGAATTCTGCATAGTGGAGCCATAAAGCCACAGAATGAGGCTAGTAAGAAAAGTATTATTATTATTATTATTATTATTATTATTATTATTATTATTATAGTCGTCTTCAACAACATCATCATATGTGGTCATTCCAGTGATTCAAAAAGCAAGCAAGCAAACATCCATACTCAGATTGCTAACAAGCTAGTTAAAACATCATCTTTTTGCATATCGTGTTGAACTTGTGTATCTGAGTTATCTTGATGTCCATTTCCATTACCACTCTCTTTTTCATGTTGTCTTTTTAGACTGTCAGCCGGAAAGTAGCATCTGTCTGATCTTTTGCAAATATACTGAGACATAAACTGCAATGAGAGCCTTCACAATGATACAATGATACTATGCGCTCAGTATCTGTCTACTGGAATTTGACTCCAGAACCCTCCCATGGATATCAATATCCATGCATTCTCAAGTTCCATTATATATAATGGTGTAACAGAATTATGTCCCTTACAGTAAAGGTAAAAGTTTCCCCTTGACATTAAGTCTAGTCATATCCAACTCTGGGGTTTGGTGCTCATCTCCATTTCTAAGTCAAAGAGCCAGTGTTGTCCATAGACATCTCCTAGGTCATGTGGCCAGCATGACTGCATGGAATGCCGCTACCTTCCTGCAGAAGTGGTACCTATT
This sequence comes from Anolis sagrei, assembly GCF_037176765.1. NCBI lineage: Eukaryota > Metazoa > Chordata > Lepidosauria > Squamata > Anolidae > Anolis > Anolis sagrei. Next base: position 38,764,536 of record NC_090026.1, on the reverse strand, counting down.
GATCTACTCACATTTACATATTTCAAACTGCTACGTTGGCAGAAGCTGGGGCAAACAGCAGGAGCTCATCCCGCTCCCCAGATTCGAACCGCCAACCTTTCGGTCAGCAAGTTCAGCAGTTCACTGATTTAATCCGCTACACCACTGGGGGCTTCTGTCCCTTATATCAAATCAAGGTTTGTTTTCTATATATATCCACTACACCCACTATAAGGGGCTTCTGTCCCTTATATCAAATCAAGGTTTGTTTTCTATATATATCCACTACACCCACTATAAGGGGCTTCTGTCCCTTATATCAAATCAAGGTTTGTTTTCTATATATATCCACTACACCCACTATAAGGGGCTTCTGTCCCTTATATCAAATCAAGGTTTGTTTTCTATATATATCCACTACACCCACTATAAGGGGCTTCTGTCCCTTATATCAAATCAAGGTTTGTTTTCTATATTGGGGGCGGGCATTTTTTAAGCCATGGATAGTTGGATCCATGGATGTAGAATCCATGGATACAAAGGAATGAGTTTAGCAGAGTATAATGCTAGAAATAATCAAATGGAGCAAAATCTTCATCTCCCATTATCACTCCCTGTGAAACCCCAACTGAGAATCAGTATGGAATAATTCCTAAGACTCTCACGACATTATCACACAAGCCTTACAAACTAGAATTGTAACTGTCAATTGTCTCAGATAGCTATTACATGATGTGTGCATTCTGCTGATGATTTGCCTTCCCTCCAGAAGCATAGAATTCCTTTTCATTGACAGATAAAACTGCCAGTGCTTTCTGATAGTGCTGCTTCCCATTACTTACCTTACTGTGATAGGTCCCTTCCACTTCTCTGATGATATGCTGGCAATTATGTGGCATCAGTCGTCGTAATTCTACTTTTCTCCTCCATTCTCCTTGCTATTCTCAAGCTAACTGTCTTCCTACTCTCCCCCATTAATTTTCTGTTCTTTTAAATTATGTTTCTGTATTCCTATGATAGCAAAATAGATATAAAAATAGAGGAAAAAATATAAAAAACTGGTAGTGCTTAGGGCAGGAAGGTGGGGTTAGAGCCCTAATAAATCAGAAAAAAACTGAAGGCACATACAACAGCAACCTTATAAAGTTATTGTGAATATAAAATAGAGTGAGGAGAACAAATCATGTATGCTTCCTTCAAGTTCTTCACTAATAATGAGATATATACAGTATGTATATGTGTGTGTGTGTGTATGAAGGCAGAGGATCAGTTTAAATATAACCAACCTCATAAGTCAAATGTTTGCTTCGACAATTTAAATATAACCAACCTCATGTCAAATGTTTGCTTGGATGTGGTTCCAAGGCCCCCACGAATACCAAAATCCATAGATGCTCAAGTCCCATTATATACAGAAGCATAACAAAGTGGTATTTCTTCAATCAAATGGCAAAATTAAAGTTTTTGCTTTTTGTTTTTTGTCTTTTCGAAACTATGTATAAACTGTGGATAGTTGAATCCATGGATATGGAATGTGTGGGTACAGAGACCCAATTGTACTCAGAATTTGCAAATGCTCATTCCAATTATCTGGAATTGAAGTCAGAGCAATTATTTTCTTTAAAGGTGGAGCCTTAGGCTGTTTTTGAGCACCTTGTGAACATACTGTGTAATTGATTTCATTAAACCCATGAACCAAGTCTGTACAAGCAGGCGATTAATCCGACTGTTACTACAGAAAGCCTGGCACAGTTGTTGGAACATATTGTATTTCTTCGGTCCTTTCCACACATCTGAATAAAATTCCACATTATCTGATTTGAACTGGGGTATATGGCAGTGTGGACTCAGATAACCCAGTTCAAAGAAGATATTGTGAGATTTTCTGCTTTGATATTCTGGGTTATATGGTTGGGTGGAAGGGCCCTGAGTTACCTTTTATAGACATAGGGGATAATATAGGAAATGTAATATAGAAAATAAAATTGCCACAGAGCATCTGTGTGGGCCTTTCCAGACAGGCCATTATCCCAGGAGCATCCACGTTTTAAAAACGCGGATGTTGCTGGGGGCCTGTCCACACTCACCCCAGAAAGTGCGCACTTTCTGGGGTGGGTGTCCAGATGTTCTTCCAGGACTGGCCCAGAAGAACATCTGCAAACCATACCCCCATCCCCCAAAGCCCCCAAAGACCTTTTAAAAGTAAGGAAAACTCACCGAGACTCCATTACAGTGTTGCCAGTGATGCAACAGGAGAGCGGGGTGTGGGAGTGTTTTTCCCCCCGCTCTCCTGGCACATCATTTCTACGTGCAGGTAGAGCTCCAGCAACACTCTAATGGAAGCCAGATAAGTTTTCCCTTTTTTAAAAAGGGGGTTGGGGGCTTTGGGAGTGCGGGCTGGGAATCCCACTGTGGGAATGGTGTCTGGACTGCAATACAGACACCTGAAGTAGTTGGTTTATCCCACGTCTTCCAAGAAGGCATGGAATAAATCCAATATCTAATTAATTTTTTCTGGTTTGTGGCGAATTAATTGCTGGTTGGCAAAGAACATCATCTGGACAGCCCCCTTTCCACAATGAAGGGGCTGTCTAGATCCACCCTGTGTGACACTGAAATGATTCTGGTCTACATTGTGCTTGTGTTACTGACTCAAGAATATTGACCGCATTTCTATACTTGCAAAAAGACCCCAAGGCTTCCTCATTGTCACTGCATAGTTTGTTTAATAAGTACTAAAACTTTAACTGGTGTTTCAGAATGCAGCAATGTTTTGTCTCTGGAAATTATTGGTCAATTATTGTTTGGGTATCAGCCAGCACGTCAATTACTTAAATCAAGAAATAGTTTTCTGAGATCTACAGAGACACTCGCCGGAACACCTCAGCAAGCAAGAGTCCAAAAGTGGCAGGCTCAAACCCAGAACCTCAATCAATGGCTGATATCAAATGAGAGACTCCCCCCTGGGCACACAGAAAACTGGGCGACTTGGAAGGCACTGAACAGACTGCGCTCTGGCACCACGAGATGCAGAGCCAACCTTAAAAAATGGGGCCACAAAGTGGAATCCACAACATGCAAGTGTGGAGAAGAGCAAACTACAGACCATTTGCTGCAATGCAATCTGAGCCCTGCTACATGGACAATGGAGGACCTTCTTATAGTAACACCAGAGTCACTCCAAGTGGCCAGCTACAGGTCAAAGGACATTTAATCAACTACCAAGCTTGCAAACTTCGTGGGGTTTTGTTTGTTTGTTTGTTTGTTTGTTTGTTAAAAATGCAATACAACTGTTTGGCTTGCTCCTGACACGATAAATAAATAAAATTGGTCAAAATCCAGTACATAGTTGAGTGAGTTTGATTTCAAAGCACCTACTTTTTCCCAAGCTGCTCTTGATATTAGATGTTTTTGATTTAAGAGGTTTTAAAAAGGATAGCTTTTTGTCACAGATGATGGAAGCTCATTGGGTCTTTTTCCTTATGGAATTGAGTAATAATGCCAAGTTTTGTCTGGTTAGCAGGTTAATCACTCCCCAAAATGGAGTGACCAGTCAGTTCTTTGGGGGTGGAGGAGAGAGACACATAGAGAGACAAAGGGAGCATCTACGCTGTAGAATGAATGCAATTTGATCAACTTTGACCAAATTACAAATCCTAAGATTCCATAACATTGAGCCATTTTAGCCAAAGTGGTGTCAAACTGCATTAATTCTATAATGTAGATGTACCCAGAGTGAGGTTATGGCTAAAGATGATGGGGTAATGGCAGTGTGGCTAAAGGCAAGAAAACAAACAGCTAAAGGCAAGAAAACAAAACCCTGGTGTATCCTTGAATGAGATGCAAAAAGCTTTATTAGCGCCTTGTGGATGTATCCATAGAGAGCTCAGATTATGGATGGTAGGGAGCAGAGAAGAAAATGGAAAGCTAGAGCAACATCAAAGCTGGCTTGTCCCAGGCACAGGCTTAACGCCCAGAAACATGGACCTGCTCACGAGAAGAGATCACTTTTCCATCTTGGACCTCCTCCACAATTGTACGAACTTTGCGAGTGGTTGTTGGTCCTAAAGCAGAAGAAAGGAAGAGAGGTAAATGTTATTTATGGAAAAGCAAGACAGAAAAGTGATGCAACCACACCCAGTATTCTTTGGAATGCTTGCAATAGTTATTTTGGGGGGAACTACACACTTGGAATCTGGTTGTCCTAGTGCCTAGGGAATTCCAAAAGTTGTTTGGGTCTAGTTTACTTATAAGATTGCCTCCTCTCATACAATCCTGAGGTCCTCTGGAGTACTACTCCAGCCAGCCAGAATCCGACTGGCAACCATCAATGATAGGACCTTTTCATCAGCCACCCCAAGGCTGTGGAATGACCTGCCAGAATAGCTCTGACAGCTAAAAGAGTTTCGGAATTTAAGACACAACTTAAGACCTAGCTCTTTCAGCAGACCTACCCAATCAGTTTTAACTGTGGCATTTAAATTACATTCAATGTTTATTATGTTTTAACTTTTGTCTCATGTATTTTAATATGTATATGTTTCAATATAGACTTTTATGGATGCATTTTAACTGTGTTTTAACATGTGAGTGTATAGCTGAAAGGAGAAGAGAGTAATAAAATATTAATAGGAGCAGGAGGAGGAGCACTATTACTACTACTACTATTATTACTACTACTACTACTACACTGGCTACATAATCTCAAACTTAGAACAAATTCAAACCAATATATATATTGCTGCTTAAGACAGGAGAAAAGATGGCTAGTCCAAGTAGTCAACTGAAAGTCAGTTGAATCTTTTTGTTAACATTAATTCCTCCAAAAACCTTCTGCTCTTGCTCCTTTCCTCACTTTGACAAACAGAAGCAAGCAATGTCCATTCTTAAGTGCAACTGTCTTAAATGACACCCACTATCTGTGTTTGGAAATGTTACTTTTTTTAAAAAATAATAATGTTTATTCAGTTTTAAACATACATAAGTTAAATAAAAAAACAAAGACATGTATACTAGGGCTGGGCGGTTTCGTTTCGTAATTTCGTAATTCGTTAAAAATTCGTTATTTTTTTATAACGAAGCGATAACGAACCATTCAGGAGCAATTAAAAAACAAAACGAATTTTTAAATTTGTTTCGTAATTGTTTCAAATTTGTTTTGTATTCGTTTCATTATCGTTTTGCAATCGTTTCGTTATTATTTCCGCATGTCTGGGGCAAGTTTTATAGTTGTTGTTTGTTTAATCAGTGAAAAAAATTATAAATATCACACCAACAGTCAACAACACAGGGAGAGGGAAGCTTCAGAAGTTCCCCCTGTCCCATTTGGAGGTTTTTTAGCGTATTGCACGGTCGCGTCCGCCATTAACGAATCGATTCGTAATTGTTTCGTAATTGTTTTGTATTGTTTTGTAATTTACGAAATTTCGTAAATATCAAACTTTTTAAAAGAAAAATTTCGGAATTCTTTTAAAAATCGAAATGCAAAAACCCCAAAAAAACGAATCGATTTTAGAAACAAATTTTTCCGTGGTTGCCCAGCCCTAATGTATACATAAACAAAGCCAAGTCAAACAAACAAACAAAAAAACCTCTTATAAACTCTAACCTGTCACCACTTTTTAGGTGGGCTACAGCTTTACAGGTCCTTAAATCCTCCAACCATCGTTGCCAATGGCCACTTACACTGGGGGATATGCAGGCCCGTAGCCAGGATTTTGATTCGGGAGGGGCTGAGTTTGATTCGGGGGCCTGAGTCTGAGTGAAAGAGGGTCTACCCTAGCAAACCTTTTGTATCGCTACCCCAATACCCCCATGCATATGGGATATATTGAGCATGGTGATCAGATCATGATATGAATAAACATGTTTAAATAATGTACCAGTAAGGCCTCACGGACCAGCATGATAATTTCAGGGGGGGGTTAAGCCCCTCAAGCCCCCCCCCCCCACGGCTACATGCCTGGGGATATGAGAAGTTGTCATCTTAAAAGCAACTTTTCCAAGATCTCTTTTTCATTTGCTATTGTTTACAATAGCACTACTGTAGGTGTCTTCCAGCTTTCTTTGTCTAAACACAAGCAAGTGTTCTCCTTCTCATAGCTTCTCTTTCTCAACTTCTTCCCACTTCTTTTCTTCTCCACAGAGAAAGCAACGGCACTAGTATAACCCACTGTAGGTTATAATGAGTGCAACCTTTTTGTTAAGTGTTCCCCCACCCATCCATTTAAGACCAATGGTTTAATCAAACTATTTGACCTTACTGTATCAGCCGCTATCATCCTAAAGAGGTAGGATAATATGCCTGTCTCTTAACAAGATGTTAACAAGTATATTCACATTTTATCTATATCTTGCAAGTCTAGACATTTCAGTCTTGGCTTATGCATGAATTTGAATGGGAAGGTGTGAAATATCATTACAAGATGTAAGTATTCCTTACCTGAAGAATACTGAGTGGAAATGCTGCAAGAAGAGAAAAACAGGACAGAGAGTTAGAGAAGCATGAGCTTGAATCTTGAATTGCAATGAAACAGAAGTATCAACCAAAGGGGAAAGTTGCTGATAAGAAGGCTCAATTGACAATCTAAGTAATTCCATCAACTAAGGGTATGTCAACATAGTAGAATTAATGCAGTTTGACACCATGTGACCACCATGGTTCAATGCTTGGGATCATGAGAGTTGTGATTTTACAAGAATTTTAGCATTCTCTCCCTAAGCATTCTGGAACCTCACTACATTACAAACACTGGGATTCCATAGTATTGAGATATGGCAGTTAAAGTGGTGTCAAGCCACATTAATTCTACACAGTGGTAGTACACAATGCATTTGATCAAGCTCAGAAATAATAGAATGGGTGGATAGGACAAGGAGACTGCAATCTTGAACAAGAACTTGGCACTTCCAATGAGAAACATCTTCCCAAATATCTTTCAGGTCACAAAACTTTACAATCTTGGAAATTTGATTTTAAATAGTAATTCACTCTTACAGTTCCACCCACCCCAAACCCAGTGACCACTATAATTCACTTTCTTATTCATTAAAATTAACTAAAATAGCTATATATATATATATACACACACACACACACACACACACACAACAATTTGAGTGGTTTTTATCCAGCAGCATGAGGGAACCCTTGAAATCCGTGTGGCCTCTAGGACACCCCCATTAATATGTTAGGGTGATGCTGCAAAAGGAGTGAAGGCATCCTTTGCTAGGTGACATTTGCAATGTATTATAGTTGCACCTTCATCATCCAAGGAAAATAAAAGGAATAATTCAAAACAATTAGCTATTTCTAATTAATTACTTCTTTTTAAAAATATAATTATTAAAATTAAGGAACAAAGTTACACAAACGGGGGGGGGGGGGAGAGACCAACTGGGGTAGACCAAATGTGTACATTTAGAAGTATATTACTGCATTAAAAGAAGTATATTACTGTGATTAATTAATTACTTCTGAACTAAGAAATTTTCTCTCTTACAGACTTCTGCAACTCAACCTACTCCCTGATTACCCATTTCAGGACCAAGTATTATAACGCTCTCTACGTACTGGGCTTCCTCTCCCTCCAGCAGGCGGCGGTAGGTGGAAATCTCCTGTTCCAAGCGAGTCTTGACGTCAAGAAGGATCTTGTATTCATTGTTCTGGCGCTCCATGTCACACCTCAGCTCAGCCAGCTGCTCTTCCACACTGGTGATCAGGGCCTGGAGTTGGCTGAGCTGGAGACCGTAGCGGGATTCTGTTTCAGCCAGAGTACCTTCCAATGATGATTTCTGGGAAACAAGAATTAGGGGGAGGGATCAAAATCAGTGGAGTTTTTTCAGGGCAGAGAGATCTCTTTCTCACTCTCTTTTTCTCTTTTTGCTGTGATCCCCCAACTACTGGTAGTGTCAGTTCAATGAATGAGAACCAGTGTGGTGTAGTGGTTTGAGCATTTGAATAAGATGCTGGAGGCTAAGGTTTTAGCCCAGCTGAGCCATGGTAACCCACTGGGTGATCTTCAGAAAACCCTGTGATAGATTTGACTTATGGTCACCAAAAACTAGAAATGACTTAGAGGTACTCAACAACAGGAGCATAATAATCTGTCAGTTTTGTTTACGCATAAATATTGTGAATTCTGGTTAATACTGAACAGAAACAAACGCATCACCCATCCCTGTGCTTGACTTGTGATGTCTCAAGTCCTCTGTTAGATTCAGCTGTCTCATATCATTGCCATTAAAGAAAAAGAGTATTACAGCACTTCTTGTCTTTCTGCCTTCTTGCCTTTCAATATTAGGAAGGACCATTTTTTCTTAAGGAAAGTTTGTTTTTGTTTTTTCAAAACAATGCTATTGGGTATGAAAAAACAAGGGTGATTCTGCAAATTAAATAGTTTGTGCAAAATGCAATGATTTTTGCATAAGTTACTGGTTTTGCACACAAAAAAACTTTGTGAAATTTTTGCAAAAATTCACTGAATGCAGAAAAAAAGGAAACTCCTGTAATCTTTCCCAGGGTAGAGAAATCTTTTGAAATGTTACATTCCTACATTCAAGAATGAAACAAGTGAAGTGCTCTGTGTGTGTCTTTACAATGAGCAAATTAATTCCAATGGATGGATATATGTTATGCTATGTTTGTACTTGTTTAGTGGTAGAAGTCAGTAGAATCTGCTCTCCACATTTGCAGGTATAACTTTTGCAGATTTAATTATTCATGGATTTGATTAATATTCTTTCTCAATTGATTGACTGATTGATTTATTTACTTTATTTTATCCCACCATTCTCCCAATATAGAGTGTCAAGGCAACTCTCTAGGAATGTTTAGATCCTCCAGTGCACCTCTGTGGTCAACTTCCAATGGAAGATGACCATACAGTTGCTCTGGAAGATCTAGACATTCCTAGAGAGGGGTTATCTTGGATTAAAAAAATAATTTAGCATTTTAAAATTCACATGTTTCCATTTTCATGCAGGTCCAGTGCCTCTAGGCCCTGTGAAGGGCTTTCTGTAGTAGAGTTCCATACCATGCTGTGCTGAGTCTGCAACTCAATTTCCAAGCCTTGGAGGGTACGTCTCAGCTCTATAACTTCTGATTTTCCACTCTGCAATTGCTCCGTATTGATGGCAACTTCTTGGTTCAGCTCTTCAGTCTGTAGAGAAAAAAAACACATGGTATCATAATGAGGTATAAAGCAAAATACCATCACCCTTCCTGAAAAGTGCATTCATCACAAGGAAGCCCCACCTTGCTGAAGAACCACTGTTCAGCATCTTTCCGGTTCTTCTCAGCCAAGTGCTCATACTGTTCACGCATCTCTGCCAGGATTTTGGTCAGGTCTACTCCAGGAGCAGCATCCATTTCCACAGTGATTTCTCCACCCATCTGGCTTCGGAGAACTTTTAGTTCCTGTGATAAAGAGATGGGAAGGAAAGTGATCTAGTTTTCAGTAGCTGCACCTTTGATTTGCAAATTTTCATGTTCTTTGTTCATCGTTTTGATAACTGAAGAACTGGCTCATAAAAAATTGCAATCTTTTCCTCAGATCCCCCACCCTTTGCTTCTAGTTTTCTCTTCTTTCTTTGAAACCATAAAATTCATATTGTGAATGACATGTAATCACCTATAAGTAAAAAACAAAACAAAAATCTGTTGAAGAGTGCTTATTTTACAAGAGTCATTGAATAGTTGCTGACATTTCAGCTTTCTACATCTAATCCTCAGACCTCAAGTTAATTCATGGATTTGATGCTTCCCAATTTTCATTTAAGAAATGCTGAAAGGTATGCAGCACTCTCCTAATCACATTCCTCAAGATCCCCAGATCTAGTTGTTGATCATGGGATCAGTATATAGCCCTCATAACTATGAGCTGGTGACAAAGCCATTCTCCATGAATATATCTAATTTACATAACAAAAGTATAAATAATTGTATTAAATGCAAAGAGAGTTGCTAGATTTTTTCCCTCATATTTCTAGAACTTGGGATCTAGGACTAGACAGTGGGGTTTCCAGGATAACAAAAAGAAAAAAGAGAAAATTTCTTTGTACAGTCAGTCCCTCAGTTACAAACAACCAACTTACAAATGGCTCATAGTTAAGAACTGGAGTGAGACAACAGGAAGTAAGAGAAATTATCCCTAGGAAGACAAATTCACTCGAAAGAGTTATTATGGGGGGAAAGTGTCTTCACTGAGAAATGGCAATTGATGTGGTGCTAGACTGCTATAATTCTGCAGTGTGGATACAGAAATGATTTGAAGGCACATAACAACATGTTAGTTATTCCAGTTGGTTTCTAAGAAATGATTCCAATGTCCATATTGAACTCATATCCTGTTGTGTGACAGAAATAATGGATAAATGTCTTTTTAGACATAGTCCTTTTCGGTGGAGATGGCTCACACACCAGAATCTTATAATCCAGTACAGAATCCCAAGTGCAGACAAGTCTAATGTTGAATGTATATGGGAAAATTAGGCTCACATTTTATAGAAGCTCAAAACATGGTTTTGGGACCAGGCCTTTGGACAGTAGGTTTGGCAATATTCACAATGCTTGAACTCTGACAATGACCGGCTTGGACTGTCATCGCTAAATCAGATTTAGACTCGGCTATATGATGAATAATAATGTTTTAACGTATTCTAGTCCAATGTATTTTAATGTATTTTAATCTATTTTTTTCTTGTATAACGCTGTTGTAATTGTGTTTGTATGTTGTTGGCATCAAATTGCTGCCATTGTAAGCCACCCTGAGTCCCCCTTCAAGGGTTGAGAAGCACAGGGTAAAATGTTGGAAATAAATAAATAAATAAATAGTTTCATTTATTATTAAGTAAGTGCCTGGACTCCAACGCTAGGGATATGTGTTCAGCTCACTTCACAAAGATATTTCAAAGACTGGTCATTGTGACATATAATAATCTGCCTTGTAAGCTATTTGTTAGATATACAAGAGAAAGTGGCTGCTTGATGGATTCATCTTAAGCTGCAAACTGGTTGCATGCTTATGCTCTCAATTTTAATGGTGTGCACCCATGTGGGATATAGAGATGTCCTCACCTCCTCATGGTTCTTGTGCAGGTAAGCCAGCTCCTCCTTTAGATTTTCCAATTGCATTTCTAGGTCAGATCTGGTCAGAGTCAATTCATCCATGACTTTGCGTAAGCCATGGATATCAGCCTCAACACTTGTACGCAGGGCATGTTCTGTCTCATATCTGCAATGAGAAGATGTAGGGTAAAGTGAAATAACAACTATAGGAATTACCATTGACCACATGGTGTATTATGCACATTTGGTCCATTATATACATATGAGGAGGAAAGCAAACTCACTTGGTTCTGAAGTCATCAGCAGTCAGCTTTGCATTGTCAAGTTGCAGAAGGATGGTAGCATTCTGAACAGAGGCAGCTAGAATCTAGAAGGAAAGGAGAAATTGGTGGTTTGAATATATTTTTTACTCTCTTTTCTATGTTTAGTTTATAAGCTGGGATATGCTTAAACTTGAGGTTTTGGCTGCTTCCTTTGAACATACAAAATGGGCTTTTACTTCATTACTGTTAGAGTCATAGAGGCATTTCAGGATGTTCTTTCAGTACAGAGCTTGGAAATCAATACTCTTTTGTACAGCAACCACTCAATTTCAATATAGTCTCAAGTCAACAAACAATGGCTGCAGAATGACCTTGAAGAGCTGAGCAAATGTAGCTTTCCAGATGTTCTTGGACTCCAACTCCCAGAAGTCATATCCAGTAGAGCCAATAGTAAAGAATGTTGGATGTAACAGTCTGGCAATATCTGAAGGGACATCAATGATCCAATGGGATGAAAATGAATAAGATTTGTACATACTGTCTGTGCTATAGTTCTGGAATATTGCACAAGCTGACTGTTTCCTGTATTGCTTATGCCTTTAACACTAGCTTGATCTGCAAATGTTGACAGGTTTTTCTGGTTTATTTTAGCAAAAGGTTTATTTGCTGATCTCTGAAGACTTTGGGCCCTTCCACATAGCTCTATATCCCAGAATGTCAAGGCAGAAAAATCCCACAATATCTGCTTTGAACTGGGTTATCTAAGTCCACACTGAAATAATGTAGGATTTTCTGCCTTGATGTTCAGGGATATAGGGCTGTGTGGAAGGGCCCTATGCTGCTGTTAAAAGAAGATTAATTGTTTGTCTCTGATCAGTTGTCAGTGTTGACCAAACAAGGGTAAAGATATAGAAAAAGTAACAGAGTGGGCAATATAGATGTGTAATATTTAATGTTTAAAAGCCTGGCATTTAGAAACTGACTATATCTTATACACAGAAATAGTGGGACATTTCATTTTAATCTGCTCCACTTAACAAAAAGGATTTAGAGATGTAGGGACTAATAACAAGAAGGAAGGGGTATTTTATCCTCTTCCCCCACCCAAACAATAATTCTGTACTATTAATTGCTAGCCCATGTTCCTGCAAGGTGGGGGGGGGGGGGTTGGACCTAAAGGATCTTGTGGTCTTTTCCACTTCTATGATTCTATTAGATGTCAACATCTGGTCCTCCAGGTGTTTTACTTTCGTTCCAAGAAAACCTAAGAGAGCATTGCTGGGGTTTAGGGATCATGAGACTTGTGGTCCAAAAAATCTGAAGGATCAAAATTCCCCCAGCAATGTATTAGAACTTGTGCCCTGCGATGATTATTAACTGTGCCATGTGAACTTCATCTTTAGCGCCCTTCCACACAACCCTATATCCCAGAATATCAAGGCAGAAAATTCCCCAATATCTGCTTTCAGCTGGGTTATCTGAGTCCACATGGCCATATATCCCAGTTTAAAGCAGATAATGTGGGATTTTATTCAGTTGTGTGCAAGGGGCCTTGGTTTCGAGGAAGCCCACTGAGCAAGAAAAACTAGTTAGAGGAATCTCATATCATTTCCTCATTCAATACGTTTTCTTTGGTTATTTGTCTTTTCCAGAGGTGGAAATCATGTGGTCATCTAGATATTGATGGATTGTAATTGTTGACATTTCTCTCCAAGGGTGTTCTGGCTAGAGCTGCCAGGTCTTGCAGTCTGGTGGCAAGGCAACTGGAGGACCATGTAATTCCCTCTGCTGGCCTACAGAATGGTTATTAGTGCTATACATGGAGTCATCATTCCTATATAGGACACAATTTGGCCCTGGAGCTCAGAAGAGTTACTTTTCTGGACTATAGCTCCCAAAATCTTCCAACCAGCATGATTAATTGCTAGGTTGGCTGGAGGATTATGAAAGCTGAAATGTAATAAACATGTTTCCAAACTTTGGGGCTGGAAATGGCAGCAAACTATAGATTTTTGGGTCCACTGTTTTTCCTTTCCCTATGTAGTCATGAGGCTATATCCCTTAGGCATCTATGTTGCCAGAATAGGTTGTTACTAATTCTATTAATACCACCAGTATTGCTACTACTAGCATGACTATTGCCACTATTATGAAATGTCCACTTCCACAAACACTATTCATTTTAATGTAACACGGGGGGGGGGGGGGGACTCAATGTTTTCATACTATAGTATCAGTAAAACCCTGTCCCTAATTAAACAGTATCCCAAAGCCTTTACATTAAAGAAAATGGCAGGAGAGGTGAGAAGATGGAGAGAGAGAGAGAGAGAGAGAGAGAGAGAGAAAGCAGGGTCAAGCTAGGAGAATGTGAGCAACAGCAGTGAAATGGACTTCCTTATGTTTCTTTCTCTTAACAACCAGCCTTTAGAGAGATAAGATTATATTTGCTTCTGACTATGGACCATCATATAGCAAACAGCAGAATAATGCCCACATGTACACTTTATTTTAAAAAAAATAGGGACTGGGGGGTCTTTTTCCAGCTCTGGTTAGGAATGCAAATCACTGATTGACGTTCAAGCTCATCAGGTTTACTGAACTGCTTTGAGCACATTTGTCTAACCTTTATCATAGGATTGCTGTGAGATGGGCAGTTTCAGCCTAACCACTGCAATGGGAATATTTAGTGGAAATGTTATATACTGTGAGAATCATACATTTCTCAGCAGCAATGCTATGCTTGTAACATAGGACAGAAAACGATTGGATTATTTCAATTTAATCCACACAAAATAGAATAAATGTGTATGATTAATTTGAGTTCAATGTTTTTATGAGGGAGTTCTTCTTGAACTCTGGTTATCTTGAGGTCATGATTTGAACTTTACGGGAGAAGAGGATGATGAAAGAACATGTTAGGTTAACGTCTGTTTGTGAAATACTCTAGATAAAATAAAGGGTGAATGCTGCAATAAATTCTTTTCTTTTTTATGTGACTTGGATAAGCCATCAAGCTGGTTTAGAAAATATATTATCCCTCCAAATTGTTCTCTTTTAGATCTGTCTCTCTGGACTTGTAACAGTAAAAAGGTGAAAATATATATTTTAGATTACAGTTCCCAAAATCCTTCAGCTGTCATGCTGGTGGAGGATTCTGGGAGTTGTACTAAAAAATAAACCTGACTGTTCCAAGCTTAGCAGCTTCTGAAAGTCTCCTCACAGATGCTGTCATCTCTTACCTTGCTCCTCAGATCCTCAATGGTCCTGAAGTATGGGCTGTAGTCACGTTGTGGACCAGGTCCTCTCTTCTGGTACCATTCCCTGATCTTAACCTCCAGCTCAGTGTTGGCATGCTCCAAGGCCCGCACTTTGTCCAGGTAGGTGGCCAAGCGGTCATTCAGGTTCTGCATGGTTTCCTTCTCACCCCCAGCCAGGAGGACATCACCACCACCAGCAACAAAACTGCCACCTCCAAAGCCACCCCCATAGCCTCCCCCAAAGCCACCACCATAGCTGCTACAGTAGCTGCTACCACCTCCATAGCCACCACCCAAGCTACCTCCTCCATAGCCACCACCCAAGGCACTGCCCACCCCAGAGACATAGCGGGAAGAAGAGACAGAGATGCTCCCTAGCCCACCATGGATGCTAGAAGGTTGGTATCCTCCACCAACATGGATTGAAGAAAGCCGAGAAGAGCCCCCACCAAAAGACGACCCCTTTGCAGAGGAAGAAGAGGTGTACTGCCTGCAAGTGGTGGTAGTCATTTTGCAAGGAAATTGAGGCACCCCAGAGAAATGTCCCTGCAATGTTCTAAGAAGCCGAGAAGGTTAACGGGCTCTCTCTTGTTCTGTGCTGCTTTTATTCCCTGAGGTTGGGGGCGTAGTTATGGTAAAGATCTTTTCTCTCCCTCGCATTCCCCCAGGCTTTCATCATCATGAACTTCAAAGACAACTTCCACAATCCTCATTTGTCTCCCCAGGTTTATTCACGCACTTGTCACATTCCAGCATATACACCTTGCCCTACAAAGGGCGGTTTTATGTTTCCTTTTCAGTTCCCATGTGAATAATTAGGTCTGAATCAGAAACAAGAAGGACTGTTGCTCAAGGGTACAGTTTAAGATTGCCATATTTGCTGATGGGAAAACAAAACATGAAACATTGAGAGCATTAAAGTGGGAGGGGGGCATTACATCACCAATGGGGAGATTATGCAAGAGTCTGGAGTCTGAAATACTGTAGATGTCTGCTTTGAGCAAAATATAGGAGTATGAAGGTTCTATGGGCTATTTCACAAACCATAATTGGCAGCCTTCCATAAGCCTTTTCTCTATAACTATACTCGTTTACTGCTTCTTTTGTCCCCATTGTGATGACTAGGGATTGGGACCTGTAGTCCAATACAGTGAGAGTCTGCCTATTTGGAAAAGGCAATTCCGTTCCCATTGCATACATGTGCATAATGACACTTCATGTGTAATTTAGCTATTTGTCAATGGTGACTAATGTTCTGGGAAATCAGAATCTGAATTCCGCCTTAGCCATGAAAATAAACTGGGTAATCTTGGGCAAGTTGACTACTCTCAAACCACATCTACACTGCCATATAGTGTGGTGTAAGTCTCCCATTAGGCTGGGACATCCAAATAACATACCAAAGCTAATGTGGGTGAATCCAGGGTGAATCTTTTAATCTGGTTTACAAGCATGTTTAAAAAACACCTGCAAAGATTCGGATCCTCCACAAAGACCTGTTTAGTAGCCTTAGTGGAGACCGTCATCTTGGATCACCATCCACAACCCCAGGTGGCATCCCATGGACATCCCATGCTCTTCAGGCTCTGGGGACACTGCCTGCCTACCTCCAACCCCAAATGAAACAAAAGCCTCCTTACTGATACTCCACCACAGATATCAGAAGAGCTGCAAGACTGAGAACAAGCCACGAGAGTAAAGACTAAGGTCCACCCAGAGGAAAAGTGTTCTTGCCATACATCAAGGGAACCACTGATCACATAGGGAAGATGATGAGGAAACAACCTACAAACTATCTACAGACCCACTAAGAAAATCCAACAAATGCTACGTTCACCAAAGGACTAAAGGGATCTTCTCAGCTCTGCAGGAGTCTACCGTATACCATGCAACTGTGGACAAGTCTACATAGGGACCACCAAATGCAGCAATTCCTTAACAGAAATCAAGGAACATGAAAGGCACTGCAGACTACGGAGAAATCAGCCATAGCAGAGCACCTGATGAACCAACCTGGACATAGCATATTATTTGAGAACACAGAAATGCTGGATCACTCTAACAACTACATAGGCTACACAGAGAAACCATTGAAATCCACAAGCAATTTCAACAGAATGGAAGAAACCATGAAAATGAACAAAATCTGGCTAACAGTATTAAAAACTCTAAAATTATAACAATAAATAAAGAACAACACTAAAACTCACGGGAGCTCCCAACAAGAAACAATCAGGAACAGCTAATTATCTATCAAAAAGGATTCCCCAAGGCAGTAACAAGTCACACTTAAAAACTGTCATGCCATCAAATGCTAATCAAGATGGCCAATTGAAGCATTCACACCTAACTCCAACAGACAAGAGTTCTTTCTCTCACCTGGACATTTCACAGAGAAATAAACCCATTTTTCCTAGTTTCCAACTTTCCTCACAACCTCTGAGGATGCCTATCATAGATGCAGGCGAAACGTCAGGAGACAATGCTTCTAGAACATGGCTATACAGCCCGAAAAACCTACAACAACCCAGTGATTCTGGCCATGAAAACCTTTGACAATACTAGTTAGATTTACTTGGGGGTTTAATAACTGTCTCTGTATAGGTATGCTGTCATATGTGCATAGTCAGAAAATCCCATTTATATAGATGAGGTAATATCCATGTTTTCTAGCTTCAAAAGATGAGTTGCTCAGAGTCTTGTAACTTCTGAAGCAGCTGTTTCAAAAACGGTCATTCTGAGCCTCTTTGGCATCAAAGGCTTCTAGTACAGAATCATAGAGTTGGAAGGATCTCCAATGTTACCCAGTCCAAACTCCACATGTTTAGAGAATCCACTGTTACAACCATCCCTGACTGCTGATTTTCCAGCTTCTGGGGGAAAATCTTTAATGAAAGCAATGCATCCATTGTCTTCCAACTCCATTGTGAGACAACTTGAACCATTCAGAAATTCTTCCTGATATTTAATCTAAATCATTGTTCGTGAAACCTTGCTCACTAGAATAACAGTTGATAAGTATGTTCCTCCATCTTCAAATGTTTTTGATCATGGCTATAATATTGCCATGATCCAAGTTAGACATCCCCAAATTTAGAAGATCCTTCACCATGGCCAGTTTTAATGTGTTGACATGCTTTCTCTGAGCTAAACTTTGAAGTTTACTTAACTCCTTCAATCTTTTATCAAACTCCTTCAATGTTCCTTCACACACATTGTTTTCTAGCTTGGCACCATCTTTGTTTCAAGACACAGTGTACTGGATATGTTCCAGTTTTCAACATCCTTTTTCAAGTGATGGCCTTCAAAATTAGCCACAACAGAATAGAGTAGTATGATTCATAAAACCGCAATAGTAAATAGAGCAAATAGCTCTCAGGTTACCACTTGTTAGTGGCTCTCAAGAGCTGAACCTAGAGAAAAATCCAAATAGTGAAAAAGAGATCAGCGAAAAGAAAAGTCAAGGATCTGACCATTGCTAGAACCTCATGCTGGTTAGCGATTTGGAGAATTGTGGTCCAAAAGTAATCTTGCCAAGCTATAGGGAATCCTCATTTGTGAAATAATAATAATAATCATCATCATCATCATCATCTTTATTTATACCCCAACGCCACCTCCCCAAAGGGGACTTGGAGCGGCTTACATGAGCCCAAGCCTGACGGTGCATTACAATGCAAATAACATAATGAAAAATCAAACACTGAGGGTGGGCCAAATGCATAGCATAAAATGTCTGCTGATTGTGCAGCTCTTATGGCCCAAAGGAAGAAAAACTGCCAGACCAGGATTAATGATGCAAATGTATGTGAGCTTCCAGTAGCCACATGTATCAAGGGATTCCCATCATAGTGATACTGAATTCTCATCTCACAGTTGTGAGTCACAACTGAAAGCTAATTTGTTTCATTACCGTGTTAACATCCATCTTTCTATTATAGCAACATCTAGACTTCATGGTGCCTTTTTAGCAAGGAATGGTTCAAATCGCATTGAAGAAACCCTTATGTTCTCATTCCACTACAGATGATTTGATCCTATGAATATGAAAGGGACCAACAAAGGTGTAGGTTTTTTTTTTCAAGGGCATAAAAGGTTTCATGGGGAAAAGCCATGCATAATTTTCCTACATTGTTCAAAAGCTTTTCCAGATGATGTTTCCCTTCAATCTATAATAGTATAATAGTTTTTAAAAGCAGGGAGTGTTTCACGAGGTGAACCCAATCAATCTGGAATTTCATAAGCAGTATAATGGTATATTAAAATGCAGCCAGTTTGGTCATGTTAAATAATTTCTCAAAGCTCTGCATTTAGCGAATCAGATTTGGCAATATAAGGTTAGCACAAAGTCACATTTGAGAGGGGAAAGTGAACACTACCCTTACTTTAATAAGTTTCCCAATTACACCCAAGAACCAACTGTAATGGTCTAAAAAAAAAGACAGATTAGAATGATGGCAATGCAAATATTCACAGTTTTTTTTAATAAAGTTTTTGTGTGTCAGGAGCAACTTGAGACTCAAGCTGCTTCTGGTATGAGAGAATTGGCTGTCTGCAAGGACGTTGCCTAGAGGATACCGGGCTCTATCTGTTGAAGCAGGATTTCAACACAGTTAAACACCCAAATAAAACACATTACAATAAAATTCATATATTTAAAATATATTAAATATATAAATAATATACATTAGAAATATTATACTCTAGCTGGAGGTCAGCTGTGACCAGCAGTGCTGTAGAATTTGAAGAGGCATGAATGGAGGGTGAAAGAGAGAATGTGCCAAGAGGAAGGCGCATCAAACCAACCCCAACCGGTGCCGCCTTACACCTGGAAACTGATGCCTTCACTGCGGGAGAACATGTGGGTCAAGAATAGGGCTCCACTGTCATCTACATACCCACCGCCAGGACACCACACTTGGAGGAAAATCTTACTCAGACAACAAGAGGTCACCTAACAGATTAAAATACATATTATAAAAATTAAAATATAATACTAATAAAACATAAGTTTAAAATTCATCGTTTACAATTAACCGTGTAGGTCTTCTGGAAAAGAGAGGTCTTTAATTGTGTTTTCAATTCTGACAGCTCATTTAGCTGTCTGATCTGTTACCAGCAGATCATTTCACCATCTTGGAATAGCTGATGAAAAGTTCCTATGAGTGATGGTTACCAGTTGCATTATGGCTTTTTGGAGTAAAATTCCTCCAGAGAACCTAAGTGCCTGGCATGGATTGTACAGAAAATGGTACTCTTTTAGGTAACATGGACCCAAATAATGTAACTGGAGTTTCTGAGCATGGTACAGAATTAGCCCAATGTACACGCATTGCAGACGTACAAACTTGAGATTGCCAGCACATACACTACCATCTTTACGTCCTAGAGCTCTAAAAATGGTCAGATGCCGTATCAACTAAAGCTGATAGTAAGCACTCCTGACTGTTGCATCTACCTAAGATGCCATTTGGAGAGATGGATTGAGGAGCACTCTCAAAGCTGCAAACACAGACTTTCATGGGGAGTGTAACCTCAACTGTGTGACAAGCCTCCATCTTCATTAAGGATCCTTAATGGCAAGCACATCTGTCTTGCTTGGATTCAATTTCAATTTGTTTTTCTTCTTTCCAACCCATTACATCCTGCAGACATTCATTCTGATGAGACACATGAACCTTAATGTTTGTAAAGTCATTTATATGTTTCAAATATCTGGGGATAGTCCTCCACTCTTCTGGCAGCAGAAAATCACATGGAGTTTATGTGGCTGAGAATGCACAAAGGAGTTCGTCTGCCATAATAAAATACCTGAAGTCGAAAGGGAGATGCTTTATACCCGCAGAACTCAAACTTTTTGAAGCCAAGTCAGTGGCGCAACCTCTATACAGTTCCCAGATTGGTCCCTTTTCTGACTTCGTCCCACTGGAGACTGTTCAATATAAATTTTTAAGATCGGTTCTCCAGGTACCAAGGTGTGTCTCCAATGCCACCCTATGCCTGGAGACTGGCTCCTTGAGAGTTGAGGCCATGGTGTGGGTGGTAATATTGAATTACTGGATCAGACTATCCCTCCGTCCTCTGGGCCTTGCACCTCTCATTATGAAGGACAGCTTTCAATCCAGTTGGCAAAGGGAGACAGTAGGCAAAATTGCATCTCTGGATCTATCCCCAGAACTACTAACCAGCATGGGATATGACCAAGCCATTCCCAGGTCAAACAACAAATAACAGACATTGAGCACCTAATAGATCTTTAAAAGCCCCGTCCTTTATTACCAATGCAGACAGTAGGGGCTGTACCTCCCCTATGGAATATCTTACAGTGTTGGAAGTAGCCAGCCATCAGAGAGCCTTCACCTTGGCATGATGCCATGCACTTCCTTCTGCCTTACTGGAAGGTCGTTACCAGAAGACCCCATACTCTGAAAGGCTATGTCACTGTGACTCAGGTCACATAGAAACAACAGAGCATGTGGTTCTGCAGTGCCTGTTTTATAGAGACATTTGATCTTGTCTCATCTCGCCATGGACAATTAAATACCCAGGACGCTCTGGACAATTCTGCATAGCCCTGCTGCTCTCAGACACAAACTCGGCTGTGATGTACAATGTCACTAAGTTCTTCATGGCTGCGATTAAAATCCAGCAGATGATAATTGAGAGTCAAAAGATCCAAGCTTCACCTCTGGAATATAGATGAGAAATCAGATATAGACTGATATTTGGAATTCCCTCCCCCCCCCCCCCTCAACCCGGTGCCATCCCCACTACTTCCCTTTAGACTGCCTTCAGATGATCTCATGGGTTGAGTTGGGGTTTAATAACTACTTGTATGTGGGTTTTAGTCTAGATTTTAAAATTTGTTGAAGTTTGAAGCATATAAACCCTTGGGTTTAACATGGATGTGCAGGACTGGGTCCCCCTGTTATGATCTGGTCATCGACCATAATAATGTTTATTTACTTACTATTTGTAGAGAGTCGTACTATCACCAGAGCCGATACCAGAGCTATAATTTTATCTTATTGTGTAATCTTTTCCAGAGCAAAAGAAACCCAATAATAATAATATTAATATTAATGTTGTTGTTGTTCATTCGTTCAGTCGTCTCCGACTCTTCGTGATCTCATGGACCAGCCCACGCCAGAGCTCCCTGTCGGCCGCCACCACCCCCAGCTCCTTCAAGGTCAGTCCAGTCACTTCAAGGATGCCATCCATCGATCTTGCCCTTGGTCGGCCCCTCTTCCTTTTGCCTTCCACTTTCCCCAGCATAATTGTCTTCTCTAGGCTTTGCTGTCTCCTCATGATGTGGCCAAAGTACTTCAACTTTGTCTCTAGTATCCTTCCTTCCAGTGAGCAGCCGGGCTTTATTTCCTGGAGGATGGACTGGTTGGATCTTCTCGCAGTCCAAGGCACTCTCAGAACTTTCCTCCAGCACCACAGCTCAAAAGTATCGATCTTCCTTCGCTCAGCCTTCCCTAAGGTCCAGCTCTCACATCCGTAGGTGACTACAGGGATAATAATAATAATAATAATAATAATAATAATAATAATAATATTTATTTATACCCCGCCACCATCTCCCCAACGGGGGCTCGGGGCAGCTTACATAAGGCCAAGCCCAAACAACAAATTACAATAAAATAAACAACATCACAGTAAAACACAGAACATATGACTACAATAAACAAAATACAAAAAAAGCAGTAAACCAAACATAGTGACAGTGAGCGGGCTGTATGTACATAAAATGGTTTAAAATCTCAGGGTGAGATAAAGGAGCAGAATAATTTGTGGGTGAGAACTCGTAGAGAGACAGGATGTTAGACTGACCTTCGAACAAGGGGGGGGGGGTGTACTCCTAGGACAAAAATGCTGAGGGGAGCAATCGGTTAAGAATATGTGACTACTCTCCAAAATTTGATGCACAGCCCCCCCCCCCTCCTTTCCACTTCCATAATTCCTCTTTCTTCTTCTCCCTATTTTCTTTTTCCCATCCTGGTCCTCCCTCGGAGAACAAATCCCGGAATCCTCCACTAGTATGATCAGTGGCCGTGATCTCTTACAATTTCATGTCAGTGATCTTGATCTCTCAAAACTGTCCTTAAACTGAATGTAAGAGGTCTACTTAATCATACCAAAGTCTTAAACAGTCCAGCATCCCGCTTGCTGCAGTGGAAAAAGGGTTGCCTCTAGAAAACCCGCCAATGTGGTGATTGATATTCAGAGGAATATTGCCTCAGATCCTGCATGTACTATATAAAAATGAAAGGAATTTCACTGGGGTCTAGATTCTTGACAAAAGTATCCATTACATCTTCCTGAGATTTGTTGCAAGACAGTACCTGCCTTGCCTTGGAAATCTGACATTTGAGAAGTTTATAGCATGTTTCAGAGTAATAAAATATTTACAATGCCATGTGTGTACTTATACATGCAAATGACTCAACAGACATACAATTGAAAAATAAGGGCACCCATTGTCTCTTGAGAAAAACCAGCAGCAGAGTTGAGTAAGCACTGCAAATATAAAAGAACGGGGCAGGAATGGAGGTGAGAAACATGTTATCAAATCACAACTGAACATTTCTCACTTTTTTTGATAGCATGTAGTAATGTTATGTTATACGAGGGGCGTTCATTAAAGATTTCCCCTGACCCACTTCCTGTGGACTGAGAGCAATGAAAGTTGGCACAGTTATTAGTCTTTCTCTACCTAGGTGCCACCTAGGGACACACATTTCTCCCATCCTTTTAAGCAACTGTAAACACCTCTCTTGTAGAAGTCGACACGTTGTTCCAAAAGCCACATTGTGATTTCGGAAATCAGTCTCATCATCTGAAAAATGCTTACCCTTCAAAAATAACTTCATTGTTGGAAAGAGGTGGACCTCAGCTCCCAAAAATCTGAGCCAGCTTCCCAGCTGTTAGGAACTGTGGGAGCTGAAATCCAAAACATCAGGGAGAGAATGGTTTGAGAAACCCTGTTCTAAGGAATCCCTAGCAAGCTTTTCTCACAGCAGGGCATTGTGAGTGTGGTGATCATGCAAACTACTAGCAAGATATCAGATTGGCATTTTGCTCCAGGGAACCCCACCAGCTGCAATATCAATGGGGTAGGGCTATCAGAGCTTTCCAAAATGCCTGATGCCTTGATATCAACTTTAGTGACTTGTTCCATTAAGGAACAGGTCAGCAGGAGAAGGGCTTGCAATGTGTGGTTTGCTGCACACGTATTTCCAAAGGCCTCATTTGACTCATGGGAGTCTTCCCCAAGGAGTCTCCCCCTTCCTATTCCATTTATAGAAGCTAGTTACATTTAATATTTATTCATTTATTTACTGTATTTGTATACTGCCTTTCTCAGCCCAAAGGTGACTCAAGGAGGTTTACAGTCGACATAATTCAATGCCCCCAACAACATAAAATACAATTTAAACAGTAACATATAATATAAACCACATAAAAACAATAAAAATACAGTCCTCAGCATCTCATTACTAAAATAATTTTCCAGTCGCATCATCCAATTGTTCTGTGGATCTAAATTAGGCTGGTACACTGCATTTGCAAATGCTTGCTCAAAAAGCCAGGTTTTAACTTTTTTCGAAATGTAAGGAGGGAGGGGACCAATCTAATTTCCCTAGGGAGGGCATTCCATAGCCGAGGGGCCACCGCTGAGAAGGCCCTGTCTCTTGTTCCCGCTAATCACATCTGCGAGGGAGGCGGGACCAAGAGCAGGGCCTCACTAGATGATCTTAAAGTCCTAGATGGTTCATAGGGAGAGATAAGTTCAGACAGGTAAGCTTGGCTGGAACTGTTTAGGGTTTTAAAGGCTAAAGCCAGCACTTTGAATTGTGCTCGGAAGCAGACTGGCAGCCAGTGGAGTTGGCACAGCAGAGGGGTTGTATGCTCCCTGTGCACCGCTCCTGTTAGTAACCTGGCTGCCGCCCATTGGACCATTTGAAGCTTGCGAACAGTCTTCAAAGGCAACCCCACGTAGAGCACATTGCAGTAGTCTATATGAGATGTAACCAGGGCGTGGACTACCATGGCCAAGTCAGACTTCCCAAGGTACGTGCGCAGTTGGCGCACAAACTTTAATTGTGCAACTGCTCCCCTGGTCACTGCCGAAACCTGGGGTTCCAGGTTCAGCAATGAGTCCAGGATCACACCTAAACTGTGAACCTGCATCTTCAGGGGGAGTGTAACCCCATCCAACACACTGCCCTTGGTACACTACAGGAAGACTGGTTCTAATCCTATCTATCAGCCTCTCTGAGACACAACATACAGTACTCCTATTGAAAAACACTAATGGTAAAGTGAAATCACTTCCACAATGTACTAGAGCGCTGCATGTGCCAAGGATCTTACGGGGTTCCATACCCTGCTCCTTGCCCTTGCATATGCTGACAAAATCTGAAACATTGCCCTGTCAAGCACAGTGTTGTCTGGCTCCCTTTGCTCTACCAGATAGAAACTCATTTGCATCACAGACAAAGCCTGGGAGGTTATTACTTATGCAGGAAAACTGTTCTTGATATACCCTGTTCCCACTTTTGATGGAAGTATTTCTCTGTAACTTAACATTTCCCACACATTCTCAGATCTGGCTTCCAACCAGACTCAGAGATCTGAAGATTTTTTTTCCTTTTCACAACATTTCATAAGCTGGAAACAACTCTGTTTTCCTAATGACCAATCTGACTTGCCTTGGCTCGACTCCTAGTGTTCACTTTGGCGCACTTTCCTATATCATTATGTGACTTCTCCCTGGGTAATAACCTTGAGGCACCATTGCTCATTATGACTTGTACATTCTGGGCTGTGGTGCCTCTCCTTTCATCATTACTATCGTCATAATTTATGGTGACTATTTGTACTTCTGCTACCATATAGCTGTGCTGGGATTTCACACAAGATGTATCAACAGGTGGGTTACTCTACACTCAGGATCTACCTAACTATTGTTTATACTGGTAATGGGGATTATATTGTTTAAGTACTGTTCTCACCCATCTTAACCAACACAGCCAATGGTGAGGGATGATGGGAATTGTTGCTGAACACCAGAGGAAGCACATCTTTCAGCTGTTTTTACATACTGGTCCAAATTAAGAGATGCTATTGTGACAGCAGGTCCTAGATCTTATTAGAACCATGAACAAAACATCAATAAAAATATGTCCCATGTTAAATAGTCAGTGCATAGTTTGGGAGAATCACATTTACATCCATTGCAGTTATCAAGTGAATCAATAAACTATGGTTATGAATTTACTTTTCCTTTGATTATTTTGGTGATTAATTAATCTTCAAATTGGAAGGGGACCACCAGGCAGTAGTCCAACTCCTCTATTCACTGTAGGATACACAACTCAGTCAATAGCCTACCAGACTTTGCATAAATACATGGAAGAAAGAGGATTTGGCCACTTCCTAAGATGGGACATTCCACAACTCTTACTGAGACAAAGCTCCTAATGTTCGGTTGCTTCCTGCCCGCTCCCCTTTCCACCCACTGGTTCTAGTCATTCTCTCAACACCAGAGGAAACATGTCTGCTCCATCTTCTGCATGACAGCCCATGAGATATTCTGCCACTATCAAAGATCTGACAGTTACCGCGTCTCCTCTTAATCTTCATTTTTCCAGACAAAACAGACCCAGCTCGCTCAACCACTCCTGAATATTTGGATTAGAGAGAAAGAGAGTGTGTGAGAGAATGGTGCCAAACTAAGAAAATCCATGTTGCTATAAACAAATGAGATTATGCACAATTGCCCTCACTTTGTCTTCTATATTATGACTCTTCACCAGAGACATACTTTCCAAAAAACAAGTATGTGTTTTTCGTTGTGTCATCACTGATTGAAATGTAGTTCTTTTTTAATTGCACTTGTGTCTGATGTATTTTTTAATTTATTCTCACTTCTTGCTAATTTTGTTCTTTATGTTGATTTGGTTAGCATAGGGGAGCCAGAATGATATAATGGTCTGAGCACTGGGCTATGATTCTGGAGACCAGGGTTCAAATTTCTGCTGGGTTATGGGTGATCTTGAACGAGGCACACTATCACAACCTCAGAAGAAATCAAGGCCAAACCACTCTGAACAAATCTTGCCAAGAAAACATTCTGATGGGGTTGTCATGCGTTGGAAATGACTTGAAGGCAAAAAATAACAACAAAACATGTTTGCATTAAAGATGCCCTAAATACAGGGGCGGCTCAACGCATTACGCAAAGTAAGCATTTGCAGTACAATTGATTTTGCCCAGGGGCACTCTTGAGGCGCTCTTGGGGGAAAATAGACCTTGACATATGCGAGTTGTAGTTACTGGGATGTATAGTTCACCTACAATCAAAGAGCATTCTGAACTCCACCAATGATGGAATTGAACCAAATATAGCACACAGAACTCCCACGATGAACAGAAAATATATATCAGTGATTGGTTGGGGGGGGGGGGGCAAAATACTGTTTGCTTACCATTGAAAATTACCTAGGGCCGCCTCTGCCTAAATATTAGATATAAATAAAGTTTATTTATTTGTTTGTTTGTTTGTTTATTGATTATTTCTACCCCGCCTTTCTCCACCCAGGAAGGTACTCAAGGTGGCTTACACTTAGGCAACTATTCGATGCCTTTTTAATATGATGGAAGGAACATTTAAGACAGCATATCAACAGGACTAGAGAACCTTACAACTTCCAAAATCCCTTATTACATTGACTGGAACTTCTGAGCGCTAAGTCCAAAACATCTGAAGGAGCAGCAGTTTTCCTCATTCTGGTGCATAAATTCCTTGAAGACACTGATCAGGCCCAGGCTCACACTACATTCACAAAGTTAACTTCATTCAGGAAGGATAACCTTGTGTGCCAACTACAAGTGTTCCTGAAAGCTTGACCAGAGTGCCCTTTGCCCTTGTTGCACCATGTCTGGATTACTGTAGTCTGCTCCATGTAGGAACCTTGGAAACTGGCATGAAATTTGAAGGTAGTTTTGTATGCTCTGGGAACCAGCTATAGAGAATGATCTCACATATAGATCCCATGGTTCTGTTGTCTAAACAGCTCAATAAGCTTCCAGTTCACTTTAGGGAACAAGTCAAAGTGCTAGTGATGCTTCCAGTTCACTTTAGAGAACAAGTAGGAAAGTTGATATTGTATCTTCCCCTGTATGAATCTCTCCACCTCTTGAGAAAATGACCATTTTGCATCTTGAAGCATCACCAAAAATATGCTAATCTGAATTCAGGAGTAGAGTTTCCAAAACAAATTTTTTGAGAAAGTTCCTCTTACTTGTTTCCTACTCTTGGTTAAGCTCTTGATGCTCAAGGTTAAACCCTACCTTTTTCAAGAAATATTTTTGGCCACACATGATCATTTCCTTTTTCAAATGGTAAAACTGCTGTGATTAAATTATTATTTCACTTTCTGTGTGTGTATGAGTGCTTTTTAGCTGCTTTCTTTTCTCTTCTGATCATGCCAAGATGTCAGGGATTTTTGCTATTGGTAGCTTTGTTTTAGTTTGGATATTGTAAAAAAAGCTATTCAATATCTCTTTATCCAGTATCTAAACACACAGATACACAGATGACAGCTTTCAAGCATTGATGCATGCTGCCATGAGAATTTACAAATCAGAGTATGTCAGGAATTGTCTGGGTACATTTCTCAGTAGAGATCAAAGCTCTGATGTTATCTTCTCAGGTATCCATAGATCTGCCTCTCAAGGGCAGACATCTGTTCATTATTTGCCCAGCCAAGCAGCCATAGGAAACAGGTACACTCCACTGACCAAGAGGGAAACTCATCAGTGAGACAGTGAGATGGGTGTACTGCTCAAATATGTTGAAAGATGGATTTAGGTACTCTTGTTGGAGATCTTGGAGAGAGAGACTAAGCAGTCACAATGTAGTAGTGTTAGTAGTTGCTGTCAAGTTGAGTTCAATTTATGGCGGCCCTATGAATGAGAGACCTCATTCAAAAATACTACAGTCTTGCAAACCCAAGGCAATGGATTCTTTGAGTCTATCTATTTGTAATGCAGTCTTCTTCTTTTTCTATTGCTCACCACTTTATCAAGCATTATTGATGTTTCTACTGAGTCATGTTTTCTCATGAAATATCCGAGATGGCAGTCTGAACTTAGTAATCCTGTAATATTTAAATATCTTTTCCTATCTGATGCCCTCCAGCAAATCTTCCCCTCCCACCTCAGCACTTGTGTTAACCAGGGACAAGGAAGTTATTGCTGATACATACATGTCTATGTTTAGTTTCCAGGAAAATCCTTATATATTTATAAGCATGATAGCAACCATAAGCAAAGGAAGATGAATCCTCTACGCTGTAAAGCATTGTGCATAAAGGGGCATTGAAAAATGTTTAGCATGTAATATAGAAGGATGACAAAAGCTATGCCTGCTGAAATATCACTGAAGAGATTGGCTGTGGTGCAAGAGCCTTATGCTCCTTTTCATGTGGTCTTTCTGGAAATATTTGATATGTATCTTTTATTAGCAGAGTGGAACAATGCTAGTGAAACATGAGTTTATGTTAGAAACTAAATATTTTATTCCACAAGGTAGGCAGACCAGCATTGTATCACACAATATGTGCATCCTCCTGCCATTCTGCCTCCCCCAATGATTCTATCATCTCTCAATAGCTTGCATTTCTGCAACTGGTCCATTATCAAAAAGGGTCACAGTGCTCTGCCTTGATGCAGGGTGAGCTACAACTTCCATCCTGTTGAGTATGTCCCCCAAACCCCCCTAGTGTGTTCAGTTGTTGATCA
This sequence comes from Anolis sagrei, assembly GCF_037176765.1. Lineage (NCBI taxonomy): Eukaryota > Metazoa > Chordata > Lepidosauria > Squamata > Anolidae > Anolis > Anolis sagrei. The sequence continues at coordinate 38,735,155 of NC_090026.1, read as the reverse complement.
ATTTCTCTGTTTTGCTGTGTGCTATAGGAAAGAGTAAAGGAAGAGACAGTGGGTGGGGTCATGCAAATTCCCACAAGATATCCTGGGATGCCTGCCTGTAGTGGAGGAAACACATCAAATCTTGAATGGAATTCTCCTCAAATGAAAGTGTTCCTTGGGTGGTGGGCTGTAGCATTTGGGGAGGACATTAGTAGTTTTTGGGCTGCATGTTCATGGTGTTCGCTATAACATACAATGTCAGTTGTGGGACTGCCTTTACAGGCTTCTCAGCACTTTGAACTATAGCCTGTTTGTGGAGGTGGGAGGCTGTCTGTGTAAGTGGATATCTCCACCACATAGACATTTTTTTTACTTTTATTATGTGTATAGATAGATAGACATTTGCAGTTTTTTTTAGAAAATTGCTGGAATTATGCAACTGTGCTAAAAAATTAAGGAACAGTAGCAGGTTTGGAAATGCACATAGGAAGATAGGAAGAAAGTATGATCACAGGACCGTGAATTGGCAAATCAGCACTATTGTTTGTTTGTTTGTTTGTTTGTTTATACCCTGCTTAATCTCCCCAAAGGGGACTCAATTGCAATTATGAAGAAAGATGCCATTTGGAGAGTGTTCAACATGGTATGTATCTGTTATCAATGATAACACAACAGTATAGGAATAGGCTCAAGTGGTGTCGTCCAAGAGAAATTATTCAGGATGCTCTTGTAAGGTGAAAAAAATAAAACATTATTTCAGGACGTCTATTTTAGGATAGGGAAGGATATACACAAAAGAAGTTGACCTCAATTAGTTTAGAAGAGCGCCTAAAAACTGACTCTTTTGTGGGTGTTAGCATCCATTGTTGAGGTTGGCCCTCTAGAAGGATGCTCCTTCTAGAGCAGTGTTTCTCAACCTGGGGGTCGTGAGGGGTTGTCAGGGGGGTCGCCAAAGGCCATCAGAAAACACAGTATTTTCTGTTGGTCATGGGGTTTCTGAGTGGGAAGTTTGGCCCAATTTTATCATTGGTGGGGTTCAGAATGCTCTTTGATTGTAGGTGAACTATAAATCCCAGTAACTACAATTCCCAAATGTCAAGGTCTATTTTCCCCAAATACCACCAGTGTTCATATTTGGGTATATTGAGTATTTGTGCCAAGTTTGGTCCAGATCCATCATTGTTTGAGTCCACAGCACTCTCTAGATGTAGGTGAACTACAACTCTAAAACTCAAGGTCAATGCCCACCAAAACCTTCCAGTATTTTCTGTTGGTTATGGGAGTTCTGTGTGCCAAGTTTAGTTCAATTCTATCGTTGGTGGAGTTCAGAATGCTCTTTGATAGTAGGTGAACTATAAATCCCAGCAACTACAACTGCCAAATGACAAAATCAACCCCCCTAACCCCACCAGTATTCAAATTTGGGCATATTGGGTATTAGTGCCAAATGTGGTCCAGTGAATGAAAATATATCCTGCTTATGAGATATTTACATTAAGATTCATAACAGGAGCAAAATGACAGTTCTGAAATAGCAACAAAAATAATTTTATGGTTGGGGGTCACCATAACATGAAAAACTGTATTAAGGGGTTGCGACATTATGAAGGTTGAGAAACACTGTTCTAGAACAAAGGAAATCAAAGATATTTACTTCTTAAGATGGGGAAAGTGATGTCTTTTCAGGTAAGAAGGAAGCAAAAGATCTGAGTGCATGGACAAAAGAAAAATATAGAGAGCTGAAAACAAAGGAGAAACATTATATAGATTCCCCTCTCTCATTAATCACTTTACAAGTGTTGTTCCCTCATTGCTTTACCCGATATCTGTACACAGAGCAATAGATCAGAAAAATCTTTTGTTTATGAAAGTGGAAAACAAACCCAAAGGGCTATGCGCTTCATGGAAAAGAGGGGCAACCTTCCTCACCATCCATCACAGAAATCCAAAATGCCTGATATACAGAAACAGGAAATGAACCTAGAAAATGAAGTCATTTTTCTCCTTCAACCCCACATCTGTCATCTTATGTGCTACATCAGGAATCCTCAAGCTTTTAAACTGAGGACCAGTTCACAGACCCTCAAATTGTTTGAGGGGGGCCAACTATAGTTTAAAAAAACAGGAACAGATTCCTATGCATACTGCACATATCTTATTTGTAGGGCAAAACACACACACACACATACACAACAGAACAATACAATGTTTAAAAAGAAGAACAGTTTTAACCAACATAAACTTAACAGTGTTTCAATGGGAAGTATGGACCTGTTTTTGCCTGATGAGATAGTCAAGTTAATTAGGATGGTTGTTGTGTCCCTTCAAGTCGTTTCAGACTTAGGGCAACCTTAAGTCTAATGTTTAGGATGGAGATAGTTGCGCATAGTGTGTTTCAGTCAGGTCCAATGCAGAAGACACAATAACATTGCACCCAGGCAAGAGGAAAAAGAACGGAAAAACTTTACTCTTATCAGCAGAGTTAAAACATAAACTTGCAATGTTGCAAACAAAAACAGTGCAACAAACTTACCCAGTCTTTGTAAGCAATACAGAATAAGGCTTCTTCAACTTCCTCCAAATGAGAGAGCAGTACAAATGGTTGAGAAAAATGCCTGAGCAAAGATTCCTCAGACCAAAAGCTGAACTGTATTCTAAAAACCATACAGTTATACCCCACCGGGTGAAGTCCAAATTTACTAGTTGACCTACATTAGCAGCTGCACATAATAATTAATAGCATAAGGTTTTCTTTAACACGTACACATACTAGATCCTGTTACGATGTACTGTAATAAGGGTCGAGTAAATGACCTTGGAGTGCTATATTCGGCCCATGGGTTAGGCAGCACTCTTCCGAATGCTAAACACAGACATTTTCTCAGCCTTAGGATAACATCTCTTCCATCCGCTTTACCTGCTGCTCACCTTTCAGTGGCAGTGGAAATTGAAATGCACACTGTTGACTGTGAAAGGAAAGGGCTTCAAGAAAGGGGTTATAGCCAGCTTCAGATGTCAATGTACCAAATCAGGAAGCCTGGTAGGGCAAATTCAGCCCATGCAATGGTGTTTCTCCACAGGTGGAGAAGCTTTGCCTCTCAAAGACTGCAATCCTTTGCATACCCTCCTGCATTTCACTGATGAAAGCCATGACATCTGTGGTCAAGCAACATTGTTTATATTTATTTATTTACGACATTTATAGCCTGCCTTTTCAACCATACAGTGACTCAAGGCGGGTTACAGATTGGCACAATTTGATGCCATGCATTCATAAAAGTGCAATTAAAACAGTCAACATGACAATATAAAAACATATATAAAACTATTAAAACATGTAGTCATCGATGTCATCTTGTTAAAATTGTTTTTCAGTAACATCGTCTGGCCACTCCATGTTCATCATTCACAGTTTCATGTTATCTATTCCGCTGCATTCTCAGAAGCTTGCTCAAAGAGCCAAGTTTTTACTAGAATATGGTCAAGATAGCAAAAGTTCGTAATGAAGAACACGGAAGCTAGAAAAAGCTGCAGCGGTTTGCTTTCTTTCAGAGTAGACAAGAAAGGGCAATATTATGTCATCTCTCTTTGTCCTGCGGAAATAATTGGGCGTAAACTACTTTTGCACTTGGAACTTGGGCTGGATCTACACTACCGTATAATCCAGATTATCAAAGCAGATAATCCACATGTCTGCTTTGAACTGGATTATGAGTCTACGCTGCCATATAATTAAGTTGAAAGCAAATAATCTGGATTTTATATGGCAGTGCAGATTCAGTCTCAGTTTGCAGCAATTGAAATATTCTGAGGACAAAGGGGGAACGTGGAAGGAGGAGAAATAAACTGGAACATTTTAAAAGCAGCTGAAGATGGGGAGGGTTGACAGAAGATTAACTGGAACTACCTGCAAAATCAGAACAGTTGAAGAGTATGCACTTAAAAGTGACCTGTCAAAGACTGTATGCCAGTGGTGGGGGGTGTCTGAACCAGTAGTGGCCAAGGCAAAGGCAAACTGGTAGAATCAGAGTTGGTCCAGTTATGCATAAAACCAGGCCAAAATCTTTGGCCTATGAGCTAGAGGTTCCTAAGCCATATCATAAGCTTTCACAGATAGAAACTAGAATGCATATGGCCAACTTCAGAGTGTGCTCATGGTCAAGATGGTAAAAGTTTTAAATGACGAAAAACACAAAAGATGGGAAAGACAGACAGTCTTTTTCGCTTGAGCCTACTTAGATGAGCAAGCTTCCATCCTACTTCTCCTCTCCCCCTGCAGAATTAAGCACCAATTATTTATTTATTTATTTATTTATTTATTTATTTACTTTATATACCGCTTTTCTCAGCCCTCAGGCGACTCAAAGCAGTGAATTACTTTTGCATCCTGAATTCATTTTGCATCTGTTGAAGTAAACCGATGACAAAGAGGATTTTGTATTTCTGGATGGTGAGGAGCAGAGAGAAACACAAATTTGAGGCCCCTTTCACACAGCTGAATAAAATCCCACAATATGTGCTTTGAACTGGAATATATGGCAATGTGAACTCAGATAATCCAGTTCAAAGCAGAAAATGTGGGGTTTCTGCCTTGATATTCTGAGTTATATGGCTGTGTGGAAGGGCCCTGAGAAACAGTGGAAAAAGTAAAACAGTAGAAGAACAGTTGGAGGGTGTGCATAACCCTCTGTTCTATGACCAGAGTATCCTCAGGTATCTTCTTGATTTGGGAAGTTATGCCTACTTCAACTCCCAGGGCCCTTCCGCACAGACCTATATTCCAGAATATCAAAGCAGAAAGCCACACAATATCTGCTTTGAACTGGGTTATCTGAGTCCACACTTAGATAATGTGGGATTTTCTGCCTTGATATTCTGGGATATAGGGCTGTGTGGAAGGGCCCCCATAGTTACAGCAGTCCATTTTCAGTGACCGTGTCTTTATTTGGTGCAAGCATACCTGTAGTATATCTTTAAAAAAAATTACAACTGTACACTTGGTTTGCTCCTGATACGATAAATAAATATCTATAGTCCTGTATTATCTCATGTGCAAATGCAAACCAACTGTGATCAGCATCCAGGGAAACAAATGTATGAAAGAAGGACATCTCAGAATACTAAGAAGAGATTTCTAATTTCATTTTGCCCTGTCCACATTTTGAACCTATCTTGGGGTTGGAGTGGGGTGGGGATGCTGTTTAAAAAGATGAGCAACACATAAATGCATTTAGACCATTGTACACTATACTCTGTAGACAATTATACATTGCAATATATATGTTCTTACTCAAGGAATGCAATATGAAATTATTTCTGCAGGTACAGCTTGCTGGCAACAAAAGAATATATGAATGTCATGCTACCCCTCTATTCTGCCTTGGTTAGACCACACCTGGAATATTGTGTCCAATTCTGGGCACCACAGTTGAAGAGAGATATTGGCAAGCTGGAATGTGTCCAGAGGAGGGCGACTAAAATGATCAAGGGTCTGGAGAACAAGCCTTATGAGGAGCGGCTTAAAGAGCTGGGCATGTTTAGTCTGAAGAAGAGAAGGCTGAGAGGAGACATGATAGCCATGTATAAATATGTGAGAGGAAGCCACAGGGAGGAGGGAGCAAGCTTGTTTTCTGCTTCCCTGGAGATTAGGACGCAGGACAATGGCTTCAAACTACAAGAAAGGAGATTCCATCTAAACATTAGGAAGAACTTCCTGACTGTGAGAGCTGTTCAGCAGTGGAACTCTCTACCCCGGAGTGTGGATGGATGGCCATCTGTCAGGGGTGCTTTGAATGCAATTTTCCTGCTTCTTGGCAGGGGGTTGGACTGGATGGCCCATGAGGTCTCTTCCAACTCTATGATTCTATGATTCTATGAATGGGCGACAATCTTTGTGGGCCTGTGAAGAATACACTTATCTGTCTGAACGGTATGACATCAAATGTCTGGCAAAAGTCACACCCAACACAATATCTTGTTCTTTTTTCCTACACACAACACTGTGGTGCAATACATTGCATTGTCGCCATACCATAATAGCAGGCGTGGCATACGTCATCTTTCCAGAGAAGGAGATATCCGTCTTTCCCACTTCATGAAAAGATGATGTCAGAAGGCCCCACCTTTGACGCCCTTGAGGTGTGGCCCTTCCAAGATGCAATAGCATGAACGTCCTGCAAAGCAGTCCCAGTGGAAATACGTACATTCTTCGCCCAAGGACAATGTCAGCACTCCACCTTTCCAAATGCAGACATCACAGCCGTAAGTCTGCAAGATTCAACTCTGCTTGTTGCAATTTTTAAAAAAGAGAAAGAGAGCAAGGGAGAAGTGAACTTTTATTTAAAACATATAGTTGATCTTCCTTGCTACGTTCAGTGAGTTTTGCCACAGACATAGACCTCATGAAGGCATGCTGCAGTCCCATTTGTACTTGTATAACTCTCTAAAGATGTCAGCTGAGTTTTGGCTGACATGCAGACATCTCCTGTCAAGGCAAAATATAATGTATGAAAGATTTTCTGGATTTTTCCCTGTAATGTCCAAGCTTTTCCAAATGTTTATCAACACTGCCCTCATCTGGCAACAAAGCAGCTATACATGCATCTTTCTGCAAACAAATTGTGCAAGAATTTCTCCACATCCTTGGAATCTATAGGTAAAATGTTTGACTCAATTTTAAATCAGTGGGGTTTCATCAGATCTATAGGATCATGCAGTGGTTAGAGTGTTGGACCATGGCTTTTGGAGACCAGGATTGATTCCTCATTTCGCCATGGAAGCCCACTGAAAAATCTACACTGACCATTTAGTGCAATTTCAAATACTGAAGAAAGTGGTTTAATGATGTAAATAGGAAATCCTGGAATCACTTTGAGGCCCGGCAGTAACAACACAAACCGCAAAGCACTAATGCATATCAAGGGCATTCTTTTGCATGCTTTTGTGGGAGATTGTTGTCTGGCTGCTATAGAATCCATTTTCTTGGCGGACTTTGATACAAGCCGATTCAAACTACCCTGACTTTATGTATCACTTCTAGTGCAAATCATTAATGATTTTTTGTTTCCTGAAGGATCCTTTATGGTAAAGGCTGTCCTTCCTTTCCTTAGGTAATCCCTTGTTGACCGAGTAAGATTGTCTTCCAAGTTCAGTGTACTGCCAGTGGGTATGTAGGAGACTTGGGGCCCTATTCTTGACCTGCATGTTCTCCTGCAGTGAGGGCATCGGTTTCCAGGTGGAAGGCAGTCCCAGTCTGGGTTGGCTTGATGTGCCTTCCTCTTGGCACATTGCTCGCTTTCACCCTCCATCCGTGCCTCTTCAAATTCTACAGCACTGCTGGTCACAGCTGACTTCCAGCTAGAGCGCTCAAGGGCCAGGGCATCCTAGTTCTTGGTGTCTATGCCACAGTTTTTAAGGTTGGCTTTGAGCCCATCTTTAAATCTCTTTTCCTGTCCTCCAACATTCCGATTTCCATTCTTGAGCTCAGACTAGAGCAACTGCTTTGGGAGACAGTGGTCGAGCATTCGGATAATGTGGCCAGTCCAGCGGAGTTGATGGTGGAGGACCATCACTTCAGTGCTGGTGGTCTTTGCTTCTTCCAGCACACTGACATTTGTCCACCCAGGCAATTTGCAGGATTTTCCGGAGGCAGCATTGATGGAATCCTTCCAGGAGTTGCATGTGACATCTATAGACAGTCCACGTCTCGCAGGCATATAGCAGGGTTGGGAGGACAATAGCTTTATAAACAAGCACCTTGGTATCCCTATGGATGTCCCAGTCTTCAAACATTCTGTGCTTCATTCAGAAAAATGCTGTGTCGAATGCCTTTGCAAGGTCAATGAAGGTGAAAGCTGTAGCTCAGCAATGAAGGCTGTGTTTTGTACATAAAAGTCTTAGGTTCAGTCTTACTATTTCCAAGCAGAGTTGGCAATGAAAACCACGATACTGCCAGGCAATGCTGACCAGGGTTAAGCAGAACTCCTTCACTCTAGTACAACTGCCTGGCTTTTAAGCTGGGTTTGGAGGGATTGGATTGGGGAACAGAGTGTGGGTACAACCTCATGGCTACAGTATATGTCCCATACAGGATCTCCAATGTATTTTCATGTATTTCATTTAACCACTGTGCAGTTTATTCTTTTTATTCTGGCACCAGATTTCACCTGGTCTTGTAATTTAAGTAGGGTATGCCCTGGTTTGTACTTGGATGGGAGACTGCCAATTAATACCAGGTGCAATAAGCTATATTTCGGTAGAAGGTACTGGCAAAACCGTCTCTGATTACACCATGCCTAAGAAACCCCTACGAACTTCATGATGACAAGGGGACTTGAGAGCACAACCATTCTGTTAAGAGAATTCTTGCTGTTGTCAGGATTTAAGAAAAAACAATAAATGAACAGATAAATAAAATAAGGGCTGAGTCTTCTATAGCAATGCTTCTTAGGTTATCGAATGTCGTGAACTGGCACCCCCCCCCAATGTGCCAAGAACCAATGCCTAATGGCTACAACTTTCTTTCTTGGATATTTCCTAAAGCTGGCAGTCCATGGTAATGGACTGGCATATGTCGACAGACAGACATTTTGAGTAGCATTTCATGTCAGTAAACCAGAGATGAGCAACTTTTTCTCTGTCAAGCCATAGGAGCAAGCTGTTAGGAGCCATGTGGCAATGGCAGGCAGAACCAAAATAGATGAGCCTATCTCTTTTTATTCTCCTTGCCATCTTTTTCTCTCTTCCCTCTTCCTCACTCCTCAACAGGACACTTGGAAAAGGGCATATTGCCATCTCAGAGGATTGAATTGATCACTTTTTGAAATTATCCTAAGGGTCATATGCATCCTTGGTAATAAATGAATACTGAACAAAATCTGTGCCTTTCACATCATAATGCCACACACCTTGCAAAGCAATCACCTAAACACACAGCTCAGCACACATTCACTAAGCCTCCCATCTTGGCTGACTGCTTGGTCTTGAAAAAGGAAGAAAACACCTGGAAGGCCACAGTAGGTGGCCAATAGGCTAGTAGACCCTGGGTCATGGAGTCCAAAGGTTTAATATGTCACCACAGTAGTTATTCTGTGCTCTGTCACATGCTATGTGTAGCACTGCATATTCAGAGCTTGGAAATATGACATTTATTGACTCCATCTTCCAAATTAGGCTTCTCAGATCTCATAGCATGAACCTTTCTTTCCAGTCCTAAGGAGGAAATGAATCTCAGGCTGACAGCAGTGTCTTAAAGATGAATAGGCATAGGGTCCCTTAACCTCAATGAATATGGAAGGCTGACTATACATGTAAAAGACTGATTGTACCCTCGAAAGTACTGAAAATAAAGAAATTGACTGGGTTGTTGTAGGTTTTTCGGGCTATATGGCCATGTTCTAGAAGCATTCTCTCCTAGAAGCATTCTCTCCTGATGTTTTGCCTGCATCTATGGCAGGCATCCTCAGAGGTTGTGAGGATGCCTGCCATAGAGAGAGAATGCATCAGGAGAGAATGCTTCTAGAAAATGGCCATATAGCCCGAAAAATCTACAACAACCCAGTCATTCAAGCCATGAAAGCCTTTGACAATACAAAGAAGTTGACTTTTTGTAATGGATAGAACTAGGAATCACCATGTCTTCCAATATGACTCTATGGTCACTTTCCCCTGGAAGATGATGGAAGAATCACATTGGAGGATCCAGAAGATCCGAGAAAGATACTGTCTCTAGAAATCTGAAGAGAGCTGACCATGGAGCCACACTAGAGAACCTAGAGCAGTGGTTCTCAACCTGTGGTGCCCCAGTTGTTTTGACCTTCAACTCCCAGAAATCACAACAGCTGGTAACTGGCTGGGATTTCTGGGAGTTGGAGGCCAAAACACCTGGGGACCTATAGGTTGAGAACCTTACTTACTTACATAGGTGATCCCTCATTGGCTGAGAAGGATACTCTCCCAGGATCAGTATTGTGGTGGGTCCGTAGGTGACTGTGGAGCCCTATTCTTGATCTGCATCTTCTCCCGCAGTGAGGGCATTGGTTTCCAGGTGGAAAGCGGTCTCGGTCGGGGTTGGCTTGACGTGCCTTCCTCTTGGCACGTTTCTCTCTTTCACCCTCCATTCGTGCCTCTTCAAATTCTGCAGCACTGCTGGTCACAGCTGACCTCCAGCTGGAGCGCTCAAGGGCCAGGGCTTCCCAGTTCTCAGTGTCTATGCCAGAGTTTCTAAGGTTGGCTTTGAGCCCATCTTTAAATTTCTTGAGAAACACTGACCTAGAGATTCCTAGGCCCCTTCTACACAGCTGTATAAAATCCATATTATCTGCTTTCAACTGGATTATCTGACAGTGTAGACTCAGATAATCCAGTTCAAAGCAGAAAATGTGGAATATCTGCCTTGATATTCTGGATTATATGGCAGTGTAAGAGGGCCCCAAGAAGAAACATTTTTAGTCAAATCTGTAAATAATCAAATCCACAAGTCTAAACTACAAATGTGGAGGGACGACAATGTTCTCCTGTGCTAAAATAGTCCTTTCAAAAATTATAACATACTTTTACACTCTTTCCAGCTATGGTCAATGCTTACTTTATAATGCTTAAATACATAAATGCATCCCATTCTTGTGACAGCATCAAGGCACAACCATACATCTCAGATTTTGGGCTTGAAATTGAATGACCTGGAATGTTAGACACCTGGCAACTCTACCCAGAATCACCATACTGATCTGGGAGTTTAAATCCAAAAAATTTTTTTCTTTCTTTCTTATTCTCCAAGCTCCTTTATCTGTATGGTGTGAAAAAGAGCCAGAGGGTAACTTGAGATATCTGACATGCAGATTTATTAATCTGAACAGTCAGAGTTTCCCAGAGTTTACCCATTTTATCTCTCTTGTCATCTTCCCATGTGTTTCAAAATGACTTCCTTGAAACATATATTCACTCTGCTTTCTGTTGTAGTTTATAAGAGTGTATAGATTCAGGATACTGGGCATATTGCAACTTCAATACCTACCCACAGGTGGTGCCAAACTGCTGTTTTGTAGCCCATACAAAGCAGATAAGGTTTGTTCATAAAGGAGTTGTTGGGCGCTCATCCTTGTATTTTAAAGCAATAGCAAGAGATTATACCTGATGAATGCTTTCCAAGCATTGTGGCCACTCTAAATGCCTTTGCAGAAGCATACGGAAAGCTTGGCCTCTTACAGAACATTGAGAAAACCAAGGTGCTCCTTCAGTAGGCACCAGCCAAGCCCTCTGCAATGCCAGAAATACAACATAATGGTGTAACATTAGGAAATGTTGACCATTTCTGCTACCTTGGCAGCAGCCTCTCTACAAAAATCAACATTGACACTGAAATACAACACTGCCGGAACTCTGTGACTGTAGCATTCTTTCGAAAGAAGCAAGAGTTTTTGAGGATCAAGACATTCAAAGGGAGACCAGGATACTTGTTTATAAAGCTACTAGTTCTACCTGGCCACGCATTGCTGTGGCCCTCAGAAAACAGAAGATTTCCAGACATGAAACAATCTGTGCTAGGGAACTCCTTCCACCAAAGGTTTCCTGCTGGCTGGTAGAAGCCAGGCTTTTAAGGTGCTAGGTTATTCCAAGATAATTCACACTTGGCTCAAGTAGAAATGGAGGGGGCGGGGCCCTGGAGTTGTTTTCGCACATGTGCTGTAATGTCTTTTTGGTTTTTTGGGATTTTATGTCCTTTCCACTGTTTGTTTGCTTTTTTATGAGTGATGGTCACTCGTTGGCCTGATAGATGTCTTGTGGCCAAATTTGGTGTCAATTCATCCAGTGGTTTTTAAGCTATGTTAATCTCACAAATGAACATTACATTTTGATTTATATAGATTGTCCTCCCAGCCCTGTTATAAGCCAGCAAAACATGGACCATCTACAGACATCACACTCAACTTCTGGAATGATTCCATCAGCATTGCCTCTGAAAAATCCAGCAAATCTCTTGGGAAGACAGTTGGACAAACATCAGCACGCTAGAAGAAGCAAAGATCACCAGCACTGAAGTGATGCTCCTACGCCATCAACTCCACTGGACTGGCCACATTGGCCGAATGCCCAATCACCGTCTCACAAAGCAGTTACTATACTCCCAACTGAAGAATGGAAAATGGAAGGCTGGTGGGCAGGAAAAGAGATTTAAAGATGGGCTTAAAGCCAACCTTAACAACTGTGACATAGACACTGAGAACTGGGAAGCTCTGGCCCTTGAGCACTCTAGCCAGAGGTCAGCTGTGACCAACAGTGCTGTGGAATGTGAAGAGGCACAAATAGAGAGCAAAAGGGAGAAATGTGTCAAGAGGAAGGCAATTCCATCTGGAAATGGGTTTCCTTACTGTGGAAGAACATGTGTCAAGAATAGGTCTCCACCAGTCACCCACCACCAAGACACTATGCTTGGAAGACGATCATACCCAGACACGAGTGATCACCAGTGATGATGAAGAAGAAACATTAGCTGTTGAATTAATTTTATTTTCTAAGACTTTGCATCCAACTGCTTAAAGACTGAATATATATATGGGTATAATGGGAAACCGTGCTGCTCCATGTCACATTCAGACACACAGAAGTCTTTCTTCTCCCTTCCAACCCCTTAACTCATATACATTTAAAACACAGAGTTCCACAGGCAAGATGTTTGAATGGCCACATAGAAATTTCCTGAACCAATATGCAAACTGGAACATGGTTGTTTTTTCGGTATTCAAGCTTCTCCAGACATTGGAAATAGAAAAGATTCAGAAATGCATGTGTCAGTGGTGTGCAGAAATACATGTATGAAAGAAAGATATTAATAAAAATCTATATAAATAAAAATGTAATGTTCGTTTGTGGGATTAACATAACACTAAAACCACTGGACGAATTGATACCAAATTTGGACACAATACACCTATCAGGCCAATGAGTGACCATCACTCGTAAAAACACTGAAATTTTATTTATTTATTTATTTATTTATTTATTTATTTACGGTATTTATACCCCGTCTCTTCTCTACCGCCAAAGGGGGACTCAGGACGGCTTACATTTGGCAATGATTCGATGCCGCTACATATAATCAATTATAATAATACAACAACAATTAAAATACATAAAGCATTGATTAAAACAGTACATAAAGCATTAATTAAACAACAATACAGTATCATAATACAATAACACAGCAGAAGAGACTTAAAAAGCCAAAAAACAAAAACAAAAAATACAATGCATGCACAAAACCATATATATATATATATATATATATATATATATATACACACACACACACACACACACACACACACATATACACAAATATATACACACACAAAACACATATATACAGATGGGGCCATAGCAACGCGTGGCAGGGGACGGCTAGTGATTTAAATAAAGTAAAAACCACTTTGGTAAAAGTTCTTTCCCAAAAAAAGTACATAAATCAAGCAAGTTGTTTGTGTACAAAATTGTGTATATTAGTAGGGATGTATACAGATATCCACATGAATTTCCATCTGAACCTTAGAAAGCAAATTGCAAACAAGAATAGAAATGGAATGGATTGGGAAAGGGGGATTGGAAAATGAGAAACTAGGAGAAACCAAAATTAGGTGATGTTCATCACATTAACTGTAGCTGGATCTACACTGCCATATAATGCAGTATGAATTGCATTTTATGGCCAGTGCAGACCTATATAATGCAATTCAATGCCATTCAAACTGCATTATTTGGCAATGTAGATCCAGCCTTCATATTACACATATATCCCAGATGCTGACTTTTAGAAAAAGTCATAGTAAGCGATAACTTTGCTTCTATTTTTGTGCAGCTGTAATTGTACTTTTACAGTATTGTAGGGAATGGTCATGGTAGTCCTTTGTACTCAAGCAGCACTTTGTAGGTGATTTTTAAGAAATCAAAAATAACTATTTTGTTACTTTTTGATGGTGCACTGCTTTAAAAATATGCTAGCAATGATGGTAGGTAGGTATTGACGTTTGGGGGCCTTGCAAATGTAACTGGAGAGGCCCTGCTCATGATTCCGCCCGCGTCGTAAGTGTGTTTGGTGGGGACGCGAGACAGGACCTTTTCCGTGGTGGCCCCCCGACTCTGGAACACCCTCCCCAAAGATCTTAGATAGGCCCCTACATTGGCAGTCTTTAGAAAGAACTTGAAGACCTGGCTGTTCCGATGTGCCTTTCCAGAATAGGAAAACTCCAATAACAAGTCCCAGAAGCACTTTATTAGAATTAAGATTGCCGTACACTGCACACTGCACTTACCCTATAATCCTTATATACCACCTGTCACATCAGCACTTTTACTTCTGTACCCATTACTCTGGCCCGGCCCAGTTTTATTGTGTCTTAGTGTATTGTTTATTGCTTGTTGTTTATATTGCTTTAATTGTTTTTAATTTGCTTTAGGTTTTGTATTGTTATGTTGTGTATTGAGGTCTTGGCCTTTGTAAGCCGCATCGAGTCCTTCAGGAGATGCTAGCGGGGTACAAATAAAGTTAATAATAATAATAATAATAATAATAATAACTGTCCCTGACTTCTTTTGTAAAGTAACTTTCCAAGATTTGTTATGACATCAAAAGCTTAAAGTCAATAGTTTTTTCCCCCTAAAAGCATTTGAAAATGGGGTCAAAGGAGAGCAGAAATGCAGAAGAAAGCATTTGGATGGCAATGCTTCAGGGCATATATGAGAACAAGCTTTACAACTTGCTGAGAATTTATGATGAGGGATTTGAAGAAGAGAAAAAGGTGGTTTCAGATGTAGAAAAAATGTATTGTCCTTATGAACTGGTTTGGTGAGGGACAGAAACTGGCATCATTTTGCTGTAATCTAGTTGCTTGGAGCATGCTTTTTCTTGGTCCACCAGTGGATAGTTTCAGTCTGAAAAGGGCTTTGTATGGCCAGGAAGAAACAAAATTCAAGCTGGTCTGATGCTTAGGAAAACAGAAACATGAACACTAGTTACATAGGACATAAGCTATACTCATGATTTTGAAATGCCAAATGAATTCCTTCGTAATTATTTGTTCTATTGTATTAACCTTTTCCAAATGGACCCGTGGGTCAGTCGAATATGGCTTTCCCCCCTCA
Source organism: Anolis sagrei (assembly GCF_037176765.1). NCBI lineage: Eukaryota > Metazoa > Chordata > Lepidosauria > Squamata > Anolidae > Anolis > Anolis sagrei. The sequence goes on along the minus strand of NC_090026.1, from coordinate 38,720,041 downwards.
TTAGTTCGATTTACATAAGAAATACATGGTTCTTCTGTTTACCTGAACTACCTTGCTCTGTATTTCACCCGCGGCTGGGGATGGGCCCGGTTCAGCCTTGCTGAAACTTGCAAGAAACTTAATTACAGGATGGGAAAGGATTTTGAGGCCTCTGCATTCCTTCCCACCAAAAGCCGCACCCAGGTCAAGACGGTTTCTCAGAAAGGCCGCCCTTGCTTCATGAGTGTGCGGTTGCTTTCAACACCTATTTGGGAACTGAGCTTGGAACATATATGTTCATGGGAGATAAATGTGCCAACATAATTGTGTTCTCATGGTTCTCTAAGATATGGGAATCCAATTGATAGGCCATAGGCCCCACCACTATACTCTCCAACTGTCCTGACATGGCAGGTAAAGTCTCAATCCTTTGTTGTCCCATTTTTCCACCTCTTTTTAAAATATCCTAATTTATTTCTTTTCCTGCCACTTTCCCCTTTGCCCTTACTGTAATCAAATTACTACAAATTGAATTCAAAGTGCAAAAGTATCTTGTTCTCACTTAACTCAACAGAGGGAGAGAAAAAGAGGCAAAATCTTTCCCATCCCATAGGCTCAGGCAAAAGCAAGCTGCTGCAACATCTCCTAACTTGGTTGTTTTTCTTCATTAATAACTTTTGACCTATTGACCACACTCTGATGTTGCTTGGTCACAGGCGTCCCAGATTTCAGCAGTGAAATGTTGAAGGATATGCAGCATCCTGTTTTCCAAGTTCGCAAGCTGGGCATGCCAGCTGCTATTTTTCATCTGAGGTCTGCCTGTCCAAATAGGAAGCAATATGTTGATATGGAAGAGGCTGTCCAAGTGTAAGTTCGCACCACTTTATCACCTGGTTTTGACATGTCAATAATATTCTTGGAATACTTTGGATTAAAAAAGCATTTCTGGCCAGTATAAAAGGGATACACAAAACAATTCTATGTGACGGTACTGTCATAGGGTGGTCTCTAGTCTCCAAATGGTTCAGCTGAGATCACTCAGAACCGTTTCCTTCCCAGCAATTCACTAATAGGGTTGGAAGAAAGAAGCAGGGAAAAGGTGGCAGGAAAAAAAAGAGCAGGCCCTTTTAACCTTTGACTTTGGTCCTGGTTTGTCAGCATGTGCCCCACCCCACCCCACCCCACCTGACAGGTTAACATTGAGAAAAAGTTACTCTTTCGGTTGTCGAAGGTTTTCATGGCCAGAATCACTGGGTTGCTGAAAATTCTCTGGACTATATGACCATGTTCCAGACAAGCCTGTAGCGGGGGGGGGGGGGGTAGGTGTTCAAACCCCCCCCCCCAAATGTTTCAGATTTTTTTTAAAAAAAACCTGGTTTACTCATGAATTTTAACTGGTTAACCAAATCCCCATGCTAAGTCTATGAGATGCAAAAAATTAAGAGTTCCTCCAGAACTGCAAGCACTATCTCAAGCAAATATTGACAATTTATTCATACTGTCATTACTTGCAGCAATAGCCGATGTAGTGAAGCAACCAAGATGGGTGTGTGTGTGTTGAACCCCCCCCCCCCCGAATTTTTTTCTGGCTACGGCCCTGGTTCCAGAAGCATTCTTTCCTATGGATACCTGCCATAGATATGGGCAAAATGTCAGGAGAGAATGCTTCTGGAACATGGCCATACAGTCCAGAAAACTCACAGCAACCCAATGACCCTTTGCTTTTTGAAAAAGGTTGCCAGCATATTGCGAAATCACTTTTCTCCATTAGTGGTGGGACATCCCATTGAATCTGTAATGGCTGTTTAGCACTATCATCATTACATCATCTATTTATGTGCCCCAGCTTTCAGATATCTCTGTGTCTTTGGGTGAAAACATCAATCTGCAAACCTTTGCACTTTTGCTTTCTACTCCATGGCAATCGTGATGACCAGAACTAGATTTACCAGCTAAGAAAGTTACAGTTTAGAACTTTAGGTTATGAGCAACCTCTAAATACTACACACAAAAACAGTTAGGTTTGGAAGTGTTAGGGGGAGCTTTTAAACATGACATCCAAAATCCACAGAAGAGTGATGCTTTTAGTGGGCCAACAAAATTGCATGGGATATAGCATACAAACTTTTGAATCTCCACTGACAAAGGTACAAAATATCATATGGGAGAAGTAGGGAAACGGTGATGTTAGAGTTATAGGCCTACATTTTGTCAAGATGTTTTTCTTGTTGTTGTCAAAAGAGTCTGGGGGGACAACAATTCAAGCAGATGCCCTGCAATTTTTTTATTTTATTTTATTTGCTATGTGAACTCTGGGAGATAAAGAGCTGTAGAACCCAGGCAATAAAATTTCAACTCCACTACCAACAGAAAAAAGTAACATGATATATCTTAGTACATCTTAATCCGGCCGTACTGTCACTAGTTAAAACTGTTTGCTTGGGGGGCGGGGCACACTAAGCATACTCTCCACACAATACTCCATTTCCATATGATCAAAGTCTTGAAAAGCCACAGGAAAACCAGAACAAATGTAGTATCTGTGAGGAAAATATCTGAAGTTCTGAAATATATCATCCAACTAAATTCTGTTCGGCCCAAGAACAGAGGTGTCCAGAAACTGTATGTTGGAAAATGAGATTTGAAAGGGAAATGAACTAGACTAAACCCCTATCAAGTGCTGTAAATGATTAACAAGAGTCCCTTGTTATGGGGAAATTGAGCCTAGCTTCACTGGCCCTATTGCCAAGCCTTTTGCTGAGCCACAATGCCAAAAGTTTTCAAAGCTGTTGTGTGACTCACATAATGAATCTGAGAACCTGGCAGCAAACCTATGGGAGCTCCCTTATTCTTTGTCTTTTGTGGAGTTAAAACTCACGATCAGACATGTGAAAAATTTTCCCCTCACTTTTCCAGCAGATACTTTCTACTATGTCAAAAGAACGTGCCAGCAACTGGTCTGTAGATTCAGGCAAATAGAGATCTACCTTACTGACCAGGGCAAGAATAAGTAGGGGACTCTGTGTCTGACTGTGCAGTAACTGTGCTATTTGCCCTTCCTTCTTATGCGTCTTCATCTTTGGCTAGGACATGAACGAGCAGCCTTTCAAATAGTACTGAGCAGCCCTTTGGAGGATACCTTCAAATAGGGTTGTCTAAAATGAGACACATGGCAAGGCTACTTGTTTAACCACTTTTTCTATGGTAGGCCACCGTTTGCTGGTAGAGCACCTTCCTTCATTCCAGTTTCCCCAGCATTGCCAGGTAAAGCCAGGAAAGACCTGTACTTGAAACCATGGAAAGTCACTGCAGATTAGTATAAATCAGGGTGGGCAACTGTGGCCCTCGGGTGTTTTTGGACAGCAACTTCTATTTGTACTTCATCTTTGGTTATGTTTGATGCTGCAAGCCAAAAATATCTGGTAAGGCACAGTTAATAATAATAATAATAATAATAATAATAATAATAATAATACTCGGGGCAGCTTACATGAGGCCAAGCCCAGCAATACAATACATCAGTATACACAGGACACAGCAATAAAATATCAAGAAATAAAAATACAAAAACCATTATAAATCACACATCAAACAAAATAAAGTAGCAACATTTAAAAACACAGAAATCAATCACAGTAGGCAGGGCCAGTTCCAATAGATTAAAAAATTAAAAACAGTGGATAAGACAACAGTTTAATGTATCTGGACAGGGGATCCAGAAGATAAAGTAAGGTTTGATTGCACTAACAGGTAATAAAGTGCTTCCAAAGGCATTTTCGCAGGAATTGGTGAGGTCAGGGAATGATTGTTCATTCATTCATTGAAGGCACACTGGAACAGCCAAGTTTTCAAGCTCTTTCTGAAGACTGCCAGAACGGGAGCTTGTCTAATATCTCTGGGGAGTGAGTTCCAGAGCCGAGGGGCCACCACAGAGAAGGCCCCCTGCCTCGTCCCCACAAGTCACACTTTTGATGGAGGCAGGAGCGAGAGAAGGGCCTCTCCAGAAGATCATAGAGATCGTGTAGGTTCGTAAACAGAGATGCAGTCACGCAGGTAGGCAGGTCCCAAACCGTTCAGGGCTTTGTAGGTAAGAACTTGTACCTTGAATTGGGACCGGAAAATAAATGGCAGCCAGTGGACCTCCTTAAACAGGGGGGTTGACTGCTCCCTGTAATTCGCTCCAGTTAGTAGTCTGACTGCCACCCATTGGACAATTGAAATTTCCAGGCCGTCTTCAAGGGCAGCCCCACGTAGAGCACATTGCAGTTGTCCATTCCTGATGTAGACAGTAGTGAGTTACACAAGATCAACTTTCCCTCTAAAATAACTGTTTGGTGTTATTCATTTCTTGCATCTTTTTCTGGAAAGCCAACGGAGGTTGCAGAACAGGCTAACCTCACCACCATCACCACTGTTTTTAATTTCTCACAGTGTTTCAGAGCACCCAATGTAGCTTGGCTCTGAAGCATTGAGTAAAACTAGATAGTGGACATTTTCTCAGAATATGTTCCAGCAAGCTTGCAACTGGGGGCTCTTCTCAGCCGGGGAGCCATCTTGTCGGGTCATTCTCAAACCTGGAGCTAACTATGGGAATCATTTAGCTATCCCAGACCTTAGGACCCACTTCCCACCACACACATGCATTTTATAACACTAACAGATTAAGTTAGATGGTCACTGTATGAGCCTGGATAGCCATTTACCATACCGGCTTTAGCAGAAATATCCATGCTTTCATTTTGCTTCCTTATATGGTGAAAAAGCATCGCCTGCTCCCTGGTTGGGTGGAGCAGGCGGCACAGGTTATACAAACATACCTTTCTACCTGCCTAACCACTTTGGCAAGACCTGAAAGAAAAGGAACGCCCTAGGCAGGGCTCCAGAATCCTGTTGAGAGACAGAGCGAGAGAACCCAGCTCTTCCCATTAATCAGTGACTAAGCTGGGTGTGTGCCACAAAAACAGAAGCATCAGCTAAAACTAGAGATGGCCTGTTCCAAGAAGAATCTACCATCAGCTAAAATGTGTTCCCCTTGTTTGGCAAAGTGACCTTCTGCACTGATGAGGAAGATGGCTTGATGGTCACTGCTGGATTGCATTGCAACTCTGGCTTTGCCACCGGCTGGTGGTATGTGTCTGTCTGCATATGCATGTCTGTTTGCATGTATGTGCATGAATGCATATGAGACCTGCATAGAAAAATAGCAGCTCAGGAAAAAGATCTGAGCTAGAACCTTTCTCCTTCAAAATGTTACATGCATGGATTTACATGCATTCACATAATGGTTATCTGCAGTTTCATTGACTCATGTCTCCCCCCAAATATGTTATTTTTAGGTACTTTCTAGGTCCTCCAACATGATTCTGTTGAATGTATTGACCACATGGTTCATTTCAATAGTTTTCCACTTTCATAGTAAGACCGGTAATGTATCACCTTTCAGTATTGGAGGGAGGATACTGTTTTCTCTTATTTTTATAGGAAGGAGGTTGCAGGTGAGCTTTTCCCTCATTCTGAAATGGTTCAGCCAAAACAAAAGTTTCTTGCCTTATTGAGCCTCTGAACACAGCCATTCTTAGGACCTCATCACATTGGTCAAGTTATCCATGGCAAGCTCAGCCAGCACAGAGCCTGGCAGATCTCATCACATCTACTTCCACTGGGGCTCTATGCCATTTGTGCCATCAAAATGTCTACCCGTGTTCAGATTGGAAATCATGGGGGCAGCGTGGAAGCACACCGGAAAAGTGTAGTTTCTGGTGTGTGGTGGGCAAGCAGGTGGTGTGGGCAATTCAGAGCACTGGTCCCCCTGCTTCCCCTGTATCAAGGACCTCCATGTGATGAGGTCCTTAGGTTCTATGGCTCCTTTTTCTCATAGTGTGGTAAGCAGTTAAAATGTAACCTTGGCTTGTCTTTTTTCTGGACCTCGTTTGTATCAGTTCTGAGCATAATTTAGCCTAAGCATCACCAGAGAGGATCTCATCAAATCTAACCTACTGTTTGATTCTTCATCTTCAGGTAACTTCATCCACCTTAAGAACTTATAATTCTGCAGTGTAGCTTATTTTTCTTTGTTTTTCAGCCTGAGATAACACAAGATAACGATATTGTCTCCTTCATTCCTGATGGCATTATATCCATACATGTCATTCCAGAATACCTTGCATTACACTTTTCTGCTGCAGAATCAAAATGGGCTATTGGGAGTGCCAATGTGAGACACTATTTGTAAAATCCAGTTCACTTTTGCTAACCCACTTTGGTCAACTAGAAAAATAGTTGGGTGCATTGCACAGGAAAGTCCCAACAGAGAGTTGCCTGCAGAATCCACAGTGGAGTCAGTGGACTACTGTTGCTCACCTGAGGCAGCTGATGTACTCTAAAAACAGTGCAAGGCATTTTGTTCCTCATAGCCTCCTCAGTTTTGTTGACTTTTCTAGATAAACAGTCTGGAAAATGCAGCAGAATGTGATAACTCTATGGATGCTATGATCTGCTGAAAGGGCAAATGGATCACCAATGGATCTAAGACCAAATCCCACTAGGAACAACACTGAGGCTACCATATTTTGAACATATTGTGAGATGACATGATGAGTTGTAAAATATGATCACACTGGTTAAAGTGGAAGGCAGCATGAAAAGAGGAAGACTGAATTTCAGATAGATTGACTCAAAGGAAACCATGACTGAGTTTGAAATAGCTGAGCTGTTGATGATCACAGCATATGGAAATTCATAAGGTCACTGTAGGTCAGTATTGGTTTGTTGGCAAAGAATAACGGAGTTTCCAGGGGCCTTTTAGCCTTTTCAGAAGGTGCTCATTCCAGGCTCTCTTGCCTTTGCTCACTTTGAGTATTTCCCTGACGATGCAGAAACAAAACGATTGCCTGCTGCAACCTGCCACCTTGGTTGAGTATTTTGCTGATTTCCGCAAGGCTTGGCAAGGACAGGGAGAGAATATTCTTCCCACCCACACAGCTTTTCTCCCTCAGGGCTCAATAGTGGCAGTCTGCCAAACACACCCAGTTGTGTGAGCTGTGTGCAAACAGCAACCCTGCCCAGCTTTGAAGAGGAACTTGTGTTTCCAAGGTCTCCTGCTGTCCTTCTTTCTCCTCTTTCTTAAAAGCCTGAAATGGGGAGTGAAGTTCTCTGGAAGTCCTCCAAGGAGGCCCTCCTGCCTTTCACACAGGCACACACACACTATCTTTTTGTAAATGCACTTGATTTGGCTTGCTTGGGAATGACAAATAGTGAGCTATAGTGAGATCCCAATGGAAGGTAGCCCTTACTAAGGCGTTTAGGAAACCATTATCATATACAACATATATCCCTAATATTTAAGACCTACATGTTTCTCTGGGACCTTTACATCACTGATGAGAATCATATCTCATAGTGGTGCCAATAGACCATTTTTGATTGTTTAAGTTTTAATAATATTGAATTCTACTTGGTTTTTATCTATGGAAGTACCAATTCATACAGTATTTTATGCAGTATTTTAAGGTTGCATCTTGCCATTGATTTATGTAGCATTTTAATTTTTCTAATGATTTAAATAGTATTTTAATTGTGTATTTTGTATTGTATTTTATAATCTGGTTTTTATGTAGTTATTTGTCTGTCCTATATGTGAAAGATCTGTGGTCTAAGCATTAAATAAACTATCTATCTATCTAAAGACAATTTTAATTACTCATGTTCCATTCACTCAAACACTATTAAGTGGTAATATAGTAGAGTCTCACTTATCCAACATAAGTGGGCCAGCAGCACGAAAATGTTGGATAATAAGGAGGGATTAAAGAAAAACCTATTAAATATCAATTTACATTATGATTTTACAATTTAAGCAACAAAACATCATGTTTTACAACAAATCAACAGAAAAAGCAGTTCAATACACAGTAACATTATGTAATAATTACTGTGATTATGAATTTATCATCAAAACATTGCAATGTATTGAACAGCTGTGGATCCAGACTGCATTGGATAATACAGAATGTTAGATGAGTGAAGGTTGGATAAGTGAGACTCTATTGTACATATTATTTCTAAGGTTGCCAGAGTAAAAGCTATAGATAGTTCCTGTACTTTTAATGGCTGTGTGGAATGTGGGATCTCTGCAGGTATTGCTTGCCATATCTCTATCTAACAAGCAATTCCCTCTACTTGTTGAGGGAGATAAAGGTTCTTGAGGACAATGCACATTGTGTATATATGCCTTCAAGTCACCTGACCACTTATGGTGACCCCATTAATTTCATAGGGTTTTCTTAAGCAACAATACTCAAAGGTGGTTTTGCCAATTCCTTTCTATGAAATAGAGCCTACAGCACCTGGTATTTGAATCCAACACCCAAACCACTGCATCATGCTGGCTCACTTCAACAAGAATTAATTAATAATTGGTTGATAAGGTTCAGTGCATTGCAGCTATTAACCTTTGTCCAGGTTTGCTTTCCTTATCCACTGCTTACATAACACAGATCACTGTGTATTTATTTGGGGCTTCAGTTTTTGTATATAAACCTATTGTTAAAATGTGTTACACTCAAATTTTACGTAAATACATAGCATGAAGCTTCTTGCATTCTCACCTGAAAAGACTCCCTGCCAGTGGAAAGCTAGTGTTATAAGCAAGAAGAATTCCAGTCCTGCCTACTCTTTAATGGGCAAAGTTTTTATGTCCAAAATTATTTCAAGGAGAGACAGTTCAAAAATGCAACAGCCTCCCTATCACATGAGGGTTGAATAAAAAGTAATGCCTCCACCTTCGTAACTCCTCAACAGATGGCAGTACTGGTATGCGGCGGGTACTGGCTTGTTCAGTAGACTCTCCTCTAGAGTTCCATTTTGGAGGGTAGCCTTAGCATTGAACAGTTGTGTTGTTGAAGTGGGAAGTATGGAATCCTGCACAGACGGTCGGTCAATGCAACTTAAGCAATGTGCAGTCATTGAATTCTTGACAGCAGAAGGTGTCACCTCAACATCTTTAAACTTACTCACCCAATGATGTACAGTACTCACATCAACACAATCACCATAAACAGCTTGCATTCTCTGGTAAATCTCCTTTGGGGGTGACACCTTCTGCTGTCAAGAATTCAATGACTGCATGTTGCTTAAGTTACATTGACCAACTGTGTGTGCAGGCTTCCATACTTCACACTTTAACAATACAACCATTCAATGCTAAAGCTTCCTGCCAAAATGCAACTGTAGAGGAGAGTCTACTGAACAAGCCAGTACCTGCCGCATACCTGTAGTCCCATCTGTTGAGGAGTTACAAAGGTGGAGGCATTACTTTTCATTCAACCCTTGTATGTTTAGTCTGAAGTGGTACTGGATTAGAAGAGTTATAAGCAATGCATTCATTTCCAAATGCGCACAGCAACTCCATGGCTCCCATTAAGAATGTATTGCTTAGTTTGAAAAAGTGACTTTTTTCTACAATATGCTGGTAAGGATTTCTCAGAGTTGTATTCCAAAAAGTCACTTTTCCAAGCATTGCCTTGAAAAGTACACTCTAGTAAGATGAAAAGGAACCATCATGCAAATAATTGTGTTTGAAAGCAGGGTGGCGGTTGAAATAACAAACGTTGCTCTATAACAGTTAATGGTTCCATCCTGTTCATGAGTTGTAAGTAGTCAATTTTCTCTGAAGCAATTGGGGCTACTTTCCCTGGCACCTGCAGACTGCCAAAAAAGCTTGCCAAACAGGGCTAGGACTCACTTCGCAACTGCTTCATTTCTTTACTGCATTAGCTTTGATGCCAGGTTTCTGACTCAGGCACTACTGATTAAATCTTGCATCCAAAGCACTAACTCTTTCTAATTTTTTCTGATATGCAAAGAATTAGACTTCCTCGTGTGTTTAGCAACAATAGTCATCAAACTTTTCCTTTTAACGTCAGCCTCCAATCTTGACTTATCTCTGTGTAATCAATACTTTGCAGATGAATGTATCTTCTTAGAGCAGTGGTTCTTAACCTGTGGGCTGTGGACCACCAGTGGGCCACAAGGACGAAAATCTGATCCGTGAGCCACCTTCCTCTTTATTTTATTTTATTTTATTTTTGCTCCTTTTGCATTGCCTGCCACTCCTTCCCTGTTGCTGACCACGGATTATGTTCTGTATCAGAAACTAGAGCTGATGCAGTCTATCCAATGCAATTTTCTGAATCAGCACCCCAAACTGAATTTAAAGTTGACCAAAAACTGATTCGTAACCCTTTTGGTACTAATGTTGGAGAGTGGTTCCTGGTCAAAAGTAGTTCCTGGTCAAATTATTATTATTGTTTGTATTGTTGTATTTGGGCTCGGCCTCATGTAAGCCGCACCGAGTCCCTTGGGGAGATGGTAGCGGGGTACAAATAAAGTTATTATTATTATTATTATTATTATTATTATTATTATTATTGGGATCCACTGTCTTAGAGTTTCCCACATTTTGTTGTGTTCCTTGAATGTGGGTGGATTTAGTTGGCATTGGCATTACTCCATGAATATAAGATACAGTAATACATGCATAAAGGAGGCCCCGGTGGCACAGTGGGTTAAAGCACTGAGCTGCTGAGCTTGTTGATCAAAAGGTTGCAGGTTCGATTCCGGGGAGCGGCGTGAGCTTCCGCTGTCAGCCCTAGCTTCTGCCAACCTAGCAGTTCAAAACATGCAAATGTGAGTAGATCAATAGGTACCGCTCTAGCGGGAAGGTAACGGCGCTCCATGCAGTCATGCCGGCCACATGACCTTGGAGGTGTCTACGGACAACGCTGGCTCTTCGGCTTAGAAATGGAGATGAGCACCACACCCCAGAGTCAGACATGACTGGACTTAATGTCAGGGGACTACCTTTACCTTTACCTTTTAATACATGCATAAGAAGGTACAAAATATTGTTATTCTGAAACGAAGTGGCACATGTTAGTGGCATACATAGCAACACTCCTCCCAGATCAATATCTGGTAAAAGTATTTTTTGAGTAAGTACCTATAACATACTACATTTTTTTTCCATTTTTATTGGCAAAATTTCTCAATTTTTGTTGAATAGGGAGAGGTGGTCAACAACAACTTTCAAATTTTGCACAGATTCTCTTTGGATTAAGGTCTGAGATTTGATGAACCATTCTAAAACATTCAGGTTCTTGCTTTAAGAGCATTTCAGTGTTATTTATGCTTTACACTTGGTGAACTTCTCTGCCACAGGTTTTCCTCTAGAATTTCCCTGTATTTGGCTCTGTCCATCTGTCCACAATCTAGTCCAGGATCCCAGTCCTCAATGAGGGAAAGCATCATCATAACACTATGCTGCCACCACCATGCTTCACTTCAAGGATGGTCTTCTCAGAATAATGAGCCCTCTAGAATTTGGTCCTATCTACACTGCTATATAATGCATTATATGATCACTGAGCCTGTATTATATGATCACTGTAGGTGCATAGAATGTAGTTCAACCATGGGGATAATATTCTCAAGATGATGACCACCCTAGAATTTGGCCCCATCTACACTTCCATATAATGCAGTTTTGAATGGCATTATATGCAGTGTAAATTAGGCATTTGTGCTAGCCATAGCATTTTGGAGGAAGATCACAAAGTGCAATTTGGGCCTCATCAGATCAAAGAACATTTCTCCACATGTTTAACTGTATCTTCCTCATGCCTTTTTGCAAACTTCAAATGGGCTTTATATGGATTGGTTTCAGCCACTGCTTTCTTTTCCCTACACTTTGATAAAGTCCACAGTAAAAAAAATGTTTACAGTGTTGATAATCCCATATATATGAAGTGATAATAATGCCAACTAAATCCATTTCTATTCCAGATTGAAGCACAACACAATGTGGGTGCATATGTCTGCAAGATAGTATGGGATATTCTGGAGAAAATACAGTATACTTCCTGAAGAAAATACAGTATATTTTCTGTTCTTGGGAGTTCCAGACAGCCTGTTTCAAAACAACTGTTGGCCTCAAACATATCATTAAATTATTCCACCACTAAACCTATTCTAAATCTTTTTAGTGCAATAGACTTCTGAATTTTAGGTAGGAAGTTCTCTTTTTGTACCCTTTTGTCTTTTATGTCCTTTATAGTCTCTTTTGGAGCCCCTGGTGGTTTAGTGGGTTAAACCACTAAGCTGCTGAACTTGCTGACCGAAAGGTCGCAGGTTCGAATCCAGGCAGCAGCATGCGCTTCCGCTGTCAGCCCCAGCTTCTGCCAACCTAGCAGTTCAAAAACATGCAAATGTGAGTAGATCAATAGGAACTGCTCAAATCAAAAGATGAAGATAATAAACACAGATTGGTCCCCATTAAAGAACTTTTTAACCCAAAAAAACTTGAAATGGATGATAGATATACAATGAAAATTGAATACAACCTTCTTAATGAAGACTGAGCAAGTGGGTTGACCAATAATGATTGATGATATCAATGAAAAATATGACTGCCGTGAAGATGATTGAAAGTCAAAAATTTCTCAACCTACCTCCCCTAACCTTTACCCCCCTCCTTTTTCCTCCCCCCTTCTTAGGCACTACCCCCTTCCTAAAACTTTTCCCTTCCCCTTTAACCATCTCTATTCCCTACTTTATTTTAAACCTTTATTTGTAAACAATTTCAATAAAAAAATAATAGGAACCACTCCAGCGGGAAGGTAAAGGTGCTCCATGCAATCATGCTGGCCACATGACTTTGGAGGTGTCTACAGACAATGGAGGTGTCTTCAGCTTAGAAATGGAGAGGAGCACCAACCCCTAGAGTCGGACCCAACTGGACTTAATATCAGGGGGAAACCTTTACCTAGTCTCTTTTACCTAAGTCTCCCTGGCTCAAAAGAATTAGATCATACTAATTAACTGCTATTGGTGCTTAAGAGTTGCTGCTGTTGTGTACCTTCAAGCTGTTTTTGATTAATGGATAAATCTTTGGAATGGTTTATTCAGAGAAGGTTAGCAGAGAATGGTTAAGAGAGTGACTAACTGAAGGTCACTCGGTAGGTTTCCATGACTGAGAAGATATTTGGACCCTGAGATTAAGAGAGTGACTAGCTGAAGGTCACTCAGTAGGTTTCCGTGACTGAGCAGGGATTTGAATCCTGAGCCTTGGAGTCCTAGTCCAACATGTAAACCACTACATGACACTGGCTCTCAATGGGGCTTCCTCCCAGGTAGGAGTGCAAAAGAGAACATCCTTAGTAGATATCACACATTCTTGGTATCATAAAATCATCAAGTTGGAAGGAGGCTCAAGGAACATGGAGTCCATCCACAACAGGTAGCTGTTGTCTACCCTTTTTTGGAAAACACCAAGATTAGGGGATCCACCATCTCTCTAGACAACTGGTTCAACAAGAATTTCTTTCTCATCTTCAATTGGAATCTACCCTCATGTAACCTAAAACCACTAAACCTGGTCTTACCCTCTAGGGCAGCTGAAAACAAATTGTACCAGTTCTTGAGCAATGACCTTTCAAAGACTTGCTGGTACCTTTGATCTAGAGAAACTGCCCTCTTGAGATCTATGGCCACTTACATACATTACATACTGTCCTGTCACCTTTCTATGCTTACAGTCACATACTTGCCTTTGGTCTTCTACGGGAAGAGTGAGAATGTTGGACTGGGATTTTCCTCAAACAAGTATAGCATTCGTTTTCAGTCGTACCATTACTACTTCAAATTTAGTTCATTATTAAATGAATGTGTATATTCTTTTTTAAAAAACATTCTCATTGCTTGCTTATTTTCTGTATTTTTAAATGTTAATTAGATTCACAATGGGAAGAAGAGTAAGGCAGGATACTTAGAGAAGAGTGTAATGGAGGGGGGATCTAGACTCCTGAGTTAATTCATTTACTTGAATTGTGTCTGTTGTGTTTTAGTACTTGTAAAATTTCTTGTCTTATTGCATCCCCAACTGGTGAAGTGTCTGTGGTACAACCTTCATCTCTTATGGCTTTACATATTCTTTTCACCTTCCCTCTAACACGCAGGCTGCAGTGTCCCCTTGTGACCAGACAAAGAAGAGCATGTGGATTTCTAACCATAACAAAATTTCCTTCCCTTCTCTTTCATTTCCCCCCCCCTTCTTCCTTCCTTCCTTCCTTCCTTCTTTCTTTCTTTCTTTCTTTCTTTCTTTCTTTCTTTCTTTCTTGATGTAGCATCAGATATTGATGAACACTGGAACAAATGGCAACAAAGTGGTCAGTCCTTCACCCCACCCACCCAATTAGGTAGTTTTGTAATTGTGTGTCAGGAGCAACTTGAGAAACTGCAAGTCACTTCTGGCATGAGAGAATTGGCCTCTGCAAGGACGTTGCTCAGGAGATGTCCAGATGTTCTGATGTTTTACCATCCTTGTGGGAGGCTCTCTCATGTCCCCGCATGGGGAGCTGGAGCTGACAGAGGGAGCTCATCTGCGCACTCCCCAGATTTAAACCTGCAACCTGTCAGTCTTCAGTCCTGCAGGTATAAGGGTTTAACCCATTGCACCACCGGGGCTTCCAGTTTTGTAATTCCTTCAAGCTGATCTGTTAGCCTCTTAGGGTGAGGAAGTTTTAATACAGTGTATTGTATTTTGTTTTATGAGCGCATACCTGCTTTCAGATTTATATATATGATTTTGAGTTAACAAAAAGAGTACAAAAATGATGCAGGAATGTTGCCCGCAATAAACTAAATAGGCTCTGATAACTGTAATATCTCTTATAGTGATGAGTTCATTAATGTAGCTGGAGAAATTACACTGCTTAGCCGGTATTGCACCACCTGACATCCGCCGGGAAGTAGCAGCCAATAGTGAAAGGACCAAGGCAGAGACATCTCCAGCTCATCCCTTGTTTGGGTATCAGCCAGCACCTCAACGACTTAAATCAAGAAATAGTTTTCTTAGATCTACAGAGACACTCGCTGGAACACCCCAGCAAGCGAGAGTCCAAAAGTGGCAGGCCCAAACCCAGCACCTCAATTCATGGGTGATAAGAGATGAGAGACTCCCCCCTGGGCACTCAGAAGACTGGGTGATTTGGAAGGCGCTGAACAGACTGCGCTCTGGCATCACGAGATGCAGAGCCAATCTTAAGAAATGGGGCTACAGGGTGGAATTCTCGGCATGCGAGTGCGGAGAAGAACAAACCACTGACCACCTGCTGCAATGCAACCTGAGCCCTGCCACATGCACAATGGAGGACCTTCTTGCGGCAACCCCAGAGGCACTCCAAGTGGCCAGATACTGGCCAAAGGACATTTAACCAAATACGAAATTTGCAAAATCTGTGTGGTTTTTTTTTTCCTTTTTTTCTTTCTTTTTCTTTTTAATCTCTGTGTTTGTTTTGCTCTGTTAGAATTGTAATACAATGGTTGCTGATGACACGATAAATAAATAAATAAATATATGTAGCTTCTGCTGCCACCTCGTGGCATAAGAGCTCATCACTAGAAGGCCACACAAGAAAAGAAATATTATTCATATGTCTGATCCTTGGATATGCCACAAGTATATGCCTGAGTGAAGACACATGGTGGCTATGATGCGAACAATATTCAAACGTGGTGGTGTCCAATGGGGAGACTGGATGTGTATGGTTTCACAGAAGAACCTCAAAGGCTTCTAGAAGGTTTTGACATTTGATGATGTGGTGGTGTTGAACCACAGCACCTCCCTCCCTAAAGGTTTATGGACATTAGACTTCAAGCAAAAGATACGATTTTCTCTGTCTTTTTTGAACATTTTCTGCTGCTCCAAAGTTAGATTTGACAGAGTTTTAGGGTACAGCTGCTGCTAAGTTCATCCTGGAGCCTCTAGCGACAATGTATATTGTGACAATTCTTAAATGTATTAAATGTATCTTGGAGGAGCTACTTTCCTGTACTCTCAGTTTGCATAATCCTTTGGGAATAGATTTCATGACCAGGGTCCCTCCAGCTATTTCCCAAGGCAGATAATATCAGAACCTTTGTATATTTATGTAAGGCAGATGATTCCCTTTGTCACCAAAATGAGCTCAGGATGTTTGTCTATTCAAATGAGACTAAGACTCTGCCACTCCTGTGGAAGAGGCAGCTCAGCAAATGTGAATTTGTTAACTTTCTGAATGGGCAGCCAAGTGCTTGATTATCTAGAATTACCTGGTGGCACAATAGGTTAAACCCTTGTGCTGACAGGACAGCTGACCGAAAGGTTGGCAGATCAAATCCAGGGAGCAGGGTGAGCTCCCCTCTATTAGTTCCAGCTTCTCATGTGGAGGCTTGAGAGAACCCTCCCACAGGATGGTAAAATATCCAGGTGTCCCCTGGGCAACGTCCTTGCAGAGAGCCAATTTTCTCACACCAAAGTGACTTGTAGTTTCTCAAGTCACTCCTGACACAAAAAAGACCTCTTTGTTTCTTAAGTCTTGCACCCTTTGTCTCACACAGAACTGGACACTTGAGTTAATCAAAGGTTCATCTGCATACCCATATCACCACGTCCTCCCATATCTGCAATGGATTGGACTATCAAACTGTCCAACCACCAGCTGACTTTCTTCCTACTACAGTAATCTCCTCATGCAGACCATGATGTTAGGGGAACCCCCGGGCAATCCTAATGCAGATCTCTCTTTTCAGCCAATCAGGAGAAGGAGCAGGAAGTCTGAACAACTGTCAGAACTGCGTAAAATGTCATGCCTTTTTATCTGAATTTCTGCTTGTACCTTTTAAAGCATATTGCTTATACGTGTATTTGACCAAATGGTAAAAAAATCTCTGTAGTTTTGTCTTCAACCTGGAGTACTTGTTCTCAATCAAGGCTTATCTGATTTAGCAGAAACTCGCCAGGCACAGACCTCCTTATCTGCAGTCCTAGCTGAAATTTCTACCCTGGGACAGGTGGGCCATCCTCACATATAGTGACAGAGGTGGGGATAAGTAGACGCCTTCACAGTGACCATCCAGGGTGTGGAGCACAGAACTGTCTCCCTTTCATGTGCTTTTCGATCTTTTTAAAGAGGTAATGGACTGAACCTCAGTACTATCTGTGAGGAAAAAGCCATGTGCTTTGCCAGTTTGACTGTCCTTTCCAAATGAAAAGCAAAAGCATGGAATGGGGGGAATATTACTAAAGGATGCATGGGTGGAGGGAAAATGTGGTGTTTGATTGCTTCGGTTCCCCTAGGTACAGGACTGTGATCTCAAAAAGAAAAACAAAACACAAGTAAATCTCCTTTCAAAGAAATGTAAATTGTTGCTTTATTTTCACATGCCTGTAGTAGTGGAATCAACCCAATGGAAAAGATTTCACTTTAGTTGCAGACTATTGTCTGTAGCAGTGGAATCAACTCACTAGAAATAAACTATGTAGAACTGAGCTCCCCTCCACCACCTTCACCAGCACCACCACCATCACCACAATTGCTCTGCCACTAATATGGATGCCATATCAACATCATTTAGAGTGGTTGCTCAACCTCTTCCACTCGAGAGGACACCACCTGGCCATCAACCAGATCTTCAATTAGAGTCTTCACCCGGCGACTTGTGGTGTGCCCTGTGGGGAAGGGGTAACATAAGGTGCTGAGTCTGAGAAGCCAGTTTGGAAGAAACAAGATGTTAAGAAGGAATTAATGAATATGGATGAATTAACTTATTGGCTATCATCAAAGCAAGGGATCCCAAAGAAGCATACAAATTGGGACCAGCTAAAAGACGACTTCAGACAATGGAAAATAGAGATTATTATTTAAAAAGAGTAAATCATAATTAAAAAAGAATAAGTGGGGAAGCAGATGATTTTCAAAAAATAGAAAAAGACTCTAAAGACTGCCAAAGACTAGATGGAAGTCTACATTTTCTATTTTTATTTTTACTTTTTTTTAACTTTTTTTTTCTTTCTTTCTTTTCTCTCTCTCCTTCCAGGCTTTCTCATCTTCTCTATATTCTTCTTACTTCTTGCTACGTTTCTAACTATAACAAATATGTTCTCCCACTTTCTATGTGAAAACTCCTCCTTTCTCTTAAGTTTTGCAAACTCTACCGATAAAAACAATTACAAAAAAAGAATTAGTCACAAGGGAAGCAACTAGAGCAGGGGTTCTTAAAAATATCTTGTGACTGATTAGAACAATAGTTCTCAACCTGTGGGTCCTCAGGTGTTTTGGCCTACAACTCCCAGAAATCCCAGCCAGTTACCAGCTGTAAGGATTTCTGCGAGTTGAAGACCAAAGCATCTGGGGATCTATAGTTTGAGAACCAATGGTTTAGAAGAATAAATATAAGGACATGTTCAAGCCAAATAAAGCTGAGCAATGGAATCCAGAGCACTGGTCAGTTTGGGATGTCCTCATAGTAATTTGTCTTTAAAGTAATTTGCCAAGCATTGTAGCTTACCTGGGGGAGATGGTGGTTCAGTATCCAACCTAAAGGAACAAATGAACACTAGTTCAAGTTGGTAAACTGAATACTTTAAATTAATTATTATTGTAAGTATACATCCAAGAGTGGGGCTTGGGAAGGACAGAACCCCCAGATATGGGCAACATGACGGCCACAGGCTAAACTTCAAACTCCCTCAAATTTCAAACAGAAAGGATATTTGTTCTTCTGAATCCTCCTACATATCAGTCTAAGATTATATCCACATAACAAATATAAAACTCCTTTTTTATGAGTGTGTGCCCCCAATCTTTTCACTGAATGTATGCATAATGCTTTAATGCATGGAGCAACTGGGTTTCATTCACCAAGTAGACAGTTCCAAATGATTGAAGCATGGGATCTGAGCTCCCTTTCACAGAGATGATAATAAGTCTCTTATGCCCTTAGACATCTGCTTCTCAATGGTCTACATTCCATGAAGAAGCATTTCAAGCGGATCATGATCCAAATCCAACCTCAACCATACTCACCTGGATGGCCTTAGCCAAACCTCTGTTTCTCCAACCTCAATCCACCTCCCTTTTCCAAAATAATCCATACATGCTTCTGGCGTTTGAGGAAAAAGAGGATTGATTACCACGCAGGCAAGCCATACAGATCATGCCTAGCTTTCTTAGCAGCTCTTACCCTTCCAGAAGGCGCCGGTAAGTGGCAATCTCCTGCTCCAGTTTGTTTTTGATATCCATCAGCCGCTTGTAATCCTCAGCTTGGCGCTGGGCCTCAGATCTCAGCTCAAACAGCTCTGACTCCTTGGCAGAGATCAGTTCACGCAGCCGTGACAGCTCCATCCCATAGCGGGATTCAGTCTCCACCAGGGTACCCTCCAGGGCTATTTTCTGGAAACAGATATTTTGTGAAAGTCTCATATAGATCATAACTTTTTCCCCAAAGCAAAAAGCAGATAAAGAACCATTATAAGTTTAGGACAGCCTCACAAGACTTGGAGGAAATGTAAAAATCTGTGTTCTCACAATGTGGAGGCCGATGAGGAATTGTGATCATTTTAACCTTCCTATGACCAATAATAATACCCTATGACATTGGATTATCACTGATCTCTATGCAAGGAACATGACATTTGGAACATAATTTTTAGAAAGGACCTCATTGTTCTATCTACCACATCAACTCCCATTAGGTTGTTAACAGTGCCACTTGTAACATGTGGTGTCATTTATTTTGAACACATTATATTGCCACTATACTAGTTTGTATGAAAAGCCACATGAGACATACACACCTTATTATTATTATTTTTTTAAAAAAACCCTACAAGCACTTCAGAAAACTGTATAAAAGTGCTGGCATGGCATCTAGAATATTAGACTATATCTGGAATTTACAACAGCAGAATTTCTGGGTGGTTTTCTATGACACTCTTAACTTTTGGAAGAAGCTGGATAAATATTATGTAGCCTAAAGTCTGGTTTCACAAAATTGGTTGCAGTAGTAGCAGTAGTTTGCCTTCTGCAACAAGCAAGATGGAATCCCTAGTCATATTAGAAAGAAAGGGAAAGGTTCCTTAGCTCATAAATTGGTGTCACTACCAACCAAATAAATGTAGTTCAAGTAATATGTTATAAAGTAACTTGTTACTTCCATGTTTTGTGGGATCAACCTCCCCACCAGAACCCAAGATGTTGAACGACTGGAAAATATGACTTAAAAAAAAAATCCCATAAATGTCACCAAATTGCACTCCATGCAGTTGGTTAGAAAACATGCTAAAGATCAAACCTGTGAAATTCCAAATGTAAATAATTTTGTTTTGTTTTGTAACATTGTTTTTAGGCTGCCTTCCTTTGGCTAATATAGCCCTTTTTTCAAAAACAGTGGACCAAATAGAAAGCCTGGCATTTATTTGATGTGTATGGAACTGGGGCACTGTCAAAAAGTAGAAAGAGTTGAAAAGTGGAACCCAGATATGTTTTAGCATGCAAATGTAAGACTGAACATTAGATTGTGCTTAGTTGGCCAAGAGAGAGTTAAGCAGTATGCTAGGGAAAGCAGTGGGTGGTTGAAGCAGTGGACCAGGAGTCGAAAATACAGTAAATGGCTAGATCCATTGAAACAGCAAAAGTATGGAAAACAACTTGCTAAAAATCTGGGGATGTCTGAAAAAGTGAGAGGGGATGTCTGGAAATAAGGTAAAATAGCCAGTAACAATCTCCCTCTAGTTTTGGGGATGCTATCCACTATATTAGAACCCCCCCCCCCCAAAAAAAAACCTTTCCCATGGAAAGTACAGTCCACAAGGGCCCCAAATTTCTACAATTTCCCACATTTTTAGCATATCAACACACTAGAAAAATCCCTATTACTGACCGTGCTCCGGAGAGACTGTAGCTCAATCTCCAAGGCCTGAGCCAACCGTCTCAGCTCTGTGATCTTCAGCTGTGCAGCTTGGAGGGCTTCACTGCTGTCAGCAACCCGCTGGTTGATCGCATCACACTATAGGAAAGAAGAAGCCATCATTTATGGGTTTCCCATATCAACATCTTATTGGGATGTGTGTTGAAGTTTTATTGTAGCAAATCAAAACCCCAAAGTTCTGCAATCAAATACACAATGCAAACTGCCTTGAGTCGCCGATTGGCTGACAAAGGCAGTATACAAATAAATACAAATACAAGTAAATAAATAAATATATTAGTTTGTTTTCTTGTCTTCCCACTGATGGTCACAAGGAGAAGCACGAAACAATACAGAAAAACTCAAAACACCTCCCTCTCTTCCCACTTGTGCTTCCATCATTTGTCTACACAAAGCCATTATCGCTGCCTAAAAGTTCATAAGCTCCATCTTCATAATCACAAGGACTAAATACTTAAGATTTTGAAATGAAATTGGAGTTATTTGAGCCCCCAACAGTTGCAAGTAATGGTAGAAACCACCCTTCCCTGAAGCTGCAAATCAAACAGATTTCAGACATCACAAAGTAGTAGTACCATCTATTTTATTTAGAAGATTTAAACCCCACAGTAACCAATGAATATAATGTGCTGCAATCTATATTTGAGAGGAAGAAAGTGGTTAAATTATCTCTGAATATTCCTTGCCTGAGAAAACCCTATGAAACTCATGTGGTTGCCATGCTGAGAAGGTACTTGAAGATATATACACACACAGTGCATATTGTCCTCAAGAGCCTTTGCCTTCTTACCATAGGGTCATCTCATCCCCTCATTTCTATGCAGTGATAGCTTCCAATGTGAACTTCAAAGGAGCTATCCAGGGTGCTGAACAATATGCCCCAAACAGATTGGGCACAATGGATAATTCCTTTGCAGTTTAGTCTCTTTGTCTGTGTGACCCTCTTGAAATGAGCCCTTTTAACTTTTCTTTCCAAACCTGGGCTTTGTGCAGTGCCTCAGCTTCCTGGCGGTTCTTCTCCATAACCTCCTCATACTGGTCACGGATCTCAGCCAGAACCTTCTGCAGATCAACACCAGGCATGGAATCCACTTCCACATTGACAGTACCCCCAAGTCGTCCCTGGAGAGAAGCCACTTCCTGTGTGAATTGAAAATGCAGTTTACTATTACATAATTAACGAATAATCAACCACACATTACAAGGGACAATATTTGGATGGATTCAATCGCCAGTCATTAACACCATGCCCAAGTCATATATTCTTTTAAATGGATCAGAACTGTTACCAATGAGACCCACAACCAAATCCTGCAGACAGGAGTTGGTTGTACAGTGTCACAGGTGGTCTGCCAGATCTTTTCCCAGCACATTCCACTCTGTTCTTTATCCCATCCAACACACATCCAGCAAGAGTCTAATCCCATTTCATGCCTGTGAAACACACACTGTCCTCCCTGGACAGTTTTGGGGATCCTCACCTCTTCCTCATACACATGTTTTTGTATTTCTGTAGTTCTCAGAGATCTACCAAGTCTGCTAAAACTTCTACTTAACGGAGAATTAAAATAAGTTTAGCAACCCATGAGCTACATCCACAGCAAGTCACAGACTTTCCTAGACAGCAAGTATTTGCAGGGAGTGAGTTCCCTCTCAAAGCAGAAAGTTCAGTTGTAGTTTTGAGGGGAAACAATAGCAACAATGGCTTCAAAATACAAGAAAGGAGATTCCATCTGAACATTAGGAAGAACTTCCTGACTGTGAGAGCTGCTCAGCAGTGGAACTCTCTGCCCCGGAGTGAGGTGGAGGCTCCTTCTTTGGAGGCTTTTAAACACAGGCTGGATGGCTATCTGTCAGGGGTGCTTTGAATGCAATTTTCCTACTTCTTGGCAGGGGGTTGGACTGGATGGCCCATGAGGTCTATTCCAACTCTATGATTCTATGATTCTCAATTTTTAAGGTGAGAAATTCACCAACAGTCTTCTGGAGGGATGGATCCTAAGGGGACATAGATAGTGGAGCTATCTATGTCCCCTGGAGCAAGGAGTTTTATTCTGTGGCGAATTTCTGACCTCAAAAACTGAGCTTTTTTGATAATTTGAACCCAACCGCCTGACGAAGGCTTTTGTGAGTCGAAACCGGTTGCAGGTTGGAATCAATTCATGTGACTACTGGAGTCTACTAATATGTAATAAAGAACAGGACATTTTCTCAAACGAAGACTTTGTTTTATACTTCAAGAGAAGAACCAGTTGTTTCTACTTAATGTGAATGTGGCAGGGTTTTTTTATATGTGTATTTGTAATATATACATTGAGTTAATTTAGTTATTTTCATATTACCACAATCAGTGGATTTTGGTCTCCACAGATTTTGGAGAGCCACATTCCCACTACAAACCCCAAGAACTCCAATGCTGTGGGATGTGGATGTATATTTGCCATAGTTTGTGCCTCCACCTTGAGCAATTTTTAGACTAGTAGATACCATTTTCAAAATAGGTTATGACCAGATATTCCCAGTTTTTTTAAAAAAATAGCTTTTCTGGGACTGAAACAGCCCATGGGCACCTGGAGGCAATTTTTTTTAAAATTTTGGAGAAGCTTCAACCACCTCCCACATAGCCGCACTTTGCCCATCTTTGCTTTGAAGTATCCAAATACTTTCTTGTCAATCTTAAAGAAGTAAAGAAAATGACCACCACGTCTTCCAGCAGTTATTTATTACCAAAGCGATCATGGTCGTCAAGTGTTACAAATAAAAATACATCCAGCAAGTATCTCCTTTGGTGTTAAGGCCTCTCTTTCCTGCAGGTCAACACACTTACCTCCTCATGGTTTCTCTTAAGGTAGGCCAGTTCCTCTTGTAGATTGTCCACCTGGACCTGCAAGCTAGCCCGGCTTGCATTTACATCATCCAAAACTTTTCGTAGTCCATTGATGTCCCCCTCCAGGGACAAACGCATGGCTACCTCAGATTCCAATCTGGAGAGGTAAAATGGTCTTTATAGAGAGCCAGCATGGTGTGGTAGCTAGGGTGTTAAACTAAGACTCCAAGTGATCAGGATATAAAAATACAAATATTTGTGTTTATCTCTTGCTGTTTCTGATATTACCATAGAAAATATAATAACTAATCCTTTGGAAAGATACTTTGAGTCCCCTTGGGGAGATACGCTACAAATAAAATTGTTGTTGTTGCTATTATTATTATTAATATTAATATTATTATTAATATTAATATTAATATTATTACAAGGTGAGAGCCATTGTGGTATACAGGTTTAAGCACTGGACTATAATTCTGGAGACCAGGTTTCGAATCCCACCAGCCATGGAACCCCATTAGATTACCTTGGGTAAAGCACAATCTCCCAGTGTCAAAGGAAGGCTATGGCAAACCTCCTCTGGGGTTGCCATGAGTCAGAGTCAACTGGAAGGAACATAACAATAAACAAAATTTAAATTTCCAGCTTTTTTTTCTTTCTTTCTTTCCTTTTTTTTTTTATTTTGTCGTGTCAGGAGCGACTTGAGAAACCCCAAGTCGCTTCTGGTGTGAGAGAATTGGCCGTCTGCAAGGACGTTGCCTAGGGGACGCCCAGATGATTTCATGTTTTTATCATCCTTCTGGGAGGCTTCTCTCATGTCCCCGCATGAGGAGCTGGAGTTGATAGAGGGAGCTCATCCGCCTATCCCCAGATTCGAACCTGCGACCTGTCGGTCTTCAGTCCTGCCGGCACAGGGGTTTAACCCACTGCGCCACCGGGGGCTCCTATATTTCCAGCTATAGCAGCCCAAGAGCATATAAGTGGGAAATGCACTGGATGGTAATGCAAGCTTGGTTAATGTCAGCAGCAACAGAGAAATGATTGATTTGAAAATTAAATGCATGCTCCAAATCTCAGAGCAGTCCATTACTATTTCTAGAACAGGCTTTCCTCCTTATAAAATTGATCACTTGGTTGTAGTTCAGTCAATATTAAATTCAAGGATAATTAACAGGGGCAGGGAGGAAGATAAATCATGCAATCTAAGTCTGCTCACAGTCTCTGTATGTTTCTCTTGTAGATTGGTTGTATAGGCTGTTCTACCAAAAAGGACTCAATATAGGTACATGCTCAAGAAACAAAATAACTGGTATGGATGGAGTCCCCTGTGGTGCAATGGGTTAAACCCTTGTGCCAACAGGACTGATGACTGACAGGTCGGTGGTTTAAATCTGCAAAGAGCAATTTGAGCTCCCTCTGTCAGCCCCAGCTCCCCATGCAGGGACATGAGAGAAGCCTCCCACAAGGATGGTAAAACATCAAACATCCAGGCGTTCCCTGGGCAACATCCTTGCAGATGGCCAATTCTGTCACACCAAAAGCAACTTGCAGTTTCTCAAGTCGCTCCTGACATACACACACACACAAAAACTGATATGGATTCCTTGTTCCATTTTTTCTCCCCGAATTTTATGTTATCTTTTTTGTAGCTTGGCCTCATTTCTGCCTTATGGCAACCATGAGGTTCTTCTGGCAAGATTTTTTCAGAGAGGGTTTGCTTTTGCCTACAAAAAGTATGGTTTGCCCAATGTATGGTTTCCACAGTGAGCACGGATCTGGACTCTGGTCTCCAAAATTATAATCCAGCACTCAAACCACTGCACCATGTTGGCTCTCTCCATGTCATAATTATGACACTTCCCATCAAGTTTTTGAATGTCAGGATACTGATAAGTACAGAAACAGATACAAAGACGTGCAGACAAACATTTTCAAAACAGTAAACAAATGAGTTTTGTTTTTAAATATCTTTGCATTTCTATTTATATAGCCAATAATGATTAAAAAGAAATAAAAATAGAATGGAAGTTATATGCAGAACTATATAAAAGAGACTGAAGAATAAAAGATTCCTTCAAGATTCACTCATTTGAAGAAGAATCCAAAATTTTAGAAAGAGAACTGCATGAAGCAGTCAGTTCATTCCAGAGAAATAAATCATCAGAAACAGATAGCAGACTAATAAAGTTGTCTCAAGACCTAGGCAGGGCTGACAATAGCAGGGTCACTTGGCGGTCTCTCATTCTCAAGGTTATCATAAATGAAAATTGACTTTTGCAGTTGCACAATGGGTTAAAACCTTGTGTTGCTGAACTGCTAGACGTGAAGCATAGCAGTTTGAATCTGTGAGACAGGGTGAGCTTCCGTTTGTCAGCCCTAGTTCCTGCCCACCTAGCAACATGCAAATGTGAGTAGATAAATAGGTACTGCTTCAGCATAAAAAGGCCAAGAGACACTTCAAGCAATCTTGCTGGCCACACAACCAGGAGGTGACAATGCAGGCTCCTCAACTTGAAAATAGAGAAAAGCACCTCCCAGAACTAAAGAGAACTGCCTCCAGAAACCGGAAATGAAAGGAGAAGCCTTGCCTTTGTTTGTGTTTATGTGTCTCATGTGATTGTAAAGACATTGAATGTTTGCCTATGTATGTAAATGTTCTAAGTCCCCTAGGAGAAGGGCAGAATATAAATAAAATGTATTATTAATTAACAACAAAAATTAATAATATTGAATGCATAAAATATGGAGCAGGGTAGTGGTGATGAAGAAGTCTTACTTCACTTTGAAATCATCAGCAGCAAGTTTGGCATTATCAATTCTTAAGAGCAGCCCAGCATTATTCAAGGTCTCCTGTTCAATCTGGAGAAAGACAAAAGAGGTTAGTGAGGTTCCATGATGAAACTGTAGAGAACAACTAACCCAGCAAGGGAAGACCAAACAACTAGCCACTTGTAGCCAATGGCAGTCATTCAACTTGATAATCCCCATAATCCAACCCCCAAGGAAAATTGTGTGGTAGTTACTTTGAAAGTAGTTGTTGTTATACTCCAGAAACTTTATTTTGTGGCAACCACAAACAATGTTGAATTGGTTGAGACTTTTTGAGATATTCATTAAAAAAAACAATACCAAAATGTGATGCAGAAAATGAAGTTTTTACCATTTAATAAACTTTTTCCATGCTTTTATGACATGTATAGCCCAGGAACAAAAATTGGGTTGCATAGTGTAATCTGCGAACACCACATAGTGTATTCTTCAAAACTTTCTATGGTATTATTCTATTATCCAAATGGAGGCCAGCAGGGGGCACTAGAGAGAGAAAGATAGTCCATTTATGGGGAGGAGAGTTAAAGGAGGATAACAATTTCCCCTGTTTTTGCTGGTTATTTCCCCTCCCCACTTCCCATATCATAAACAAGCGTTGTTTACATGACGGGGACATGGGTTGGGGAAATAACAGGGGGAAATGGTTTTACTCCTTCAAATCCCCTCCTCTCTGTAAAATGGACTACAGTGGTCCTTCACGGTCTGCTTATCTCAGACTCACTGTTTCACTGCGTTTTTTTAAACTTGCTACCGCTTGGGCCCCATGCGGCATCGCAGCAAGAGGCCCAGGTAGCAAGGAAGAGGAGGATGAGGAAGGTAAGGAGAGCAAGGGGAAAAGAAGAGCCACCCCCTTGCCCTCCTTACCTTCCTCTTCCTCCTCCTTGTCACTGCATGGGGCCTCTTGCTACCACTTGGGCCCCGTGACTGAGGAGGTATTGTGGGGCCCAAGCAGTGGCAAGAGGCCCCATGCAGCAATGAGGAGGAAGAGGAAGGTATGGAGAGCAAGGAGGGAAGGTGTCATGTATCATGTTCTGCAGTTGTTGGTGGTTGGTGGTGGTAGGCCTAGCAGTTGGTGATGGAAGGGTTAATGTCTTAGTTCTAAAGGGTTGAGTAATCTGTAAGTAAGAGTTCATGGGTGAAAGCAATTAAGGGTGGAGGTATGCAAGAGACAGGCTGCAGCTGGGTGTTTCTGGATATAATGAGCTAGCCTTGGGACTGATCTTCGGGAATAAAGTATTTGTCTTATCTTGGTGGTAGATGCTGCTGGTTTCCCCCCAGGTTTGTGGATTTTTGGTGTCCTGACCTATCTCCTGAACCTTTGGAACCCTGGAACCTTGAATCTTTGGACTGGCTTTTGACTATGGTATAGAATCTTGAGCCCTGGACTTCGCTCATTGAACTCTCGGCGTTTGACCATTGGACTGGACCTTTTGACTACGGTGTTATTTTGAACCTGCAACAGCGTTTGCTGTCAGTTTTGTTTTATATTCTGTGGCTGAGTGCTATCTTTATATTTTGTTTTGGACTATTTAAACAGCCAGAAATAAGTGTTGTTTTAATTAAAGTGTTTAACACAAACTGGGAGTTTGGTTCATCTCTACCTTAATAAGGCAGAGCCTTGGCATAGTGACAGAAGGTGAGGGGGCGTCCCTACGTCGCGGAATTTCACTTATCACGGGTGGTCCACAAACATAACACCCACAATAAGTGAGGGACCACTGTATCCTTCTCTTTCTCTCTCTAGCACCCCTTAGTGGCCTCCTCCCAGGTAATGGAACAGTACTCTTTCTATTTTAAAAGCCTGCCTGGAAACAAGCCAGCACCCAATGGAGTTGTATCAACAACATGAGGAAGAACTTCCTGACTGTGAGAGCCATTCAGCAGTGGAACTCTCTGCCCCGGAGTGTGGTGGATACTCCTTCTTTGGAAGCTTTTAAACAGAGGCTGGATGGCCATCTGTCAGGGATGATTTGAATGCAATATTCCTGCTTCTTGGCAGGGGGTTGGACTGGATGGCCTATGAGGTCACTTCCAACTCTTTGATTCTATGATTCTATTATTCTAAGGGGTTGTGTGCACCCTGTAGCTAACCACCGTCACCATTTTCATACCTTAGCCTTCAGCTCGGAAAGGGTGTTGAAATAACCACTCAGATCCGGGCCACTAGCTGATGCCCGCTTCGCATAGTATTCCCGGATGTTCTGCTCCAGTTGTGCATTAGATTCCTCCAAAGAGTGTACCTGGTAAAAATGTCAAGGGAAAAGCAAAATGATGTGATGGTGAATCGTCCAAGTGGAAGTGATTAACTTTTATGTTTAGCCACGAGAGGGAGCCCCTAGTAGCTCAGATAGAAAGACAATTCATATTAACTAGCTGGAATAGTTTCAGAGATGACAAAAGGTCTGAAAGCCGAGGTCTAGGAGGAGTGGCTTAGGGATCTGGGTACGTTTTAGCCTGGAGAAGAGAGGGTTAAAACAAGACATGATAGCTATTTGAAAGAATGACATATTGAAAGTGGAGCCAGTTTGTTTTCTGCTGCTCCTCAGACTAGACATGTAGCAATAAATACAAACTATAGAAAATCTTCTAAAAATTAGGAAGAGCTTCATGATGGTACAAGATATTTGACAGAGGAATATGCAGCCTGAGACTGTGGAGTCTCCTTCTCTGGAGTTTTTAAACAGAGGCTGGATGGCCATCTGTTGGGAGTGCTTCGATGGTGTATTCCTCCAGGACAATGAATTGGACTGGATTGTCTCTTACACTCTATTATTCTATGAGCACACAAACAAAGATATAGTCATTAATTCAAGCAGGCTGGATCTGAGTTTAGTAGAACTTATGGCTTAGGAAAGCATAAGCACGATTTCTGATTTTGTAAACCACCTATATGGAGCCCCCGGTGGCGCAGTGGGTTAAAGCACTGAGCTGCTGAGCTCGTTGATCGAAAGGTCACAGGTTCGATTCCAGGGAGCGGCGTGAGCTTCCGCTGTCAGCCCTAGCTTCTGCCAACCTAGCAGTTCGAAAACATACAAATGTGAGTAGATCGGCGGGAAGGTAACGGCGCTCCATGCAGTCATGCCAGCCACATGACCTTGGAGGTGTCTACAGACAGTGCTGGCTCTTCGGCTTAGAAATGGAGATGAGCACCACACCCCAGAGTCAGACATGACTGGACTTAATGTCAGGGGACTACCTAAACCACCTATAGCCTGTCAATCTACACACATTTAGTGCAACCTTCTCCAAACAGGTGTCTTTTTTAAAAAAAACTTTAAAACTAATAAATAAAATGAAATAATTACAAAAAAATATATAAACTACACTAAAACTAGACAAGATGTCTAAATCCAGTTTTGCCAAGTTCAAATGAAATTGAAGGTTTACTTAAGCCAGTTCCTAAATTTAGATTTCATGGGGGATGTTTAGCTTTTATAGGTTGTTGTTAACTGCAACCAAAAATAAAACATACAAGAAGGCTGCTTGTTGGAGGATTCCCGTGCTAAAGGGGGTTATGTGGCAATCACCATGACTACTTGTCCCACCTATGAATTAGGAGTTTTGAGTTTTATCTCTCTGGGGCTTGAATGTTTAAACATTGGAATCTAGTGTTTGGAATTCAGAAGTAAAAGAAGAGTATCTCTGAGCCTGTGTAGAGTGTCTCTAGACAACTGAGCTTCAAAGGAAGCTTTGCCAGAAGAGAGGGTGTTGCCTTGAGGCATGCAGAAGCCATTGCGGTTTTTTTTTTTTATTAGTTATTAAACTAATAATCCCTCTATCAGCTCCAGCTCCTCATGCAGGGACATGAGAGAAGTCTCCCACAAGGATGATAAAAACATAAAATCATCTGGGCGTCCCCTGGGCAACGTCCTTGCAGACGGCCAATTCTCTCACACTAGAAGCGACTTGCAGTTTCTCTAGTCGCTCCTAAGACGACAAAAAAAGTTATTAAACTTCAGCAACATCATGAAGCAAATCATGCAGAGCTGTAACAAATGTATACTTTTAATTAATGTGCCTGCTTAGTTTTTATTGGTAAGTATTATAAAGTACAGGTATAGATTTCCCCTGAGATTAAATCTAGTTGCATCCAACTCTGGTGGGGTTGTGCTCATCTCCATTTCTAAGCCGAAGAGCCGGCATTGTCCATAGACTCCTCCTAGATCATGTGGCCAGCATGACTGCATAGAGTGCCGTTACCTTCCCACGGAGTGGTACCTATTGATCTACTCACATTTGAAATGCTAGGTTGGCAGAAGCTGGGGCTAACAGCGGGAGCTCACCTCGCTCCCCAAATTCGAACCACCAACCTTTTGGTCAGCAAGTTCTGCAGCTCGGTGGTTTAACTTGCTGCACCATTGGGGGCTCAAATCATTATATAGTATGATAGAATTTTGAGTTTTTAATTATTGTTGGGCTGTGTTGTTAAACCTTAAACATAGATAAATTGGAGGAGGGGAGAGGGACATATATATAGAAACATATAATGCATGTACCCAAGATTCCACTTAACGCATGTACCCAACAGATCCATAGTGTGGCTCTCTGAGTGCAATTGAATAACAAATCCCATCAGCCCCAGTCAGCACAGCCAGTTGTAGGGTATAATAGGAGTTATTGTTAACATCTGGAGAGCTGGACATTCCCTTGAGCTCCTCAAATATGGAGAGAAGAGTTCAAGCCTCCTCTGCTCATACGCCTAAGCACAAAAAAGCATGATACACAGATAACATATTGTGTAATTTAACCCTAAACTACACAGTACACCCTCTGTTTTGAATAACCAACAATCCCAGAAAAGAATAGGAATCCCCAATTGTTCAGGTCTCACAGCTCCAGCCAAGTTCAACATTATCTGTTCTCACCCATTTGGCTATCATTAAAAGGCCAACTTGTCAAATAAACTCTTTTTAAATTACCAAAGCAAGAACACAAAAAGGTACGCAAACCTTTTCACTCTGCGTATCTCTTCATATTCAATGAGAGAATGTGATCATCCATTGTACATATAAATACTTTTGATCAAAGGTATCTTGTCCCATCCACATTACCACTCATATCCGTTCACAGGGTAACCTGTTACTATGTATTGTCGAAGGCTTTCGTGGCCGGGATCACTGGGTTGTTGTAGGTTTTTCCGAGCTATATGGCCATGTTCTGGAGGCAATTTTTCTCCTGACATTTCGCCTGCATCTATGGCAAGCATCCTCAGATGTAGTGAGGTCAGACCTACAACAACCCAGTAACCTGTTACTGTTTGTTGTTATTGTTATTATTATTACTATTATTAAGATGTACCCCACTTTTCTCTCCAGATTAAGACCCAAACAAGTATCCTTTAGCCAGCTTGATTTTTGCGAAATCTTCCTCATATTCAAAGTCATCTTCCATGAAGAAATCCAGGCCCCACAGAAGACTCATTCATCAATATGCTTCCTAAAGTTTTTCAGCAAAGTTCCCAACATCACAAATCATAAATCATCAAAAATACCATTATACATAGCAAACGGGGCTGATCTGAAGTTTCCCCAAACCATCTCACAAAGCAGGATCAAATAAAGGTTGTCTTTGACACAGCTTGGAAAAGAACGTACTTTTTTGAACTACAAGTCTCAGAGCCACATTATGGCTTCTACAATTCTCCAGCATACATGATCACTGACCATGCTGGCTAGTAAATTCGAGAAGTTGTCCAAAACAGTATCTTTATCCAGTCTCTACTTAAATTGCTCGACCCTACCCCAGAAAGTCTCTGCCTAATGTAGCAAACGGCAAATCAAAAATCCTACAGACTATTTGCAAAACTTTCATCTGAATAGCACCTAATATTTAGACTGTCTCATTCATAGAGTCACCACACTCAAAGTTGACTAGATGGTAAATAACAACAAACTATATATATTAAACTATGTTGCTGCAGTCTGGAGCTTCTTAGGCCCCTTCTACACTGCCAGATAATCCAGGTTATCAAAGCAGAAAATACACATTATCTGATTTGAACTGGATTATTTATTTATTTACCATATTTCTATGCCGCCCTTCTCACCCCGAAGGGCACCCAGAGTGGCTTACAAGATAGATAGATAGATAGATAGATAGATAGATAGATAGATATACATGTATATATACACACACACACACACAATATATATTATATTATTAGCATAGTACAATATCAGTATTATATATTACTATATTGTACTATACCATTCTATTGTAATATTATTAGTAATATTACATGTAATATAAAATATATAATTATAATATCATGTTATTATTAGTATTACATCACATTACCTTAGTCTACACTCCAATATAATCCAGTTCAAAGGAGATAATGTGGATTTTATACAGCTATGTAGAAAGGGTCTTAGTCAACATGATAAAACCTTGTATGCTCTTACAGTAGCCAAAAGATTCATGTGCCAAACTATGGAAACATTTATCATTGATCATTCAATAATCCGAAGATCTTGCTTCATAAATGTCCAGTTCTGCAGGTGCCAGCTCTACATTTCTTCACCAGTGAGCAAAGGTAAACCAGTTCAATATACTTAGAATATCTTCTACCATGGAGATGGGGAATATGTGATCTTTCAGAGGTTGTTCAACTACAATTCCTAACAGCCCTAGCCAGTACAGAGAATGTTCGTGACTTATGGGAGTCGCTGTCCAAAAAATACAAAGGGTCATACATTTCCTAGCTCTGTTCTTCCAGGAAAGATGACAATGCTTCCAACCCAGGAGGGGAAATATCATCCATTAAAATCAATCACTAGTGCCATTTTGCTTAGTTGCATCACACAACCTCTGAGAGTGCATGCACACTGTAGAATTAATGCAGTTTGACACCACTTTAACTGCCATGGCTGAATACTATGGAATCATGGAAGTTGTAGTTTCACAAAGTCTTTGGCCTTCTCTGCCAAAGAGTGCTAGTGCCTCATAAAACCACAACTCCCATGCTATGGCAGTTAAAGTGGTGTCAAACTACATTACTTCTACAGTCTAAATGCAC
This sequence comes from Anolis sagrei, assembly GCF_037176765.1. Classification (NCBI taxonomy): domain Eukaryota; kingdom Metazoa; phylum Chordata; class Lepidosauria; order Squamata; family Anolidae; genus Anolis; species Anolis sagrei. The sequence goes on along the minus strand of NC_090026.1, from coordinate 38,686,583 downwards.
CCTGAGAGCTGTAAACAGGTAGGTTTTAACAATGGCCACTTCTTTCGCACTAGGATCTTTCCTATATCTCAGTGTTTCTCAACCTGGAGGGGTCGCGAGGGGGTGTCAGAGGGGTCTCCAAAGACCATCAAAAACACAGTATATTCTGTTGGTCATGGGGTTTCTGTGTGGGAAGTTTTGCCCAATTATGTCCTTGGTGGGGTTGAGAATGCTTTTTGATAGTAGGTGAACTATACATCCCAGTAACTACAATTCACAAGTGTCAATGTTTATCTTCCCCAAGCTCCACCAGTGTTCACATTTGGGCATATTAAGTATCTGTGCCAAGTTTGGTCCAGATCCATCATTGTCTGCATCCACAGTGCCCTCTGGATAGAGGTGAACTACAACTCCCAAACTCAAGGTCAATGTCCACCAAACCCTTCTAGTGTTTTCTGTTGGTCATGGGAGTTCTATGTGCCAAGTTTGGTTCAATGCCATCGTTGGTGAAGTTCAGAATGCTCTTGGATTGTAGGTGAACTATAAATCCTAGCAACTACAACTCCCAAATGACAAAATCAATCCTCACCCGACCCTCCAACCCCACCGGCATTCAAACTTGGGTGTCTTGAGCATTTCTACCAAATTTGGTCCAGTAAATGAAAATACATCAGGTATTTACATTACAATTGATATCCGTAGTAAAATGACAGCTATGAAGTAGCAATGAAAATGATTTTATGGTTGGGGGTCACCAAAACATGAGGAACTCTATTAAGGGGTTGTGGCAATAGGAAGATTGAGAACTACTGCTGTATCTTGATATCCCTGCCCTGTAGCTAATTATTTTACTGGGAGACAATCTTTGGTTACTCACCCTTCCTAGGTATGCAGCAAGGCGATCGTTCAAATTCTGCATGGTGCCTTTTTGGTTGACGTCAAGGATGTCTGTCTCTGGCCCATATCTCCGTGCCATGGCATCTTTGACTGAGGGTGGAAGGTTAGTCATGACCCCATAGATATTTGAGACTGTTTGAGGCCTGGCTATGCTCAGTGCACTCCCCGATCTGGGTCCGCGCACACTGCCAGAGAAAGTCAGGCTGCGGCTCGAAAATGTAGTGGACATGGTCCTGGTGATGGAAGATAAAGCAAAGCAAAGGTCTGAGCCGTGGAAACTTGAAAGAGCATCCCCTTTATATAGGCAAGCTAGAGGGGCAGGACTAAACCACAGCCTTTCTCCTACTGGATCAGCTGGTCATTCTTCATGGGGGGGGGGGGGTGAGCAAGAATGGCATCTATTTTAGAAACCAAGCTGGAGGGTCATTCTTTGTTTCTCTCCTTCCTGAAGCAAATTCTCAAGGCCATTGCAAAATCCACACCTTAGCTCTGGATAACTCTGTCAATGTCAGATGGAAGTCACGATGGTATGTCCAACATACCATTTCTCATCCCCTTGTAATCCTCAAACCAGATAGGAGGGTTGGATCAAAAAAAAATCTCCTTAATCTATGTGTTGTTGCAATGGATGGGGAAGGGGGGAATGCAAGTTTCATCCTGCTAGAACAGGCTGGAGACAGCAGTCAGGACACAGTGTCCACAGATTGAGAAGTTGCTTTCAAAAAAGTAATCGGTTGTGCAACTAATTATGAAGCCAGTCATCATTACTGCTAAACTTGATACCTTTAATGTTATCCATTATTAAAATAAACCTCCCAAATTGCTCATTATACTATTTGTATCTGTTACTATGCTTTTTTATTGAAAAATCTATACAAATAAAAATGTAATGTTTATTTGTGGGATTAACATAACTCAAAAACCACTGGACAACTTGACACCAAATTTGGACACAATACACCTATCAGGCCAATAAGTGACCATTACTTATAAAAACATTGAAAAGCATAGCAGAAGAGACTTAAAAAGCCAAAAAACAAAAATTACATTACAATGCATGTGAAAAAAACATATATATACACGCAAACACACATATACACAAATATATACACACACAAAACACATATACACAGACTGGGCCACAGCAACTCGTGGCAGGGGATGGGTAGTAAACCTATAAGAAAGGATAGAAAGTAGTTTAACATTTGGGAACCCCCACCCCTGCCCTCCAAAGCCTCCCAAAGAAGTTTTTGCCCTTATTCTAAATATCAAGAAAAGGGAGGGGAAATCGACATTGAAGAAGAAGTTTATTTTTCTACCCTGCCTCCATCTTCCCAAGGGGACTTAGGGCGGCTTACATGGGGCCAAGCCCAGGCAGCATACAGATTAAAAGCAAAAACAACAGCAAATTACAAATTAAAATAGCACAAACAGCATAACAGTAATAAACAAGTATCAAGCAGCAGCAAACCAATTTTGGAGGGGGGAAGAAGGTCAACATATAAATTGATTAAAGGGTAAATAGTTCAATAAGGTGGATAGGAACATAAATGGCACAGAAGATATCATGGAAACAGAGCAATTAAACAGGATCAGGATAATCTCAGTTTAACTTATATATATGAATAATGATGTAATATAGGAATTCAGGTTAAATGGTGAAAACAGGTCACGGTACGATCATTTGTCATGGGCTCATCAGTCAAAGGCACAATGAAACATCCATGTCTATAATTCCTTACGGAATGTGGCTACGGAGGGTGCCTGCCTAATCTCCCTAGGGAGGGAATTCCAGAAACAGGGGGCCACCACTGAGAATGCCCTCTCCCTCGTCCCCACCAACCGCGCCTGAGACGGGGGCAGGAGCAAGAGAAGGGCATCCCCGGAAGATCTTAAGGACCATGTGGGCTCGTAGGGGAGGAGGCAGCCATGCAGATAGGCAGGTTTTGAACCGTTTAGAGCTTTATAGGTGATAACCTGTACCTTGAATTGGGACCTGAAACTTATTAGCAGCCAGTAGAGTTGTTTAAACAGGGGGGCTGATCGCTCCCTGTAACTTGCTCCAGTTAACAATCTGGCCGCCAACCTTTGTACCAACGGTAGTTTCCGAACTGTCTTCAAGGGCAGCCCTATGTAGAGTGCATTACAGTAGTCTAGTCTTGAGGTAACTAAGGCATGGACCACCATGGTCAAGTCAGACTTCTCAAGGTATGGTCGCAGCTGGCGCACAAGTTTTAACTGTGCAAAAACTCTCCTGGCCACTGCCGATACCTGAGCATCAAGCGTCAGCGCTGAGTCCAGGAGGACCCCCAGACTGCGGACCTGTGTCTTCAAGGGGAGTGTAATCCTGTCGAACACAGGTTGCCACTCTATACCCTGTTCGGCCGAGCGACTGACCAGGAGGACCTCTGTCTTGTCAGGATTCAATTTCAACCTGTTGGCCCTCATCCATCCCATTACAGAAGCCAGGCAGTAGTCCAGGACCTGAAGGGCTTCCTTGGATTTTGGTGGAAAGGAGTAGTAAATATGCATAGAGATGATAACACACACTACGCATTCTACATGCTCTCACATGTAGAAAAGATATCTCTACTCATGTAGTCTTCCTTACTGTAGCATTTACATGTGATTAGTGATAAACTAATCACAGAAGTGTGATTTTCATCTTAAGAAGAGATAAGCACCTCAGGCTCTGAGGATTACCTGGGAAGGAATCCCAATGTAGCATTGCAGCACAACCAAATACCTGGGAGTCACCCTGGACCGTGCTGTGACCTACAAGAAGCACTGCTTGAACATCAAGCAAAAAGTGGGTGCTAGATATAATATCATACAAAAGCTGACTGCTACAACCTAGGGATCACAGCCAAATACAGTGAAGACATCTGCCCTTGTGCTTTGATACTCTGCTGCTGAGTATGCATGCCCAGTGTGGAACACAACTCACCACGGTAAAACAGTGGATGTGTCTTTTAATGAGACATGCCACATTATCACAGGATGTCTACACCCTACTCCACTGGACAAATTATACTGTTTAGCTGGTATTGCACCATCTGATATCCGCCGGGAAATAGCAGACAATAATGAAAGGATCAAGGCAGTGACATCTCCGGCCCATCCCCTGTTCAGATATTAGCCAGCATGCCAAATCCTTAAATCAAGAAATAGTTTTCTAAGATCTACAAAGATACTCGCAGAAACACCTCAGCAAGCAAGAGCCCAAAAGTGGCAAGTTAAGACCTGGAACCTCAAGTCATGGTTGATACCAAATGAGAGACTCCCCCTGGGCACACAGAAGACTGGGTGAATTGGAAGGTGCTGAACAGACTGCGCTCTGGCACCACATGATACAGAACCCACCTTAAGAAATAGGGCCACAAAGTGGAGTCCACACATGCAAGTTGGGAGAAGAGCAAATCACAGACCGCCTATTACAATGCAGTCTGAGCCCTACTACATGCACAATAGCAACACCAGAAGCACTCCAAGTGGTCATCTACTGGTGAAAGGACATTTTATAGAATGGCAAGTTACATAACAGTAATAAACAAGTATCAAAAAACTTTGTGTTTTTTTAAAAAAATGCATTACAACTGTACCCTTACTCCGCTTCTGATGCGATAGATAAATAAGTGGTTACTTTGCATCAGTGCACCATTACAATACTTGCTGTCCATCATCAGAGACTGGGAAAAGTAACTTTTGGAAGCTAGAGTTAAAAGCTGATTGGGGAACTCTGGAGCTGTAGGTCAAAAAGTGTTTAATGTCCAACATGAAATACGAACATGTCATTCTGGTGTAGCCTATGAACACAATGCCCTTCCTCAGATATGACATTCCCCTTTTCACCTGCACTTCTTTTGCAATGAAAAAAGGAGATAGTTATTAGCTTCTTCATAGCAGCCGACAAAGCAGAGAGAACAATGGCAGCTTCATTCTCATCAAAGAGATTATAAGAATAAACTTTACTTTAGTCCCATAATCTTTTGGGTGGCAATTACGCTTTTGATGTTCAAAATCTTAAAAACAGAAGTGCTCCTACTTTTTTAAAAGCCATAAATTTTCACCATGCAATAAGTTCTGTTCAATAATGCTCCAGGAAACACAACAGCACCATGTTATTGTGTGCCTTCAAGTCTTCCCCACTTATGGCAACTCTAAAGTGGCCTTATCACAGGGTTTTCTTGGACTTTTTTTTCCATGTCAGGAGCGACTTGAGAAGCTGCAAGTCACTTCTGGTGTGAGAGAATTGACCGTCTACAAGGACGTTGCCCAGGGGAAGCCTGGATGTTTGTTTGTTTGTTTTGTTTTGTTTATTTTTTAGACGTTTTTACCATCCCTGTGGGAGGCTTTTCTCATGTTCCAGTATAGAGCTGGAGCTGATAGAGGGAGCTAATCTGCGCTCTCCCCGGGTTGGATTCGAACCAGTAACCTTCAGGTCAACAACCCAACCTTTAAGTCATCAGTCCTGCCAGCTGATAGAGGGAGCTAATCTGTGCTCTCCCCGGGTTGGATTTGAACCGGCAACCTTCAGGTCAGCAACCCAACCTTTAAGTCATCAGTCCAGCCATCACAAGGGTTTGATCTATTGCACCACCGAGGGCTCCTTCTTGGGCTGAAAGTGTGTGACTTGCCCAAGGTCACAATTACTGATTGGGGAATCAAACTCTTGTCTCCAAAGTCATTGTTCCATGCTCAGATCATTATACCATGATGTATTCAATTGGAAAACATAACAATTTACATTTAAAACAATAGCTAAAATATCAAATATAAAACATCCAATTAAAATCACACAAATTCAAGTCATAATCCAGGTCAGGCTATTGTCAGTCCAATGAATCATTCTCATTACTATCGCTGTGTCTGCTGCTCGAATGCTTGGTCACACAACCAAGTTTTAATGTTTTTCCTAAAGGATAGGAGGGAGGGGGTATCTGATTTCTTTAGGGAGGCTGTTCCACAGCTGGGAGGCCACCACTGAGAAGGCCCTGTCCAGAGTTCCCACCAACCGCACTTGCCAGGGTGGTGGGATCAAGAGCAGGGCCTCTCTCGATCTTAGTCTTTGAGGAAGTATGCAGAGGGAGACATGTTCGGACAAGTAAGCTGGGCTGGAACCGTTTAGGGCTTTATAGGCCAAGGCCAGCACTTTGAATTGTTCTCGGTAGCAAATTCGCAGCCAGTGGAGCTGACGTAACGGGGGGGGGGGGTGGTATGCTTCCTGTATGCAGCTCTGGTGAGCAATCTGGCTGCCACTCATTGGACTGGTTGAAGCTTCCGAACAGTCCTCAAAGGCAGCCCCATGTAGAGTGTACTGCAGTAATCTAAACAGGATGTAACAAGAACGTTGACCACCATGGTCAAGTCTTGCTTTCTTGCACTGAGCTCAAAGTGATATACTCAGCTCCCCTTCCTTCTACCTAATCCTCACAACAATCCTATACATTAGGTCAGGTTAAGATCAAATAACTGATCCAAGATCATCTAGTATGTTGCATGGCAAGTGAATACCCTCCAGTGAAAACCAGGATATTTATGGTCCATAAACGACAAAGGGCCCTTCCACACAGAATATCAAGGCAGAAAATCCCAGAATATCTTCTTTGAACTGGGCTATCTGAGTCCATACTGCCATATATTCCAGTTTGAAGCAGATATTGTGGGATTTTCTGCCTTGAGATCCTGGGTTATAAGGCTGTGTAGAAGGGCCCAAAGTGTGATCATGGTGGTAAATGTTATTAATGAGAAAGGAGCATAAATTAGGAGAGATTGCAGCAGGTGTTTTTGCCTGACTCTGTTGAAGTAAGCTGGAGTCAAAGGGGGAAAGGGGAGGAAAAGAGAGAAACTGTGATACTTTAGAAGCAACTGAAAAAAATGTGTTGGCAGAGGATTTATCAAGATAGCCCTTGCCAAATCAGAACAACCAGAGAGTATGAGAATACAAACTAAAACTTAGTCCAATACTTTCCATGCCTCATATTGGCTTTTCTGGAAATTACTTCAGAAAATGATTTTCTGAAAGTCACATGAAGTAAATATTGCAATTAAAATCTGGAAGGAAAAATGCTCCACTGTGGAAAGGACAAGAAAACTATGGACATTTCACCAAGGAAAGCTCAGTGACTGGTAGCTACATGGAAACAGTCACACAGGTATGTAGAATTTTCCAGTGCCTGGAAATATCTATGGTTTTTTTCCATGAACTAGCTTCAGAAATATTTTAAAGCACTGAAAATACACAGTAATGTATTAGGAAGAGTTTCGACAACACATTCCTAACAACATTTCTGAAAATGTATTACTTGCAACAGCCCATCAAAATAAACAACCGCAGTCTATAAACGTCTTATTCTCCAGCACGGTAGACACAAAGCAATGATTTCCAAAGAGACTTTCCAAAAGATCATTTGAGAATAAGCTGTTGTCATTGTTGTCTTCGGAATTGGGGAGTTTCTTCTTCATTTCCTTCATTTAATTCTTCCTCTAGGAGGAGCATTTGGGGTATATCTACACTATAGAATAAGTGCAGTTTGACTCTACTCAATACTCAATATTATGGGTTCCTAGGAGCTTTTTATTTTTATTTTTATTTGTCGTGTCAGGAGTGACTTGAGAAACTGTAAGTCGCTTCTGGTTTAAGGGAATTGGCCATCTGCAAGGACGTTGCCCAGGGGACACCCAGATATTTTATCATCCTTGTGGGAGGCTTCTGTCATGTCCCCACATGAGGAGCTGGAACTGAAAGAAGCAGCTCATCCACGCTCTCCCCAGATTCAAACATGTGACCTGTCGGTCTTCAGTCCTGCTGGTGCAAGAGTTTAACCCACTGCGCCACCGGGGGCTCCTTCCCAGGAGCTAAAGTTTAGTGAGACACCAACACTATTTGGCATCAAAGGCTACAGACCTTGTAAAATTATAATTCCCAGGATCCCATAGCATTAAGCAGGAGCTGTGGTGGTGCAATGAGTCCAGTGGTTCTCAACCTGGGGTTCCCAGATGTTTTTGGCCTACAATTCCCAGAAATCCTAACAGCTGGTAAACTGGCTGGGATTTCTGGGAGTTGTAGGCCAAAAACATCTGGGGACCCAAGGTTGAGAAGCACTGGGTTAAACCCTTTTGCTGGCTGAACTGCTGACCTGAAGACCCGTAGGTCTGCATTTTGAATCCACAAGATAGGGTGAGTTCCCATCTGTCAGCCCCAGCTTCCCATGGAGGGACATGAGAGAAGCCTCCCACAGAATGATAACACATCTGGGCGTACCCTGGGCAACAACCTTGCAGATGGTAAATTCTCTCACACCAGAAGCAACTTGCAGTACATTCTCCATTCTCTTCTGATATGATAAAATAGCATTAAGCCTTGACAATTAGAGTGGTGTCAAAATGCAATGATTCTACAGGGCAGATGCATCCTTTGACTGATTTTTTTTGGTTTGTGTTACTAAAATATCACAGCCACTGATGATATTGTATCACTTCTCTTAAAATAAATAGCCGGAACACTGTCCCTGTATTACCAAACAATTTACTGGTTTTCAAGGTCATGCAACTCACTTCAGTTGCTACAAGTTGAGTACAAAATGCAAACATAGTTTGAAACTGTGTATACACTAATTCCCCAGATGTTTCTGCCAATTGGAGCAACCATTGCTGAAGATAAGTGTATTTTACAGATGACATTCCTGTGCTTTTAATAACAGCCAATCAGATAGAAATTAAGGAACTAAGCCTTTTCTGGCTTGGAGAGAAAGCAAAGGGGAAATGATTCAGTTTCCTAGTTTAAAAACATGCAAAAAAAGGCAGCTGTGGTTAAGTGTTTGGAGAACTCAAAAGCTTGCTTGCTTTTTAAAAACCCCTTTATTAATTTGGAGCAGTACATTACAGCAACCATTCCTTTAAAAAGTGCTGTTTTCTGTTATTTTTGTTTATTCTAATACAGGTTCTGGCTTCACTAAATTCTATCATTCAAGTTGTTCTCCAGGAGCCATTCCACACAGCCATAGGTAAAGGGTAAAGGGTTATCCCCTGACTTTAAGTCCAGTCATGTCCGACTCTGGGGGTTGGTGCTCATCATCCGGGGAGGCCCTGCTCTCGATCCCGCCAGCCTCACAGGCACGGCTGGCGGGGACGAGAGACAGGGCCTTCTCAGTGGTGGCCCCTCGGCTGTGGAACGCCCTTCCCGCAGACATTAGATCGGCCCCCTCCCTGCTGGCGTTCAGAAGAAGAGTGAAGACCTGGCTCTTTGAACGGGCGTTTAATTAAGCAGTGCAATTAACTGTCTGATCTTGGAACTTGGAATAATGGACGAGGAAATCGGATTATGACTTTACTGATGAGACGTGATGGGTTAGCTATATGGATGTATTGACGTTATATTGATGTATTGTTATATTGATGTAGTTGCCTTAGTTACTGTTTTTAAATGCTAATGTTGTGCACTTTGTATATTGACCTGTTGTAAACCGCACTGAGTCGCCTACGGGCTGAGAAAGTGCGGTATACAAATAAAGTAAATAAATAAATAAATCTCCATTTCTAAGCCGAAGAGGCAGCGTTGTCCATAGACTCCTCCAAGGTCATGTGGCCAGCATGACTGCATGGAGCACCATTACCTTCCTGCCTATTGATCTGCTCACATTTGCATGTTTCGAACTGCTAGGTTGGCAGAAGCTGGAGTTAACAGCGGGTGCTCACATAGCTTCCCGGATTCGAACCTGCGACCTTTCAGTTAGCAAGTTCAGCAGCTCAACTGTTATGCCCACTGCACCACCGGGGACTCCGCACACAGCCATATAAACCATAATATCAAGGCAGATAATCCAAAATATCTGCTTTGAACTAAATTATCTGAGTCCACACTACCATATAATCCAGTTCAGTGTGGATTTTATACAGCTGTGTGGAAGGGGCAGAGAGTATCTGAGGACTGGGACATCCGTAGGGATACCAAGGTGCTTGTTTATAAAGCTATTGTCCTCCCAACCCTGCTATATGCCTGCGAGACGTGGACTGTCTACAGACGTTACATGCAACTCCTGGAACGATTCCATCAGCGCTGCCTCTGGAAAATCCTGCAAATCTCTTGGGAAGACAAGCGGACAAATGTCAGCATGTTGGGAAGAAGCAAAGACCACCAGCACTGAAGAGATGGTTCTCTGCCATCAACTCCGCTGGACCGGCCACGATGTCCGGATGCCCGACCACCGTCTCCCAAAGCAGTTGCTCTACTCCCAACTCAAGAATGGAAAACGGAATGTTGGTGGGCAGGAAAAGAGATTTAAAGATGGGCTCAAAGCCAACCTCAAAAACTCTGGCATAGACACTGAGAACTGGGAAGTCCTGGCCCTTGAGCGCTCCAGCTGGAGGTCAGCTGTGACCAGCAGTGCTGTAGCATTTGAAGAGGCATGAATGGAGGGTGAAAGAGAGAAACAAGCCAAGAGGAAGGCGCAACATGCCAACTCCGACCGGGATTGCCTTCCATCTGGAAATCAATGCCCTCACTGCAGGAGAACATGCAGATCAAGAACAGGGGTCCACAGTCACCTACGGACCCACCACCAGTACACCAGTCTTGGAAGACAATCCTACTCGGACAACAAGGGATCACCTAAATAAGTAAGTAGTAAGTAGAAGGGACCAGGACACACCAAAGCTGAAAAAGAGGTTACACTTATTATTATCTGTAATTGGTACTTTTACATGTGAGATGTGTAGAACTATGTGGGCTTCAAAATGATGTATAACTACAACTACCAGGAGCTCTATCCTGCACAGCAGCAGTGAAGGAATGTTGGGAGTTTTAGAAAAAGGCAAAGGAAAACCCCCTCTGAACAAATCTTGCCAAGAAACTCCTGGGTTACAATCATAATATGTCTGGAAACGAAGACACATAACAGCATCCTGGAGATATAAACAATCTTTTCCATCTGCCTGCTGTAAGGCATTCCAAGCCACAGGGTTAAGGTTATTATCAAAAGGTGGTAAAGGGAAGAATCTCAAGAGAAGAAAATCCGGTTGGAAGGCATGTTTTTGCCTAGAGGTGCCTCTGGAGAGATGGACATGATACAACAACAACTGAGCTGTCTTGAAGGTCATTCTAGGACTGTGTTTCTCAACACAGTCCCTGGGGGGTCACGAGGGGGTGTCAGAGGTGTCACCAAAGACCATTAGAAAACACAGTATTTTCTGATGGACATGAGAGTTCTGTGTGGAAAGTTTGGCCCAATTCTATTGCTGGTGGGATTCAGAATGCTCTTTGATTTTAGGTGAACTATAAATCTCAGCAACTACAACTCCCAAATGTTAAGGTCTATTCCCCCCCCCCCCCAAAAAAAAAACTCCACCAGTGTTCACATTTGGACATATTTAGTATTTATGCCAAGTTTGGTCCAGATCCATCATTATTTGGTTCCACAGTGTTCTCTGGATGTAGGTGAACTACAACTCCAAAACTCAAGGTCAATGCTCACCAAACCCAGTATTTTCTGTTGGTCATGGGAGTTCCATGTTCCAAGTTTGGTTCAATTCCATCATTGGTGGAGTTCAGAATGCTCTTTGATTATAGGTGAACTATAAATCCCAGCAACTACAACTCCCAAATGACAAAATCAACACACACCCCCAAACTCACCAGTATTGCGGCATTAAGAAGGTTGAGAAACACTGTTCTATGATATCCTCCACCCAGTCTGGTTTATCAGAATAAAAGTATAACAGAGTAGTTTTCTTCATACGTAGAATGCTATGGCATAACTTTCCAAGAAAATACATATATTGGAACATCGGGGCTTCCTTTCCTCTCAGATCAGAATTACATAATCAGTAGATCAATTGATTGATCAATCTGTTTATCGATCTGGACCAAACTTGGCACACATAACCTTCATTATTGAATTTAAAATACTTGAAGGGTTAGAACTTTAAAAACCACCCCTCCCAGACTCAGAGCAGAGGGAAAGACGGGGAACAAAGGGCCTTGTCTACACTGCCATATAATCCAGATCATTAAAGCAGATAATTTTGAAGTGGCTTATGTGATTATACATTGCCATATAATCCAGTTCAAAGCATATAACCTGGATTTTATATGGCAGTGTAGAAGGGATGGTCTGTAGCTAGGTGAAGTGGCCATCTGTCATGTGATTGAGAAATAAAAAAATGGTTGTTACTAAGTGATGTAGGGAAAAAAGAGAGACAGCTAAATATGAAAAGAAGGGGGGGGGAGAAAAAGGGAAGGAACGAGAAAAGAAAGAGGAAATGTATGAGGGGAGGGGAGGGAAAAGGAAAAAAGGGAAAAGGAGAAAGGGGAAGGAAGGAAGGAGGGAGGGAAGAAAGAGATGGGAAGAGAAAGGAAAGAAAAAACAGGAGAACAATGAGAGGGAAAAGAAGGGAAGAAGAAAGGAAGGATTAAAAGAGAGAGAAGGCATATGGGGGAATGGAGGAAGAAAACAAAGAGCAACTTAGGTTGGATCTACACTGCCATATATCCCAGGATCTGATCCCAGATTATCTGCTTTGAACTTGGTCTATACTGCCAGATAATCTGGGATAAGAAAAAAAAATCTAGAATCATAATCTGGCATAAAGGACAATGTAGATCCAGCCAAAGAGAATCCCTTCAACTCTTGAGAAAAGACGGGTATATATGCTGATGAGTGTATATGATACTACTCAAATTCTTTTTTTAAATTGCCGATGTGGGATTACAAATTCTTGTGGACAACCATTCCATTCTTAAACTTGAATCCCGGTTAACTGACTGAGCCACATTCCTCTGTGGCTTGTCGACAATCTGGTGCAAGGTCAACTATGAGAGACAGTTTATGGGGCTAGCACTCCATACAAAACAAGGATCAGGTTTTAGCAGGTATGTTCTTGCTCCATCTGGTGTCACAGCAAAACAACATCCACATATTTGTCTGCATTACTTTACTATAAAGCGATAAAGACAGGGATGGAACACCAGTCCAGATGGTTTGGATGTTTCAGATCCCCGAAGCCCCAATCTGGGAGGGAGGGGTGTCAGTCCAAAGCATCAGACAGTCAGAAGTTCACCACCCTACTTTAAGGGACCACAAGATAGTATAGTTGATCTGGGCACCACAATTCAAGAGAGATATTTTTTTAAAAAATATTTTTATTAAACTTTTTAGACATCAACACAAGGAAAGAGGGAGAACAATAACAAAGAAGATAGAAAAGTAGGAAACCCCTATACCCCCCCCCCCAGAGAAAAAAAGAAAAAGGAAAAGGAAAAAAAAAGAGAAAAAGGGGCCAAAACACAAAAAAGGGCCCAAAAAACATAACTATTCTAAAATGACTTCCACTCCAGCCTCGGGATCTTCTCTCATTTCTTCTAAAACTCATTTATATTTTCTTAACCTCTAGTATCTCTCTATATTTTCTTCTCATAGTCATAGAAAAAAGTCCAGTCTGTCTTCTTTAATGATTTTCCAGTATTTTTCCTCAACAAAAAAGTTAGTTCGTCCATGTCTCTTATTTCTACAACCTTTTCCCTCCATTCGTCAATGCTCGGAATCTGTTCATCTTTCCAATGTTTGGCAAAAATAATCCTTGCTGCTGTTGTAAAATATGTAAATAACTTGTCTTCGTTCTCATCCAATTTTAAGTCTGAGTCCGTAAAACCTAATAGATAATACTCCGGCTTCTTTTTGAACTTTCTCTTGAATATCTTTTGTAATTCTTCATGTATCAATGACCAAAACTTAGATGTTTCTTTGCATGTCCACCACATGTGGTAAAATGTGCCTGATTGTTCGCCACACTTCCAACATTTGTCTGAAACATTTTTGTACATATGGCTTAATTTGTTTGGGGTCAGATACCATCTAAAAAACATTTTATACCAATTTTCCTTCAAATCCATAGCATAAGTGTATCTCAACTTTTTGTTCCATATTTGTTCCCATTCTCTAAATTGAATGGGTCTTCTCAGATTTTCTGCCCATTTAACCATATATGTTTTCACCTGTTCAGTTTCCATAAGCCATTGTACCAATTTATTATAGAGTATTGTTACTACTTTCTTTCCAGTTTTTAGTATTTTGTCCCATGTGTTTTCCTCCCAGTCAAAACCAATTTTTTTATCTTCTTTAAAATATTCTTTAATTTGTATGTAATGTAGCCAGGTTATATTACCAAAAGAGCTCTTAAGTTGTTCAAAAGTTTTAATCTCCTCTTTCCCTTTAAGCAGGATGTTCTTGTATCTCGGCCATGTCCTCCACCCTAACAATCTCCTTTGATGGGCCTCCATTGCCGAGACCCATAATGGTGTAGTTTTATAAAAGAGGGCTTTATATCTCAACCATGTCCTTAGTAGGGAGGCTTGCACAAAATGATTTCCATTTTTTTTCCCTTGGTTTCTCTGTTGTACCAAACATATGCATGCCAGCCTACTCTCAGATCATGGCCTTCTAAATTTAAACATTTTTCCTTATCTAAAGTCATCCAATCTCTTATCCATGACAGGGCACATGCCTCGTGATATGTTTTAAAATCAGGAAGTCCCAGACCTCCTCTTGTTTTTTTGTCAATTAAATTTGTATAATTTATTCTTGGTCTTTTTCCTTTCCAAATGAATTTTAATATATCTTTCCTCCATTTTTTAAACAAAATCTGGTTTCTTATCACCGGTATGTTTTGAAACAAAAATATAAGTTTTGGTAACACATTCATTTTTATTAAAGATATTCGACCCAGAAGTGATAGGTTTAAATAACTCCATTTTTGTAAATCTTTCTGAATTTTCTTCCAAACCGTTTCGTAATTATTCTTCAGAAGTTGACCATTTCTCGCTGTAATCCAGACTCCTAGATATTTAATTTTTTTCACACTCTCTATCCCCAGTTGTTCTTGAATCTTTCTTTGTTTCTCCTTTTCTACATTTTTGAATAAAAGCTTCGTTTTTTTCATATTCATTTTAAAACCAGCCACTCTCCCAAACTCCTCTATTTTTGTTAGCCAGTTATGTAGATTTTTACCAGGATCCTCAATTGTTCCTAACAAATCATCCGCAAAAGCCCGTATTTTATATTCAAATTTGCCAATTTTCGCTCCTTTAATATTCTCGTCTTCTCTTATTTTCTTCATTAGGATCTCAACTGCCATTATAAAAATCAATGGAGACAATGGGCATCCTTGTCTGGTACCCTTTGAAATCTCAAATTCTTGCGTCATTTGTCCATTTATTTTCACTTTAGCTTTTTGGTAGTTATAGATTGCATTAATTGCATTATTGAATTTTTCTCCCATGTCCAATTCTTGTATTAATATCTTGAAGAAATCCCAATTTAAATTATCAAACGCTTTCTCAGCGTCTATTGACAAAATTGCAAATTCTTTTTGATGATTCGTTTCATAATATTCTAGGAGATCTAGGACATTACGGATGTTTTCTTTCATATATCTATTTGGTAAGAATCCTGTTTGTTCTTCTCCAATCCAGTCACTTAGGAATGTTTTTAGTCTTGTGGCCATAATATTCGCAAACAATTCAAGAGAGATATTGATAAGCTGGAATGTGTCCAGAGGAGGGCGACTAAAATGATCAAGAGTCTGGAGAAGCCCTATGAGGAGCAGCTTAAGGAGCTGGGCATGTTTAGCCTGAAGAAGAGAAGGCTGAGAGGAGACATGATAGCTATGTATAAATATGTGAGAGGAAGCCACAGGGAGGAGGGAGCAAGCTTGTTTTCTGCTTCCTTGGAGACTAGGACGCGGAACAATGGCTTCAAACTACAAGAAAGGAGATTCCATCTGAACATGAGGAAGACATTCCTGACTGTGAGAGCCGTTCAGCAGTGGAACTCTCTGCCCCAGAGTGTGGTAGAGGCTCCTTCTTTGGAAGTTTTTAAACAGAGGCTGGATGGCCATCTGTCAGGGGTGCTTTGAATGCAATATCCCTGCTTCTTGGCAGGGGATGGACTGGATGGCCCATGAGGTCTCTTCCAACTCTTTGATTCTATGATTCTGTGATTCTATGAATTTGTCTAAGAGTGCATCTACACTATAGAAGTAATACAGTTTGACACCACTTTAACTACTATGGCTCAGTGCTATGGGATCATGGGGGAGGGGGTGTTGTTATACAAGCCCTTTAGCCTCTGCCAATGGGTTCTGGTACCTCACCAAACTGCAACTCCCAGAATTCCTTAGTACTGAGCCATGGCAGTTCAAGTGGTATCAAACTGCATTAATTCTACAGTATAGTAGATGCACCACAAGTTGGTGCTCTACATTATGTGATGCAAACCTGGATTTTTGTTTATTTTTATTTATTTATTTTTGCTTGGCTGCATAGACTCTGCATAGTCCTATAAACTGAATAAATACAAATCCTCAGTTTTCTCTCAGCTCAGGAAGGTGCCTTCTGTCTGGACAATGTCTCAAAAATTGTTGACACAAGGCTAAAGACGTTATTGGTTTTGAAAGAACTGTTGGCACGAACCACCAAGATACTGGCTGGATTAGAAGATCAAAAGAATAGGATTAGAACCCAAGTTGAATTGGAAAAAAAACCCCTGTTATTTATTTATTTATATTTATCCCGCTTTTCTCCCATGGGTGGGATACAAAGTGGAGTACAATGGTTAAACAAACAAAATACATCACATAAAAATAAATAAAAATACAACAAAAGCATCATATAGGTAAAAACTATGCACAGCATCTGACAAGCACAAAGGAAAGGCAGTTTAGCATTGGGGTTCTTGTGGAGTTTTGATTATTAGCACATGTATTAATAAATATTAGCTAGGCATCAAGGTTAAGAGAACTAAATTGAATACAATCAGCCTGTATTTTATTTGGATACTTTCTTATAATTTGAGACAGAATGCTTTTTCTGTTATATGAATAGACCACTATGTTTCACTTGTTGAATACCTGCCTGCTATAACATACCATTATTCTATTAGAAGAAAATATTACTTTATTATTTAGGAAAATAATCTCAAATGCTTATAAGTCATTAGGTAAAGGTAAAGGTTTTTCCCTGACATTAAGTCCAGTCGTGTCCAATTCTGGGGATTGGTGCTCATCTCCATTTCTAAGCCAAAGAGCTGGCGTTGTCCGTAGACACCTCCAAGGTCTTGTGGCCAGCATGACTGCATGCAGCGCCATTACCTTCCCGACGGAGTGGTACCTATTGATCTACTCACATTTGCATGTTTTCAGACTGCTAGGTTGGCAGCAAAGTAATAATAATACTTTATTTGTACCCCGATACCATCTCCCAAGGGACTCGGTGCGGCTTACATGAGGCCGAGCCCAAACACAACAATAACAATAACAATAACAGCAATAATACAAAAACAATACAAAACTCATAGCAAAATAAGCAAAAACAATAACAATAACACAACGCATTTAAAAAACCAATGGCTGGGCCAAATGCAATAATTAAACATTTAAAAAATAATGCTGGGCATGAACAGGTAGCATGTAATTGGAATAATGGTTTTGAAGAGGGAAGAAATATGCAGACAATCCAAAATCATTATTAAAGTGTGTTTGAGGACATATTGCTGGGAGTTTCCTTATTCTGGGAAGGCACACTGAAACATCCACATTTTCAGGCTCCTCCTAAAGACTGCCAGAGTTGGGGCTTGTCTAATATCCCTGGGGAGTGAGTTCCAGAGTCGAGGGGCCACCACCAAGAAGGCCCTCTCCCTCGTCCCCACCAATCGCGCTTGAATTGGGTCCGGTAAATGAACGGCAGCCAATGGAGCTCCTTAAACAGGAGGGTTGACCAGTCAATCTGATTTTTCATTCATATATGTTTTTATAAGATTTCTTTCAGTGAAATACAACAAATGATTGACCTCCTAAAATGCATCAACATTGTAGCACAAATGCGGTTTGGCACCACTTTAACTGCCCTTGCTCAGTGCTATGGAATCCTGGGAGTTGTAGTTTCATGAGAAGCTCATTGGCAGAGAAAGCTCAAGACCTTATAAAACTATGACTCCTTCGTAGAGAAGGTAAACTACAACTTCAAGGATTCCATAGCATTGAGCAGGAGAAATTAAAATGGTATCAAACCGCATCAATTCTAGTATAGATTGCACCTTATGCAAGTAGCGTCATGCTATGCTATGCAGGGATGGCAATGGGTAAATCTATGCTGCAGAATTAATCATAATAATATAATAACACTCCAGCAAAGGATCACCGCCTTGTCGGGGCGCTGGAGCTTGAGCACCTCAATGATGTCATGAGCGAAACCGTGAAGGGCCACCCAAGACGGGACGGTTGTGACAGAGAGGTCAGACCAAGTGTGATCCCTGGGGAAGGCAATGGCAAACCACTCCAGTATCCTTGCCAAGAAAACTAAATGGACCAGTACAACCAGAGATATGTCGGTATGCCATTGGAAGATGGGACTCCCAGGTCGGAAGATGGCCAAAATGCTACTGGGGAGGAGCAGAGGATAAGTTCAACTAGCCCCAGATGTGATGACGCAGCTAGCTCAAAGCCGAAAGGAAGGCTAGCGGCCGACGGTACTGGAGGTGAACGACGAATCCGATGCTCTAAAGATCAACACACCATAGGAACCTGGAATGTAAGATCTATGAGCCAGGGCAAATTGGATGTTGTTATTGGTGAGATGTCAAGACTAAAGATAGACATTCTGGGGGTCAGCGAACTGAAATGGACTGGAATGGGCCACTTCACATCAGATGACCACCAGATCTACTACTGTGGACAAGAGGAACATCGAAGAAATGGAGTAGCCTTCATAATTAATAAGAAATTCGCTAAAGCGGTGCTTGGATACAACCCAAAAAATGACAGAATGATCTCAATTCGAGTGCAAGGAAAGCCTTTCAACATCACAGTGATCCAAATATACGCCCCAACCACAGCTGCTGAAGAAGCAGAAGTAGATCAGTTCTATGAGGATCTGCAGGAACTACTGGATAATACACCAAAAAGAGACATTATTTTCATCACAGGAGACTGGAATGCCAAGGTGGGAAGTCAAATGACAACTGGGATCACAGGCAAGCATGGGCTGGGAGAACAAAATGAAGCGGGACGCAGGCTGATAGAATTTTGCCAGGAAAACTCACTGTGTATAACGAATACTCTCTTCCAACAACCTAAAAGACGGCTTTATACATGGACTTCACCAGATGGCCAACACCGAAATCAGATTGACTACATCCTTTGCAGCCAAAGGTGGCGGACATCCATCCAGTCGGTGAAAACAAGACCTGGGGCTGACTGTAGCTCAGATCACGAACTTCTTATTGCTCAATTTAGAATAAAACTAAAGAGATCAGGGAAAATACACAGACCAGTTAGATATGATCTCACTAACATTCCTAGCGAATATACAGTGGAAGTGAAGAACAGATTTGAAGGACTAGATTTAGTAAACAGAGTCCCAGAAGAACTATGGACAGAAGTACGCGACATTGTTCAGGAGGCGGCAACAAAGTACGTCCCAAAGAAAAAGAAAACCAAGAAGGCAAAATGGTTGTCTGCTGAGACACTGGAAGTAGCCCAAGAAAGGAGGAAAGCAAAAGGAAACAGGGATAAGGGGAGATATGCCCAGTTAAATGCGCAATTCCAGAGGTTAGCCAGAAGAGATAAGGAACTATTTTTAAATAAGCAATGCATGGAAGTGGAAGAAGACAACAGAATAGGAAGGACAAGAGACCTCTTCCAGAAAATTAGAAACATTGGAGGTAAATTTCAGGCAAAAATTGGTATGATAAGAAACAAAGATGGCAGGGACCTAACAGAAGCTGAAGAGATCAAGAGAAGGTGGCGAGACTATACAGAAGATCTGTATAGGAAGGATAACAATATCGAGGATAGCTTTGACGGTGTGGTGAATGAATTAGAACCAGACATCCTGAGGAGTGAGGTTGAATGGGCCTTAAGAAGCATTGCTAACAACAAGGCAGCAGGAGATGATGGGATCCCAGCTGAACTGTTTAAAATCTTAAAAGATGATGCTGTCAAGGTGATGCATGCCATTTGCCAGCAAATATGGAAAACACAAGAATGGCCATCAGACTGGAAAAAATCAACTTATATCCCCATACCAAAAAAGGGAAATGCGAAAGACTGCTCAAACTTCCGTACAGTGGCCCTTATTTCTCATGCCAGTAAGGTAATGCTCAAGATCCTGCAAGGAAGACTCCAGCAATACATGGAGCGAGAGTTGCCTGATGTTCAAGCTGGGTTTAGAAAAGGCAGAGGAACGAGAGACCAGATTGCCAATATCCGCTGGATAATGGAGAAAGGCAGGGAGTTTCAGAAAAACATCTACTTCTGCTTCATTGACTATTCTAAAGCCTTTGACTGTGTGGATCATAA
This sequence comes from Anolis sagrei, assembly GCF_037176765.1. Lineage (NCBI taxonomy): Eukaryota > Metazoa > Chordata > Lepidosauria > Squamata > Anolidae > Anolis > Anolis sagrei. Next base: position 38,666,357 of record NC_090026.1, on the reverse strand, counting down.
TAAATTGTGGCAAGTTCTTGGTGGGATGGGCATACCAAGCCACCTTGTCTCTCTCCTGAGGAATCTGTACAAGGACCAAGTAGCAACAGTCAGAACTGACCACGGAACAACAGACTGGTTCAAGATTGGGAAAGGCGTACGGCAAGGCTGCATACTCTCACCCAACCTTTTTAACTTGTATGCAGAACACATCATGCGATGTGCGGGGCTGGATGAATGCAAGGCTGGGGTGAAAATTGCTGGAAGAAACATTAACAACCTCAGATATGCAGATGACACCACTCTGATGGCCGAAAGCGAGGAGGAGCTGAGGAGCCTTCTAATCAAGGTGAAAGAAGAAAGTGTAAAAGCTGGGTTGCAGCTAAACGTCAAAAAAACCAAGATTATGGCAACAAGAATGATTGACAACTGGAAAATAGAGGGAGAAACCGTGGAGGCCGTGACAGAATTTGTATTTCTAGGTGCAAAGATTACTGCAGATGCAGACTGTAGCCAGGAAATCAGAAGACGCTTACTTCTTGGGAGGAGAGCAATGTCCAGTCTCGATAAAATAGTGAAGAGTAGAGACATCAGACTGGCAACAAAGATCCGTCTAGTCAAAGCCATGGTATTCCCTGTAGTAACCTACGGATGTGAGAGCTGGACCTTAGGGAAGGCTGAGCGAAGGAAGATCGATGCTTTTGAGCTGTGGTGTTGGAGGAAAGTGCTGAGAGTGCCTTGGACTGCGAGAAGATCCAACCAGTCCATCCTCCAGGAAATAAAGCCCGACTGCTCACTGGAGGGAAAGATACTAGAGACAAAGTTGAAGTACTTTGGCCGCATCATGAGGAGACAGGAAAGCCTAGAGAAGACAATTATGCTGGGGAAAGTGGAAGGCAAAAGGAAGAGGGGCCGACCAAGGGCAAGATGGATGGATGGCATCCTTGAAGTGACTGGACTGACCTTGAGGGAGCTGGGGGTGGTAACAGCCGACAGGGAGCTCTGGCGTAGGCTGGTCCATGAGGTCACGAAGAGTCGGAGTCGACTGAACGAATGAACAACAACAACATAATAACACTTTATTTATACCCCGCTACCATCTCCCCAAGGGACGCGGTGCGGCTTACATGAGGCCGAGCCCAAAATACAACAATACAAGCAATAACAATAACAGTACAAGCAATTTAAAATAACAAAACAATAAAACAATAACACATGCATCATCAATAGGACAACACACTTTAAAATCTATGGGTAGGCCAAATGTAATTAAAATGAAAAGATTAAAAAATAATGCTGGACATGGACAAAAAAGTGATAGGGCAGTTTATGGGAATATATGAGCAGACCTAAATATATAAAGTGCTTTGGAGGACAAAGTGCTATGGGATCATTATTCTGGGAAGGCACACTGGAACAGCCATGCCTTCAACCTCCTCTTAAAGACTGCCAAAGTTGGGGCATGCCTGATGTCCTTAGGAAGTGAGTTCCAGAGTCGAGGGGCCACCACCAAAAAGGCCCTCTCTCTCGTCCCCACCAATTAATCCAGCTTGATAGCAATTCAACAGATGTAGTTCAGTGCTATGGAATCCTAGGAGTTGTAGTTTTACAAGGATTTGATTGCATTGAGCAATGATATCAAACTGCATTAATTCTGCAACCAATTACGCCAATGCCTTAATTCAAGAAATAGTTTTCTAAGATCTACAGAGATACTCACAGGAACACCTCAGCAAGTGAGAGTCCAAAAGTGGCAGGTTAAAACCCAAAACCTCAAGCCATTTCTGATACCAAATGAGAGACTCCCTTTAGGGTAAACAGAAGACTGAGCGACTTGGACGGCGCTGAACAAACTGCGCTCTGGCACCACGAGATGCAGAACCAACCTTAAGAAATGGAACCGAAAAGCGGAGTCCACAACATGCGAATGTGAAGAGAAAAACCACAGGCCACCTATTACAATGCAGCCTGAGCCCTACCACATGCACAGTTGAGGACTTTCTTATAGCAACACCAGAGGCACTCCAAGTGGCCACCTACTGGTCAAAAGACATTAAATAAAATGGCAAGTTTTTAAACTTTGTGTTTTTTTTAAATACATTACTGTATTTTAAAAATACAAAATGTAAACACGTGGCATTACATGAAACAAACTGTACCCTTGGTTCACTTCTGATACCATAAATAAATAAATACATTCTATTCAACTGGTATGCAGAACACATCATGCGAGGTCCGGGGTTTGACGAATCCAAGGCTGGATTTAAAATGGCTGGAAGAAACCTTAACAACCTTAGATATGCAGATGATACCACTTCGATGGCTGAAAGCAAGGAGGAGCTGAGGAGCCTTCTAATCAAGGTGAAAGAAGACTGCAAAAGTTGGCTTGCAGTTTAAAAACATTTAAACATTTTAAAAAACCAAGATTCTGGTAACCGGACTGATTGATAACTGGCAAATAGAGGGAGAAAATGTGGAGGCAGTGACAGACTTTGTATTTCTAGCTGCAAAGATTACTGCTGACACAGACTGCAGCCAGGAAATCAGAAGACATTTACTTCTTGGGAGGAGAGCAATGACCAATCTCAATAAAATAGTGAAGAGCAGAGACATCACACTGGCAACCAAGTTTTGCAAAGTTAAAGCAATGGTATTTCCCCGTAGTCACCTATGAATGTGAGAGCTGAGCGAAGGCTGAGCGAAGGAAGATAGATGCTTTTGAACTGTGGTGCTGGAGGAAAGTTCTGAGAGTGCCTTGAACTGCAAGAAGATCCAACCAGTCCATACTTCAGGAAATAAAGCCTAACTGCTCATTGGAGGGAAGAATAGTAGAGGCAAAGATGAAGGACTTTGGCTACTTCATGAGGAGACAGGAAAGCTTAGAGAAGACAATGATGCTGGGGGAAAGGGAAGGAAAAAGGAAGAGGGACCAACCAAGGACAAGATAGATGGATGGGATCCATGAAGTGACTGGCTTGACTCTGAAGGAGCTGGGGGTGGTGACGGCCGACGGGGAACTCTGACGTGGGCTGATCCATTAGGTCACGAAGAGTCAGAACGAATAAACAACAACACAGTTATCGTGTACAGGAAAACCTACTGGCTGTTAGGAATTCTGGCCATTGAAGTTCAAAACACCTGGAGGCACGAAGTTTGCCCATGCCTAGTATAGATGCACTCTTACATAAATTTGTCATTTAAGGTGGAATTCATAACTCATCACATTGTATTGTCAAAGATTTTCATGACTGGAATCACTGGGTTGTTGTGAGTTTTGCAGGCTGTGTGGCCATGTTCCAGAAGCATTTTCTCCTGACGTTTCACCTGCATCTATGGCAGGCATCCTCAGAGTTTGTGAGGTCTGTTGGAATTATATATATGTGTGTGTGTGTGTGTGTGTGTGTGTATTGACTCAGGGCCCTTCCACACATATATGCACACACAAAGCACATATATACAGACTGGGCCACTGCAGCACAGACGACTTGCTTTGCTTTACGAAACATAGGGCCCTTCCACACAGCCCTGTATCCCAGAATATCAAGGCAGAAACTCCCACAATATCTGCTTTGAACTGGGTTATCTGAGTCCACAAATAACCCAGTTCTGCCTTGATATTCTGGGATATTGAGCTGTGAGGAAGGCCCCCCAGAATATCAAGGTAGATAATCCCACAATATCTGCTTTGAACTGGGACCCTTCCATGTAGCTATATAAAATCCATATTGAATTGGATTATATGGCAGTCTGGACTCAAGAGAACCCAGTTCAAAGCAGATATTGTGGATTCTGCCTGGATATTATGAATTATATGGCTGTGTGGAAGGGCATTGGGTTAGGAGTCCACACTGCCATATATTCCAGTTGAAAGCAGATGTGAAATTTTATTCAGCTGTGTGGAAGGTGCCTTCGCCTTCCAATAATTACCACAGCTACTATCTGGGGTTAAAAGATGGATTTATTTTTTCTGAGGGCCCACACAGCCCTATATTCCAGAATATCAAGGCAGAAACACCCACAATATCTGCTTTGAACTGGATTATATGAGTCCACAGACAACCCAGTTCTGCCATGATATTCTGGGATATAAGGCTGTGTGGAAGGGCCCCCAGAATATCAAGGGAAATACTCCCACAATATCTGCTTTGAACTGGGACCCTTCCATGTAGCTATATAAAATCCACATTGAACCGGATTATATGGCAGTGTGGACTCAAATAACCCAGTTCAAACCAGATATTGTGGATTATCTGCCTGGATATCATGAATTATATGGCTGTGTGGAAGGGCATTGGGTTAGGAGTCCACACTGCCATATATTCCAGCTCAAAGCAGATGTGGGATTTAATTCAGTTGTGTGGAAGAGGCCTTCACCTTCCAATAATTACCACAGCTACTGTCAGATTTATTTTCTCTGAGGGCCCTTCCACACAGCCCTATATCCCAGAATATCAAGGCAGAAAATCCCACAATATCTGCTTTGAATTGGGTTGTCTGAGTCCACACTGCCTTGATATTCTGGGATATAGGGCTGTGTGAAAAGCCTAGGGCCATTTTACATGCGAACAAAGGCCTCTCTGCCATTGCGCATTTTCCAATGCAAGACTTGCTCTCCATCCAAAGGACTTCCGCCCCGCCCTCCAGGCTTTGTAAGGAAGCGGCAGAGGACGCAGAACGCTTCGCCCCGCCCACTCGCGCTCTTTTGCACCAATCCCCTTCCTCGGCTGCTTTGCGCGGTTGACGTCACAAGGAAAGCCAGCCTTGCCCGGTTTACCCGCACTGCACGCGCAGGCGCAGTGGGAGAGGAGGAAAAGGAAAAAAAATGGGTCTCGCTGCGCAAATGTGACGGACAGGCGGCAACAATGCTTCTCCCCGCCCCCTCTTCTCCGGCCAACCAATCCCGTCGCTCGCCTCCCGGTGCGCGTTGACGTCACAAAGGCCGAGCGAGTTATATAAACGGCCAGTTGCGTAACTCCGCCCTTCCTGCTGCTGCTGCCTGTTTTCCTCCCCCGTCTCATTGGCCTCCCTTCACAGAGGTTGAAGAGCCGCCTTCCTCGCCGCCGCCGCCGCCACACCGTCTCGCCGCCGCCTCTTCCTCCTCCTCCTCCTCCTCTGCTGTTGTTGCCTCCGACCCGGAAAAAAGGGAAGAGAAACGCGTCGTATGTCCGCTATCCAGAACCTCCACTCCTTCGGTGAGGAGAACGGGAAAGGGGTTCGTTAGAGCTCAGAAAATGGGGGGGGGGGTCGTTGAGGGCGGAAAGAATAAGGCAACTCTGAGGTAAAATTGGATTTAAGGTCAGGGAGAGTGAGCTGGCCTCAAAATGGCGGCGGAGGCGGAAGCCATTTTAGGCCTTGAGGGGAAAGCTGACAGGAAACTTTTTTACGAAGGGAGGGGAGAAGCCATTTTGGTTTTCGAGGGGATTAAGAGGACGGTGAGGGAGCTGCTTGGGCAGAAGTTCGGTTGGGAAACTTAGGCTTTATGATTGAGACTTTTACGCGACAAAGAAGCCTTGGGAACTGTCCCGTTTCTGTATCGCTGTCCCGCATTGTTTGGCGGCTCCGCCATCTTGTTTTGAGGTCCCTTTCTTCCTTCATCGCTGACGCAGCGCCTAATTGTTGGCGGTTGCGTCATCCCCTCGGAGGGCGGGGCTGCCTCCAGGTCACGTGAGCAGGAAAGAGGAGGAGCCTCGCGGCCTTGGTCAGCAAGCGGGAGGGAGGGAGGGGGGCGCGGAGCAGTGAGTGCTTCCCAATCTTATGGGTACTAATCTATATAAATTAAAATGTAATGTTCGTTTGTGGGATTAGCAGAAGTCAAAAACCACTGGACGAATTGACACCAGATTTGGACACAAGACACCTACCAACCCAATGTATGTCCTTCACTCAAAAAATTGATTTTGTCATTTGGGAGTTGTAGTTGCAGGGATTTATAGTTCACCTACAATCAAAGAGCATTCTGAACCCCATCAACGATAGAATTGGGCCAAACTTGACGAACATAAAATACTGAAAGGGTTTGGGGGGGTGTCCTTTTGGAGTTGTAGTTCACCTACATCCAGAGATATCTGTGGACTCAAACAATGATGGATCCTGGACCAAACTCTACACGAACACTCAATATGCCCAAATGTGAACACTGGTGGAGTTTGGGGGAAACAGAATCTTGAAATTTGGAAGTTGTAGTTCAGGGATGTGTAGTTCACCTTACAAACACAGCATTCTGAACCCCAGCAACGATCGAATTGGACCAAACCTCCCACACAGAAACCCCCATGTGGGTCACTGCAACGCGTGACGGGGCGGCTGGTCTATATAAATAAAAATGTAATGTTCGTTTATGGGCTTAGCATAACTCAAAAACAACTGGATGAATTGATAGCACATTTGGACACAATACACCTATGAGGCCAATGAGTAACCATCACTGAAAAAAAAAAAACTGAAAACACAGCAGAAGATACTTTAAAAGCCAAAAAACAAAAATTACAACAGATGCGCAAAACCATATATATATGCAAACATATATATACACACAAAACACATATACAGAGACTGGGCCCCAGCAACGGCTAGTCCTCTATATAAATAAAAATGTAATGTTTGTGGACTTAACATAACTCAAAAACCAAATTGACACCAAATTTGGACACAATACACCTATCAGGCCAACAAATGACAATCACTCATCAAAACACTGAAAAACGCAGCAGAAGAGACTTAAAAAGCCAAAAAACACAAATTACAACTCTTCGCAACACCACATATGCACAAATATATAAACAGACTCGGCCACAGCAATTCATGGCTAGTAATAATAATAATCAGGCTGTATTTGTAACCCGTCTTACTTCCCTGAGGAGACTCGGCGGTTTCCATCAAAAGTGGCAAAACATTCAATGCCATAGTAAGATCAATCAACACAATAGATAAACATCAATTTAAACGAATTGACACCAAATTTGGACACAATACACCTGTCAGGCCAACGAATGACCATCACTCATAACACTGAAAAACACAGCAGAAGAGACTTAAAAAGCCAAAAAACACAAATTACAACTCTTCGCAACACCACATATGCACAAATATATAAACAGACTCGGCCACAGCAATTCATGGCTAGTAATAATAATAATCAGGCTGTATTTGTAACCCGTCTTACTTCCCTGAGGAGACTCGGCGGTTTCCATCAAAAGTGGCAAAACATTCAATGCCATAGTAAGATCAATCAACACAATAGATAAACATCAATTTAAACGAATTGACACCAAATTTGGACACAATACACCTGTCAGGCCAACGAATGACCATCACTCATAACACTGAAAAACACAGCAGAAGAGACTTAAAAAGAAAAAAAACACAAATTGCAACTCTTCACAACACCACATAGACACACACAAAACATATACACAGACTGGGCCACAGCAATGCGCGGCAGGGGATGGTAAAATATATGCTGGTATATCTATCACATTTACCAACATATTAAAAAAGCTGAGGGGCTAAAATGTAATAAGAATTTAGAGTGGATTGCTATGACAAAGGCCCCTTCCACAGAGCTACATAACATCCCACATCTGCTTTGAACTAGAAAATGTAGTGTGGACTCGGATAACCCAGTTCAAAGCAAATATTGTGGGATTTTCTGCCTTTATATTCTGGGTTATATGGCTGTGTGGAAGAGTCCCAACAGGGGTGCGGTAGATTTCCAGCATCTAAATGAGGGTATATCATTAAAATGTACCAATCTTCCTTTTCTCCATAAACTAAAGTGCATAATGGGTTTTTAGGAGTTTGTTTTTTTTTACAGGAGAGGGCAGAGGGGGGCATTTTTAGGTCTTTAGGGAAGGAGTTCCTGAGGTGGGAGGAGAAAAAGGCCCCTTCTCATTCTCACCAGCCGGGGTGGGACTGGAAGCAGGGCCTCCTCTACGGACTGCAGAACTTGTGGTTTGCATACAGAAATGCTGTATTTTAGATAATCTGGACTGAAACTGTTTAGGGTTTTATAGGTAATATTTAACATTTAGAAAGCACTCTGTGGACACCAAGCACAAAATAGCTGCACGCAATGACATCCTGTGGAAACTTACTGATGGTGCGTGGGGCCAAAATTAATACATGAGCCCTGGTCTTGTCTTATTCAGCTGCCTTCTTCCTGGTGGTTTGGAAGGGCCTTTAAATCAAGCAAAAGTTTCATAAGAACCACCATTCCTCTTAATGTTCCCCCAGCAACTGCAAGAATATCCCTGTGGGCAGCAAAATCAGGCAGTTTCAACTGGATGGTTTCCCATGAGTGTCTGCCTCCAGGGGCAAACCAAAAATGGGCAACTTGGAAGTCCCTGAACAGACTCCTGGCAAAATGGTACTGCCTAGAAGAATCCTCCCACCTTGTGTGACTGGAGCATAACAAACAGCTCAGCATCTGTATGCTTGCCCACAACGCCCTGACTCATGCACAGAGGAACTGTCTAAAGCTACAGACGATGCGGTAGCTTTTGCCTGTTTTAGTCTAAAATTATTTAGCTGCTTGTGCTTCCTCTATCAGTTTTTTAAACTTGTTTATTTATGCAGTGCTTTTGACACTAAATAAATAAAAGGACTGCATTTGCCACCAGTCTTAGTTTTTTGTACCGAAGGGTGGGATTTGCAGTCCTCAGTGCTGGGTTACTTTGCTGTAATCTCTCAGTTAACTGGAATTCTCAAGCAATGGGCAAAAATTGAAGTAATAACACATAAGAGAAGCTATCATTAATAAAAAAATTATTTCTTGCCCACCTCTCCCTGTCACTCTGGGCGGGTTACAACACAATTAAAAAACATGAACATTGCAAAAAGTCAACAAATAAACATATTACTATAAAAGATCTACAATTCTATAAAATACATATTAAAATACACCAAACAGACATCAAACCAAGGGCATGAGTTTAAGATTCATAGTTTAAAACTTGATGTATTAAGTTTATTTCGTCTCAATTCGCATTTCAATATTTATAGCATCTCCATCTTGCTCTTAAGCCACAATGGCTTAATAATCTCCATGAATGCTGGTTAAATGAGGGCTTTTCCACACCGCCCTTTATCCCAGGATCTGATCCCAAATTATCTGCATTAAAGTAGAATATATGTGTCCCCACTGCGATAACCTGGAATAAACATAATCTGGGATCAGATCCTAGGATAAAGGAGCAGTGTGGAAAGGCCCTCTGACTGCACTGAGATCGGTCTTATAATTTGTTAGAGTTTATAGTGAAGTAAAATGTTATTTAAAAGAATTGCAGTCTCAGCCCTCCATATCCATACATTTAGCAACCGTTTTCAAGAAGAAAATTCCAAAAGGGGAGTAACTCCCAAATGTCCTGACATGGATTTGTCTTGAATGTCAGGATGCTGTAGCTAATGGCCAGTATGCTTCCTTTCACTTTTCAGACCCCTTTGCTGATGCAAGTAAGGGTGATGACTTACTTCCTGCTGGGACTGAGGACTACATCCATATAAGGATCCAGCAGAGAAACGGCAGAAAAACCCTCACCACAGTCCAAGGCATTGCTGATGATTATGATAAAAAGAAACTGGTGAAAGCCTTCAAGAAGGTGAGTAGGAACAGGGATTTGCATCTTTTCCAAAAGTCGTTTAAACTACAGTAAGGAAAGCATAATAATGGAGGAAAGAGTTGTTTGTATTTTGGCATAGAGAATCTAGTCTATTACACAGATCTCAGTACATTCATCTAGGGATTTACTGTGTTTATTGGTCTTGTACTTGTAGAAATTTGCCTGCAATGGCACTGTGATTGAGCATCCAGAGTATGGAGAGGTGATTCAACTTCAGGGGGACCAGCGGAAGAACATATGCCAGTTCCTCATTGAGGTAAGAAACACTGGCATGTCCCTTAAAATCCTTGCTTTTAACTAATTTAAATAATCTCTGTTTTTTTAAAAATTTGTGAGCAGAACTAAGTTCTATAACATGAGGGTTATGGCAATTAACATAAACCCAATAACGTACAAACATTTTGGTTTCATCATGTATCAGTGTAATCATAGTTGTTGACTATGGCTACCGATTAAAAATCAGTATTAAAATACATTTTTACTAATGTTTGAAATCCTTTCTTTTTTCCTTCTGCAGATTGGATTGGCTAAAGACGACCAACTGAAAGTCCATGGGTTTTAAGTGCCCGTGGGTCACCGAAATCTCCAGGGAGAAAACATCCCTGCAATGAGAAATTCTTTGTGTCCCGCGTCACTAGTTTAAAACAAGCCATCTTGCATAATGTAATCGCATCAGGTTCCCTTTAGTCTGGACTAGTGTAACTCAGCAATGTAATAAACTGACAAGAGCCCACGCTGTGTCGTCTTGCTGTCCCTCATTTAAACCAGGGCCACTTGTGGTGTCAAGCCAGAAGTTTATTCTGCACAAGACATTTCTGTTAGAAGGCTCATGGATGTTCTGGCTCTGCTGGGGACTTGTCTATACTTTTAGAACACCTCTTGCTGCAAAAATTCAGGACAATAACTAGCAGTGTCTGTCCTAAATGAACTGTTGACAACCAAGTATCAAAAGGCAGGGGCTGGGTCTGATTTTACCTTGGCATATCCGAAGGAATCTCCCCTCAAAAGTATTGGGGGGATGTGGAGTTCAAAGACCCCTTGGGACAGGCACTGAGGTGATGAAACCAGATATACCAGTAGCAGGCTCAGAGTTGAGGGAGCAGTTTTTAATTAGGATGTCTTTGCAAAGCACTGCTTTAGTAACTAACAACCCTGTGAAGCAACCAATTTCTTGGTTTGAGTCCTGATGTTCTGTGTAATGTATTTAAACACTTATTTAAATAAAAATGATTTTCTGAAACAGTTTCCTTGTGCTTTCGATACCTGGGTAAAACATGACATTTGCTCTTTCTAAATAGTTCTGTCTTCCCCATAAATCAGTGATGTTAAGCTTGTTGACCCTCCAGTACTTTGGACTTTAGCTCCCAGAATTCCTGAGCTTTGGGCAAGCTGACTTAGGACTTATGCGGGTCCAAACACCTATATGGCCACATCTGCCCTAAATTGTGCCCAACTCCAGCACAGGAAAACGTCTGCATCTTTTCAGCAGGTAAGGCCGAAAATGAAGGAAAGTTTCACGAGATAATTTACCTCCTGGGATAGAGACCGGGCTTAATGCCACTATCTGGGGATGAACCTGTTAACAGCCTCAGCATTGTGATGCAATTACAGAGTTAGCTTACAGCATAATTAGATCAGCATTTGGGTTGTGTGATCTTGGCTTGGCTTTGATGTGATATAAACCAAGAGTACATGAAAGGCTAAGAAAATGAATTTATACTACATGCTAGCCAGAAACAAATCTGGAAAAAGTTCTGGGATATTAGTCTGACTAAGTGACCCAATGCACCTAATACATTTGAAAATAGCTCACTGACATTAATAGATGTGCAGTACCTATGGTAACTGCATACTATTGAGGACAATAGCTGCTAAATACTATGCCACAGTCCTTCCCCTGCAGCATTAAGTAGTGGGTGTATGTGTTTTCAAAGTCCTCTCAACTAATGAAAGCTGGGTGTTACTTTTCTTAGGCAGGGAATAGTCAGATGGTTTTGTCAGCTCCTTTCTCTAAAATATAACCACAGCACCTGATATTTGTGTTGGTTTCTTCAAGTAGAACTAGGACTAACCTGGCTTGCTTTAAGAGATTGGCACCTTTTGGGTGTCTTTGGTCCCTAGGATCAGTTTCTAAGCTTATCTGGGATTTACAGATCTGATACAAGAGAGATTCTGCAGGTCTAGGTTTCTAATCTTAAAAAGCTGCTAAAGAAATTGTCACAAAACTAAACATGCCATCTCCGGGCAGTTAAAACAATTGCATTTTAATAATTTCCAAGGGCCTAATAAATAGTTTATTATCTAGTTCTTTGGTTGTATGTGATTGGAATGAAATAAATAGTTTATATGGGAATGAAGGACTAAGGTTTTCTACAGTTCATTACATAAAGTACATTAGAGGAGATGGTTTTAAAATGTATAAATAGTTCATTGGAGTGGAATATATCAAATACAGCTGTTTAGCATTCAGTATAATTCCTAAAGCTGTGACTAAACAGGGAAATCCCTTTTTCCATACCTTGTAGCCCAAACATTAATGAAGTCACTCAAATCTAGGAACGAGTTGTATCCTATAATAAAGCATTCTTAGCCACTTGGGGTCCTATACCCAAGTGCAGCGCTATCTACAATTGAATGTAGTTTGTTCCCAGAGCAATAGAGCAGAATTTAGTAGTCCCACTAGTTATAGCCTCCATAGAATCACAGAGTTGGAAGAGACCACAAGGGCCATCCAGTCCAACCCCCTGCCATGTAGGAAATGCGCCAATATGGCCTCAGTTGACAGAAGAGAAGAACCAGCTGGTTTTCTCCAAATCCCATAATGAGTAAGAACTATTGGAACAGCTCAGCACAGCTTTTGTAAACCTGAACAGACACCTGTAAATGACTTCTGGAAATAGTGATGCGGGTAAGAATTGAATCATGGTTTCTCCATTCCCAGTGCTCCCTTCTTTCCTCATCCTTTCTCCATCTATAGCAGTGGTTCTCTATCTGTGGATCCCCAGGTGTTTTGGCCTACAACTCCCAGAAATCCCAGCCAGTTTACCAGCTTGTTAGGATTTCTGGGAGTTGAAGGCCAAAACATCTGGGGACCCACAGGTTGAGAACCACTGATCTATAGCATTGGTCTCCCCAAGTTACCATGAAAAGTCACTAATTTGAAATGTGCTAGGAGAGAGTAAAAAGACAAATGAGTCCTAGAGCAAATCAAATTCAAACTCTACCTAGAAGCCAAGATGAGTAAATGGAGATAGTCATACTTTAGAGATATTATGAGGAGATATGGCACTTGAAAAGATAACATTTGGCAAAAGATGTGTAGAAGGCAATAGCAAAAGAGGCAGCGCCTTCCAGATGGATAGACTCAATCACAGCCCTAAGTACAAAACCTCAGCAGGGCTCTTAATGACAGGACTATTTGGAGGTTCCTCATCTATAGAGTCACCCTTGGTCAAAATCAATGGCAGTTAACAATAATGTAATGATGTGATCTTCCCCAACCCACAGGGTCAAATTTTTCTCTGTCCAGCTTTCACAGCAATATAGTGGTCCCTCTGGACCCGCAGGCTCCAGATTGATGATTTCAATCAACTCTGGATTCTCACACTCTTTATTAATTGCCAGTGATACAAATAATTACACACTAATGTTGTGTTCACATTGCTGCCATTTTTTCCTATCTGCAAAGGGACCCAATCCCCCAGAGATACAGTGGGTGAACTTTCCATAGAAACAAGAAATACTATTTATTTCTTTAACTATTTATGTATTTAACCTGGACACAGCATATTATTTGAGAACACAGAAGTGCTGGACCACTCTCACAACCACCATGTCAGACTACACAGAGAAGCCAGTGAAATCCACAAGCATGTGGACAGTTTCAACAGAAAGGAAGAAACCATGAAAATGAACAAAATCTGGCTACCAGTATTAAAAAAACTCAAAAATTACAACAGCAAAACAACAGGGGGGAAACAAATATGCACATAAAATCACTCTCAACAAAGGATCCCCCCACCCCCCCGGGCACTTCCAAGCCATTGAATGCTAATCGAGGTGATCAGCTGAAACATTCACACCTAACCCCAGCAGACAAAAGTCCTTTGTCTCACCCTGGTCATTCCATAGATATATAAACTCATTTTTCCTACTTCCAACAGACCTCACTACCTCTGAGGATGCTTGCCATAGATGCAGGTGAAACGTCAGGAGAAAAATTGCCTCCAGAACATGGCCATATAGCCCGAAAAAACCTACCACAACCCAGTGATTCTAGCCATGAAAGCCTTCGACAATATTTCTTTATTATTTATACCATTTATATTCCGCCCTTCTTACCCCAAAGGGGACTCAGGGCTCAGATAACCCAGTTAAAAGCAGATATTGTGAGATTTTCTGATATTCTGAGATACAGGGCTGTGTGGAAGGGCCCTATGTTTCCTAAAGCAAAGCAAGTCATCTGCAATTATATTCTTAACTAGCCATCCCCTGCCACATGTTGCTGTGACCCTGTCTGTTTACATGTGCTTTGTGTGTGTGTGTGTGTATGTTTCTGTATATATTTGTGTGTATATGTATATACATGTGAATGCATTTTTTTATTTTTTTGGCTTTTAAAGTCTCCACTGAGTTTTTCAATGTTTTTATGAGTACCAGTCACTTGTTAGCCTGATATGTGTATTGTGTCCAAATTTGGTGTTAATTCGTCTAGTGGTTTTTGAGTTATGCTAACCCTACAAATTAACATTACATTTTTATTTATATAGAAGATGTATTAAGGAGAGAAGGTTGTGGTCTTTATATTACACAAGTGTATTCACCCAGCATTGCCCTGGTCGCGTCTGGTGGGAATGGGAGACAGGGCTTTCTCTGTGGTGGCCCCCCAGCTTTGGAACTCTCTCCTGAATGAAATTAGATCTGCCCCCTCCCTCCTGACCTTTAGGAAGCTAGTGAAATCTTTGCTATGGAACAAGGCATTCCCAGAATGATGGTTGTGTCTGGCAATTGGCCAAAGTTATTGACCACAAGATGCAGACTGAGTTGGACATGATTTTATCTTGGCGAATTGGCTTATATATACTTTATACTATATGTATTTTTAATTCACTGTTGATGTATGTTGTTTAGATTGTATTGATGTTTTAGACTGCTAGCATTGAATCCTTGCTGTTAGCCAGTTTGAGTCCCTCTACGGAGGTAGAGAAGATCGGGATATAATATTTTTTAATAAATAAATAAATTTTCTTTGTGGCTCTTCCTTCCTCCCTTTCTCTCTCACACTCTCTTTTCTTCCTTTCTTCCCTTGCTTTCAGTCATACACCTTCTCCTTTCTCCCTCCCTCTTTCCTTTCTTTTCCTTTCCCTTCCTCTCCCTTCCTTCCTCCCTCCCTCCTTCCTTTCTTCCTTCCCTATTTTCACCCCCCTTTTGCTTTCCTTTTTTCTTGCCATCTCTCTTTTTCATTCACTTCCCTCATCTCTTTCCCCCATTTAATTTGTCTTCCTCCGTCCATCCTTTTCTTGAAAGTCACAGTCACTCAGTCTCAAAGCGAGGCACAGGCTCACACACACACACACCTTCCAAAATATAAATCCTCATTAAATTGCTTATTTCCTGCTTGGGTGGATTTTCCGACGTTTATAGTAATAGAACAGGTTTGACTCTTGCCATACACGTCAATGAAACTGTAATGTAGTGTAACTTCCTGTGTTTTCCTAGGTGATTATGAAGACACATGCAGATAGATGTTAAATAAATGGAGGAGAGAGGCAGCATGTGTTTCTATTAAGTTCTCTTCAAATATTTGACAAGGGCACAGACTGGGAAGACTGACAGAATTTCTACATAAAGATGTCATTGATTTTTTCCCCTAATGGGCTGCATCACCGTTTTACAATATTTATGAGATCTGCACTTCCATTGTCAACAGAACGACTTCTCTGTGATTTTTCCTTTAAATAAGCATTATTAACCTCAGGAGACTGTAAATCAATCTCACTCTTATCTATTTAATACTGGAGTCAATTGCAGTTTTCTTCTTTTCTTGCGATGAAGGCGAGGAAGCCAACAATTTCCTGATATGTTTGTGGCCAAATATGCTTTTGTGTACTGAATTTCGACGATGGAGTGACTTTTTATAATTATCTATCAGCGTGAAAAATGGGATCTTTTTCTTTAGCAGAATGATAGATTTTAAAGTAACACAATAACAGCCATCTGTTGTGTAGCAATAGAGGATGTGTTCCTGTCCTTCAAGTGCATTTTTTAAAATAAGGAACCAACAGAAGTATCGGCTTCGCCCAGGTTAGAAAACATTTAGTAAACCTCACGCCCTTTAATGAATATTCCAGTCTTGCCTCTGGCTTTGTTGTTTCTGGGTTAGACAAGTCATGCATCCAATGGCAAAATTGGTCCTACAGACTACAAAAAAGTCATTTTAAAAAGAAAAAAATGAAATGCAACCATTCCCAACCAGTAGCCTGTTAGTATTTATGCATATTTTGGATTTCAGATGATCGAGGATGGGGTGTCAAACTCATTTTCACTGTAGGCCACATCAACCTTACAGTTGCCTTCAAAAGGCCATTTGTAATTATAAGATTGTATAAAGGTAACTGGGGCCTCCTGGTGGAGCAGCAGGTTAAACTGCTGAGCTGCTGAACTTGCTGACCAAAAGGTTGGTGGTTCAAATCTGGGGGACGGGGTGAGCTCCCACTGTTAGCCTCAGCTTTGCCAACCTAGCAGTTTGAAAACATGCAAATGTGAGTAGATTGTGCTGTCTCAAGCTGGGCCTATGACAATGGCTGTTTACAGGACGTGCTTTCTGTATGCCCAAGGGGACGCCGGGGTGCCTCAGCTAAAGGGTCCCACAGGTTTCCCAACACAAAGTTCTGTAGAGGCTCAAAATAGGTTCAACAAAGTTCTTTATTAAGGCTTAAATCTTCGAACAAATGAATTAAATGCTTTATAATCTTTAAAAACTAGTAGCTTTCTCGATCTGCCAACAAGGGACAGGCAACTGCTTGATAAACTGTTCCTATCTTCTTTAGGGAAACCTTCCGACCCCTCCTTGAGCGATCTTTCTTTACCCTGCTGGCGTGAAGCCCCAACTACCGGCTCCAAGCTGCGTTATGGATAGCCCGAGTGGTCCCTTACCAGACAATGGTTGCTGTGGATCTGCCAAGCTGGTGTCCTGTAGATTTTCCCCACGAAGGCCGTGGAATCATTCCTTTATTTTCCAGCAAAGCTGGCTGTATTCCCCCAGCAAAACTGTGGAACTGTAACTTTACTCCCCAGCAAAAGCTGTAGAGGTTTTCCTTTTCCCCCAGCAAAAGCTGGTTGTAGATCTGTTTCTTTAACCCCAGCAAAGCTGTAAGAAGTGAAGCTTTTTACAGGTGGGACAGAAAAAAGACCACACGTCCTGCTGTAAGGCTCCAAACTGTGAGACTGAACTAAAAGTCCCCTTCCGCCCCCCCCCCCCAAACCTCGGGAAAGGGGCAGATCTAAAGGCTCTAATGATGACTGATAGGTTGTTGGCCCTATGACTGCAACCAGGGGAAAGCTACCCAACTGCAAAATGCATGGCCCAAATGAATTCAAACAAACTAACAGTGCAAGAAAAAGAATCAAATCTCCTGGCACAGCCGTGCCAGCACATAGATCAATACAACAACAACAAACTTTATTTTTATACCGCTCTATCTCCCCAAGGGGACTCAGAGCGTTTTCCAAGTAACATAATCATAATTAATACATACAAAGAAAACAACATAAACATAAAATTAAGAAGTCAAAATAAGCATTAAAAAACACAATAGCACATATATTTAAAATAATCCTGCCTGTTCAAGGCGGTTTAAAAGGCCGGGCCAGGCTAGTGCGATTTTAGAGGACCCAGGAAATTAGGTAGAGTCTATAGCCGTACATTTCCAGGGCCTAATAGAAGAAAGTGACCTGGGTAATTGGTAGAAAAAGATATGGCCAATTTCTACAGCATATGGGGCTGAGCTAGAACTAGTTGTTCTCAAAGGTTTGTTTAAACCACCAGGTTTTCAGGCTCTTACAAAAAGAGGGGAGGGATGGGGCCTGTCTTATTTCTCCAGGAAGGGCGTTCCAGAGGCAGGGGCCACCACCGAGAATGCCCTCTCTCTCGTCCCCACCAATCGTGCTTGTGACGGTGGTGGGAGCAAAAGGAGGGCCTCCCCGGAATTTCTTAAAGTTCGTGCCAGTTCATAGAGGGAGATGCAATCGCAAAGATAGGCGGGGATCAATAGGTAGATCAATAGGAACTGCCTTGGCAGGAAGGTAATGGTGGTCCAGGTAGTTATGCTGGCCACATGACCTAGAAGGTGTCGATGGACAATGCCAGCTCTTCAGCTGAAAAAGGGAGATGAGCACCACCCCCCAGAGTTGGACATGACTAGACTTAATGTCAAGGGGAAACCTTTACTTTCCAAGTCATCTGGAAAGTAAGTTTACAAGGCTCTTGCGGGGGAATTTTCTCAGGGGAATTTGGTGTCACTGCCATGTAGTGGGAAGCCAGCAGAAGCGAATGAGCAATGCCAGTCGTCAGTAGCTCATCTACTGGTGTTGTGGTGAAGGTTATAGATGAGCATCCTCATATCATTTCCTTCCAAGTGTGAAGGTTGCACTGTAATACACTACCTAAATGCTAAGGGCATGAACACCGCTGCGATTCATTGGGAAATTGTTTGTTTATAAAGAGGGTGCAATGTCAAGATAGCATGTGACAAAATGGGTACACATTCAGGCGCGGCCCGTCCATTACTCGAAGTAAGCGGTGGCGGAATACTTTTTTTGCCAGGGGGCGCTGTTCTGTCCTTAGGCCACGCCTCCTCCTGCAGGCCCCATGCGCCCTCCACAGCCTTCTAATGGAGAAGCGCAGGCCCCGCCCACTAGGCGAGAGGGAAGTCCTCCCTCCACGTGCTGCCAGGAGGGAGGCAGCCAGCCAGGCTCTTTCGCTTTCCCTTTCCTTCCCTGCAGCTGAGCCTGGACCCCTCTCAGGGCAGCAAGGAGGCCTGGTCAAAAGGTACTGCAAATGTCATCTTCTGTACATGCCTCCCCCAAACCCCTCTAGTATTTGGTAATGGAAGTCCTATATGCCAAGCTTGGTTCAATTCTATTGTTGGTGGAGCTCAGAATGTTCTTTGGTGCTTGGTAAACTGCAATTCCCAAATGTCAGAGTCTATTTTTCCCAACCCCCTCTCCAGTATTTTCTGTTAGTCATGAAAGTCCTGTATGCCAAGTTTGGTTCAGTTCTATTATTGGTGGAGTTCAGAATGCTCTTTGGTGCTTGGTGAAGCATTCTCACCTGATGTTTCACCCACATCTATGGCAGGCATCCTCAAGAGGCTGTGAGGTCTGTTTGTAACTAGGCAAGTGGGGTTTGTATATCTGTGGAATGTCCAGGGTGGGAAAAAGAACTCATGTCTGCTTGAGGTAAGTGTGAATGTTGCAATTGGTCATCTTGATGAGTATTTAATGGCCTTGCAGCTTCGAAGCCGAGCTAGTTGCTGCCCAGGAATCCTTTGTTGGGAGCGGTTAACTGGCCCTGATTGCTTCATGTCAGGAATTCCCCCCCTTTTTTAGTGTTGCTCTTTATTTATTGTTCTGATTTTAGAGAGTTATTTTAGAGGGTACTGGTAGCCAGATTTTGTTCCTCTGAGGTTGCCTGCCATAGATGTGGGGAAAATGTCAGGAGAGAATGCTTCTGGAACATGGCCATACAGCCCAGAAAACTCACAGCAACTCAGTGATTCTGGCCATGAAAGCCTTCCACAACACATTATTATGTTTATTTATACCCTGCTTTTTCTCTCCCCAAGAAGACTCAAGTTGGCTTAGATTAAAAACATTTCAGTACAGTTTAAAATCCACAAATATGCAAACATTAAAATGGAATTAAATATCATTGGTATTTAAAAAATTCAGTTAAAATCCATAAAAAACATATCCAAAACTAAAAACTGCAGCAGACCCTGACTTGATCTTTAAAACCTTTTAAAGCCTGCATTAGATTACCAAATGTAATGTCCCTTTATACACACTGCTTTATATTAATTTCCCCAGTATTCCTTTATCTGATTTGTCATCAACACACTTAATGGACTGCAAAAATATGATCCTGTGTGATTCCTTTCCATTGCTGGCCGAATAGTTTAAATTTGGATAATATTTTGACTTTGATATTTTAGCAATTACATTTTGCAGCAGCGTCTTTTGGGTTGCTAACTCTTGTCCTTCCACTTATCCTTCCATCAGTTCCAGGGCTCAATCCCAACTGCTGGTGGACGAGACACTATGGAGCTCTATATTTATATTTCCACAGTACAAAGTGGCAAAATCAAAGACTGCTTTGGGATTTTTTTTAAAAAAAATGTTTTCAAACCATGGATGGTTGAAGCAGTGGTTGCAGAACACCAACTGTGTAACACTGTCACTGTACGAGTAAAGCAACAACAAAATGCTCCCCTGCCCTTAGGTGTATAATTTAATTAAAACATGACACAAAGGCAAAGGGATGCCAGTGTGGGAAGGGATGAAGGGCCTGTCCAGACAGGCCCTATATCCCAGGATGTGATTGCAGGTTTTCTGTTTATCCTGGATTATCTGGCAGAGTGGACTCATATGATCCAGTTTAAAGCTGAAAACCTGGGATTTATTTATTTATTTGTCATGTCAGAACAACCAGTCAAATTATGTTACATTTCTAACAGAACAAAGCAAAACAAGCAGATTACAAAATTTGTGAGTATGGTAGTTGATTAAATGTCCTTTGATCAGTATCTGGCCACTTGGAGTGCTTCTGGTGTTGCCGCAAGAAGGTCCTCCCTTGTGCATGTGGCAGGGCTCAGGGTTCATTGCAGCAGGTGGTCAGTGGTTTGCTCCTCTCCACACTCGCACGTCGAGGATTCCACTTTGTGGCCCCATTTCTGAAGGTTGGCTCTGCATCTCGTGGTGTCCGAGCGCAGTCTGTTCAGCGCCTTCCAAGTCGCCCAGTCCTCTGTGTGCCCAGGGGGGAGTCTCTCATCTGGTATCAGCCATGGGCTGAGGTGCTGGGTTTGAGGCTGCCACTTTTGGACTCTCGCTTGCTGAGGTGTTCCAGCGAGTGTCTCTGTAGATCTTAGAAAACTATTTCTAGATTTAAGTCGTTGACGTGCTGGCTGATACCCAAACAGGGGACGAGCTGGAGATGTCTCTGCCTTGGTCCTTTCACTATTGGCCGCCACTTCCCGGCGGATGTCAGGTGGCGCAATACCGGCTAGGCAGTATAATTTTTCCAGTGGTGTAGGGCGTAAACACCCTGTGATAATGCGGCATAGGGCCTGTCTGGAAGGGCTCCATGGCTTCACATGCCACCTGTTTCTCCAAGGCCAAAGCAGTGGCAGTTGGATGGAAGGAGGGCTCTTCATCTGCTTCTGGGTCAAGCACATGCAAGAGCAAACTTCAGCCCTCCAGGTGTTTCGGACTTCAACTCCCACAATACCTAACAGCCGGTCTAGCACTTTGTAATGTAATACAGGTTGAGTATCCCTGATCCAAAGTGCTTTGAACTAGAAGTGTGTAAATCACTTTGAGTCCTCCTGAGGGTGAGAAAAGCGGTATACAAATACTGTAAATAAATAAATAAAATGTTTGGGATCATGGGATAGCTGTTTACATACACAATGACACATTTCAAAGATAGCACCCAAGATGAAACACAAAAGAGGCATGCACGAGGCCTCTTTTCCCACGTGCCCGGCAATGCCGCTGCGCATCCCTCTCTTGGCATTAGGAAATGTGCGCCCTGCATCGCCCTCCTTCTCCATGCACTTCCTAACGCTGGGAGAAGGATGCACACTGGCGTTGTTGTCTTCCTTGGCCTGCAAGGAGGAGGAGGAGAGGAGGACAACGTGCGCACTTGTGAGGGAAGGATGGAGGGAGAGCATGCTCCCTGCATGAGGGCTCTTTTTCCGTGCGCCTGGTAATGCCGGCGCGTGTCCCTCTCCCGGAGTTGCAAAGCGTGTGGGGGAAGAGAATGCAAAGCGCATACCCAGGAGCCGATGGAGCACAGGGCCTCTTCTCCTGTGTGAAGAGGGGCAGCATTGCAAGTGCCTCTCCAGGCAGCTGTGCCATCACCCCTCTCAGGGCGGCAAGGAGGTTTCTTCATGAACGGAAGTGACTGAAGGTACTGCAAATCTAAATTATTGTACATGTTTCCCCAAAACCCCTCCAGTATCAGAGTCTATTTTCCCCAAATCCCTTCAGTATTTTGTGTTGGAACTACATCAACACTGACAAAGAAACAACAAGAAATACTATTTATTTATTACAAGCATTAAGAAATTACATATATTAGAAACCAACTTTCTTATTACTTTCTTTTCAAGATCACTAGACTGGATCACAGCAACGCGTGGCAGGGGATGGCTAGTGTGCGTGTGTGTGTATGTATGGCTGGCATGGGCCAACTTCAGCCCTCCATGTGTTTTGGACTTCAATTCCCACAATTCCAAACAGCCAGTAGGAAGTCCTAAATACCTGGAGGGCCAAAATTTGTCCATGCCCCCATACATAGATAGATAGATAGTGATTGGTTTTTTTTGGGGGGGGGGGGGGGCCAAAATACTGTTTGCTTACCATTGAAAATTACCTAGGGCCGCCTCTGTACACATTATATTGTGAGACCATGAAGAAACTTCTCAGAGCCATCCAAAACAAAGATCATGGGATGCTGATGGAGGGAGTCTCTCTCCTTCATAGCAATGCGTGTCCACACATCGCTCGTGCAACAAAAGAGTTGTTGACTTCATTTGGTTGGAATGTTATAAGCCACCCCTCTCACAGCACCAATCTTGCACACAGTGACTATCATCTGTTCACTAAATAGGTGGAAAAAACTTTTCCAATGATGACGAGGTGAAAACTGAAATTACAAACTGGCTGAAAAGGCAGAGGAAAACCTTTATGACACAGGCATCAAAAACTCATTCATGGATGACAAAACATATTGAACTGAATGGTGATTATGAGGAAAAATAATGTAATGCCTATGCTACAATCCATGTAAATTCTATTAAAATACATTCATTCTTTGTATTTTTAAAAAAATCTTTTAACCTTACTTTCTGGTTAACCCTTGTATGTTGTACTTGCATTGAAATGATGTGGCGGGCTGGATTCAGCCCACATGCCTTGTGTTTGACACATGTGAAGATTACATGATTGCAGGGTCATTATCTGAACACAGGAGGTCACCCTACACACACTGCTTGCACCATAAAGGATGATTTCTTGTGGATGTTGCACAGCCTAGGGACACTATTTCTTAACTGTTGTCTGAGGACCACTATTCTTCCATTGTGATTGCTGAGAATAAAATAGAAAACAGTTGAATATTACTAGTGAATGCTCAAGGGATAAGCTCTTCTGGAAAACCCAACACTGTATCTACACAATCATCAGTTTGACACCTATAGTGGTTGGTGAGTCCCATGTCAATCATGCAATGAATCTGAGATTACTGTATATATTTGAGTATAAGCCTAGTTTTTCAGCCCCCTTTTTAGGCTGAAAAAGCTCCCCTTGGCTTGTGCTCGAGTCAAGGTTATTTATTCTGTTATTCTGTTATTAGTATTTTATTATTACATTTATTATTTTGCTCTATTTATTATTATTATTACATTTACATTATTTTACTCAATTATCATAATGTGTTATTTACTCTATTTATTATTGTTGTTATTACATTTATTATTTTACTCTCTTTATTATTATTGGAAGGATACGTAAGCATATTTACATTGGAGAAGGTGATAATAATGATTTAATTTAATGAGTTGGACAGTCTTATCTTAAGTTATGGCTTTATGTAAATATTAATAAACATAAAACCTACTGATGCCTCAATTAATGTAATATATGGGTATCTATTTTTATTTTGAAATTTAACGTATTGTCGAAGGCTTTCATGGCCGGAATCATTGGGTTGTTGTAGGGTTTTTTCGGGCTATATGGCCATGGTCTAGAGGCATTCTCTCCTGATGTTTCGCCTGCATCTATGGCAAGCATCCTCAGAGGTAGTGAGGTCTGTTGGAACTAGGAAAAAGGGTTTATATATCTGTGGAATGACCAGGGTTTTTAACAGTAGCTACTGCATTTCAGCTTATATTCGAGTCAATACGTTTTCGCAGATTTTTGTGGTAAAATTAGGTGCCTCAGCTTATATTCAAGTCAGCTTATACTCGGGTATATACAGTAGTTTCCCCCCTAAATTTTAAACCAGTGATTCCCAACCTATGGTCCGTGGACCAACAGTGGTCCCCAAGAACTAAAATATGGTCTGCAGCCTCACCATTACGACATTGTTGCAACAAGAGTGACTGGTCTCATAAAACCCTCTTATAGTGCAGAGCAGATGGAGGCTACTGGATGGCATATGTTCTGTATCAGAAACTAGACCTGATGTGGTCTATCCAATGTAATTTTCTCCATTGGCACCTCAAATAACCAAATCAAATCTAATGTTGACTAAAAACTGATTCGTAACCCTTTTGGTACTAATGTTGGCAAGTGGTCCCTGGTCAAGTGGTCCCTGGTCAATAAAAGTTTGGGAACCACTGTTTTAAACACTCTATCTAGGGGCTGAACTCTGTCCCCAAGGAAATAAAGGAACTTGGAAAGCTTTTAAAATTCAGACTAAAATGTAAAGTGGATTAGCTGCTACACTGGCATGGATTCATCTTATCAAATCCTGGGATCTGTACATCAGTGAGGGCCTTGCTTATTTATTTATTTGCAGCATTAATAAGCTACTCTCCAGCCAAATAGCTCTCAAGGCAGCTTGTTGATGCTGTTGCTGTATGCCTTTAAGTTGTTTCTGACCTGTGGCCACCCTATCATAGAAAAATGGAGTTTAAAAAAAAAAACCACAAGAGTGTTGCCTGTACACTGCATGCAATGTACTCTTAAAAGTCATCAAATCAGAATTTAGAAACCACCTGTTTGGAATATTCCAGATTATTCTTCAGCTCTGTGTTGAGGTTTTCAGATACTATACAATTGGTTGTGTAAGTTTTAAGTAACAGCATAATTGGGTTTCTTTCATTAGTCCAAATGAGGCATCTTGAACATCTGCACATCATAGCCATGCCTGAGATTTTGACTTTGCCAGTTGTTTAGGTGGCATGAAGAAATTCTATAGGTACCAATATATGCCAATCGATACTTGCCTATCAACTCTAAAAAGTCTGCTTTTTCAGGAATTATACAATATGATGTAATTAGAAGCTCAGAAAACACAGTATTTTTTTATTCTGTAGGTCATGGGGATTCTTTGTGTAGGATGTTTGGCTCAATTCTATCATTGGAGGGGTTCAGAATGTTCTTTGATTGTAGGTGAACTATAAATTCCAGCAACTACAACTCCCAAATGTCAAGTCTATTTTCCCCAAACTCCACCAGTTTTGACATTTGGGCATATTGTGAATTCGTGCCAAGTTTGGTCCAGATCCATCATTGTTTGAGTCCACAGTGCTCTCTGGCTGTACGTGAACTACAACTTCAAAACTCAAAGTCAATGTCCACAAAACCCTTCCAGTATTTTCTGTTAGCCATGGGAGTTCTGTGTACCAAGATTGGTTCAATTCTATCGTTGGTGGAGTTCAGAATGCTCTTTGATTGCAGGTGAACTATAAATCCCAACAACCACAACTCCCAAACGACAAAATCAATCCCCACTAACCTCACTATTATTTTAATTTGGGTGTATGGGGTATTTGTGCCAAATTTGGTCCAGTGAATGAAAATACATCCTACATATCAGATATTTCCATTACGATTCATAACAGTAGCAAAATTACAGTTATGAAGTAGCAATGAAAATAATTTTATGGTTGGGAGTCAACACAACATGAGCAACTGTGTTAAGGGGTTGCAGCATTAGGAAGGTTGAGAACCACTGCTCTACAGGTTGCATATCTGCCTAGTACTTACACTCTCATTCAAGGAAAAGTAAAAGGTGAGAGCTCTGCTTCCACAAAATGTCCAACTACAAAGTGATAAATCATGTGTATATAGATGTTTGATTGGAATCAGCCCGGAAAGTGCTTCTTGCCATCTTGATGTGCCAGTAATGAGAGAATAAACTGTTTGCATTCCTAACGGAAGTGCTGAATGTTAAACAATCCTGATAGGTGTGAAATGATCACTTCCTTATTAACATTTCATTGGCCATTCAAATTTCAGTTATTCCCAAATAAGAAAAATCTTGTTCAAAGAACAGATCTCTGGGCCCTAACATTGAACAGGATGTCAAAAATAGACAGACCCCAATATATGGAGGTCAAAATATGTTCCGGCCAATAATATGTTCCATTTAGAGATATCATTCACTCTATCTACCGAAACTTTGCAGGCTTGAATCTGGGGAGTGGCGTGAGCTTCTGCTGTCAGCCCCAGCTTCTGCCAACCTAGCAATTAAAAATATGCAAATGTGAGTAGATAGGTACCACTCCAGCGGGAAGGTAATGGCACTCCATGCAGTCATGCCAGCCACATCACCTTGGAGGTGTCTACGGACAATGCTGGCTCTTCAGCTTAGAAATTGAGATGAGCACCAACCCCCAGAGTTGGACACTACTGGACTTAATGTCAGGGAAAAACCTTTACCTTTACCTATCTACTTATATTGTGTGCTCATGTGTATGTGTAGAATCGTACCAGTTACCACGAGATTTGCTGACTGTCTGTTTTTGAAAGTGAGGCAGCTACCTCAAGCAGCAAATTCGGATGATATTTAAAAGTATCAAATAGTTATTTATTCAATTTCATATGTATTTGTTTCCTTTAGGCTAGAAAGAAAGGATTTTCTGGTCCAGGTGCCAGATTAATTATCTGTCTCTGGATACCATTCTCTTTAATTTGTGTAGGGGGGAGCAGGTACTTTTACCACCAGCACCGAAATATTCAAGCCTGTCCACTTGGGAGACTGAGGCCCCTTCTACACAGCCATATAAAATCCAGCTTATCTGCTTTGGAATGGATTATATGGCAGTGTAGATTCCAAACTTTCAAATATTTAAACATGAGTATTGTGTATTCAGTATTCAGTCCACCCCTGTGTCGAATTCTGGGCACCACAATTTAAGGGAGATGTTGACAACCTGGAATGTGTCCAGAGGAGGGCGACTCAAAGGATCAAGGGTCTGGAAAACGAGCCCTATGAGGAGCGGTTTAAAGAGCTGGGCATGTTTAGCCTACAAAAGTGAAGACTGAGAGGAGACATGATGAGGGGAAGTGATAGGGAGGAGGAAGCATGCTGGTTTTCTGCTGCCCTGGAGACTAGGATGCGGAACAATGGCTTCAAACTACTGGAAAGGAGATTCCACCTGAACATTAGGAAGAACTTACTAACTGTGAGAGCTGTTCAGCACTGGAACTCTCTGCCCTGAAGTGTTATGAAGGCTCCTTCTTTGGAGGCTTTTAGGCAGAGGTTGGATGGCCATCTGTTGGGGGTGCTTTGAATGCGATTTTCCTGCTTCTTGGCAAGGGATTGAACTGGATGTCCCACAAGATCTCTTCCAACTCTATGATTCTATGTTCCCTCTCAACCTTCCCTCTCAACCAGCTCCCTATGCTGATCTTCATAGTTTCCAGACCTTTTTACCCTTGTGTCACTCTCCTCTAGACACGTTCCAGTTTGTCAATATCCTTCTTGAATTGTTGCGCCCATATTTCAGTTATCGTGTCAGGAGCGAACCAAAACAGTTGTATTGCATTAAAAACAAACAAACAAACAAAACAGTTGTACCCATAACTCAACACAGTACTCTAGATGAGGTCTCGCCAACACATAATAAAGTGGTACTACTACTTCCCTCAATAGACACTATTGATGCACTCTATGCTATATCTCTGCATTTTGTTTTTCTGCCTAAGTGTAGTAACTTGCATTTCTCACTGTTGAAATTCAACAGTCCAGCTCTCTAATCTATTAAAAAGTCATTTTGGCTGTTGATCATGTTCTCTGGGCTATTAGCTAATGTTAGTGAACCTAAAGATACTTCTCATACAGAAAAGGCAAATAAAACATACATTTGTTGTGGTATATGACAGAAATTCTGAGGTCCACTTCCTTAACTCGCTTCCTAAATAACCCTTATGGCAGCAGGCACTCCTTTCATATGATCTATTCTATTTACTGAACCCCATTTAGCAGTGAAGTATTTTGCTTCCTTAAAGAAATATGGAAAAATAACAGTAAGGACAACAGCAGAATAAATATCAAACAATGATATATGGACAATGAAATTCATATTATGGTAGGGAAGACATGTGGCTGCTGTCTTTTGTTCCATATATGACTTCAACTGGGCTCTTAGGTCCATGTGGTTTCTTTCAAGTTGCTGATAAATTATTCTTTAGCTTCATATTTTCAAGTGTTCTTTGGATGGATATTCAAAGCTGTATCTGAAGGGTGACATCTCCTGTTTTTGAAGCAAAGTATTTTGATACTTGATATTTTGAGTGCTGTCAAATAGTCCCTATATTAAATGAAATAGTTGAAAACTGGTATATCTACTAACTGTGGAATAAAGCAATCCACTAAAAGAACTTTGGGGTGTTATTTTTTAATATGTGATTGTATGCATTTCCAAAATGTTGGCTTTGATGAAACTGTCAATTTAAATACTTTTCGTGCTTTAAAGCAGTAGTTCCCAACCTTTTTATGACCGGGGACCACTTGGATGAGGGACCACTTGGACAAGGGGCACTTGATCAGGGACCACTTTGCTGAGGGACCACTTGACCAGGGACCACTTTGATGAGGGACCAATTGGATGAGAGACTACTTGACCAGGGACCACTTTGATGAGGGACCACTTGACCAGAGACCACTTTGATGAGGGACCACTTGGATGAGAGACTACTTGACCAGGGACCACTTGGACCAGGGACCACTTTAATGAGGGACCACTTGGACAAGAGACTACTTGACTAGGGACCACTTTGATGAGGAACCACTTGAACAGAGACCACTTGACCAGGGACCACTTTGATGAGGTACCACTTGGATGAGGTACCACTTGACCAGGGACCACTTTGATGAGGGACTACTTGGACGAGAGACTACTTGACCAGGAACCACTTTGACCAGGGACCCCTTGACCAGGGACCACTTTGACAAGGGACCACTTTGACAAGGGACCACTCTTCAACATTAGTACCAAAAGGGTTATGAATCAGTTATTGATCAACTTTAGATTCGGTTTGGTTATTTGGGGTGCTGATTCAGAAAATTGCATTGGATAGACCACATTAGCTCTAGTTTCTGATACAGAATACATGCTATCCAGTACTCAATATCTGCTCGTCCACAGAAAATCTAGATGTGATCTAGATGTGGTCTGTCCAATGCAATTTTCTGAATCAGCACCCAAACAACCCCAGGAACAGGCCTAAAAATGGAGACACCAAGGCACCCCTGCTTCCAGTCATCACATGGAATGACTCCGCTCAGGGGGAGGAGGAGGAGGAGAAGCAGCAGCAGCAGTCAGGAGGCTTGTTGTCCAACCTTTTGTGGGAAGTCAGCCTCTCCCCTCCCAACACCCCGTTACCTCAGAAGATAATAGGGTTTTGCGAGACTGGTCGCTCTCATTGCAACCGTGTAGTAACTGTGAGACCGTGGACCATATTTTGGTTCTTGGGGATCACTGGTGGTCCATGGACCACAGGTTGGGAACCACTGCTTTAAAGGAAGGGATGGAGAATCTGATGCTCTCAAAGAACACAATGAAAAAAGAGAAGGTTTAGGTATGTGAAAGATGAGGCCTGGTACCCTAATAAAGAGGGAACCACAAATAATCCAGTATGATGGCTGTTTATGGGTTCGTAGGTAGAGTAACCAGCAACCAGAAGATTCTCTGTTAAATAAAACAGTTGAGTCTTTCCAGAAGTGTTAGTCAGCTTTTAGTTATCTATGTCACCTCTCTTCCTCTTTGTCCTTTGGTGTTATAGGCAAAAAGGAAGAAGAAACCATCATTTGGGAAAAACCAATATAGAGATGATATGTGGAAATCTGCAGGCAGATCTGTCTAAGACAGTGGTTCTCAACCTGTGGTCTACAACTCCCAGAAATCCCAGACAGTTTACCAGATATTAGGATTTCTGTGTCGTAACTCAGCGTGTGCCTCATGTATCTACTAGTGCTAGTAGGAGGAAACGAGGCTTGGAAGAGGAAGACGCTCAGCAACAGCTGAAGCGCATTAGGGACTTGTTCCTAGAGCCTACGGATGAGGAAGATTTTGAGGGGTTTACTCGTGAGGAAATGGAGGTGGAGGATTACCGTGGTGTAAAGCGAGTAGCACGCAGCTCAGACAGTGATGAGGAATCCATTTCCAAGCGTCTTAAAGACGTAGCAGATTGCGAGGAGTCTGACAGCGAGGATGAAGAGCTGGACTGGACCAGGGTCCAGGAAGTGTTAGATGTGGTTAATGCTCCAACTTCCAGCGATGAGTTCCATGGTTTCACAGACCCATGGGTTTCAGATACTGCTTCGCAGGATGCAGTCCGAAGTGCAGAATAGCAGCAATGGAGAAGTCGTGATTCACCTGTGGAAATTGATGCACCTGGAGGTGAATCTAGTGACTCTGATGAGATTTAAGGAGTAGCTTGGGAGCAGTCTAGTTGCAGAGTTCAAAGTGTTGTGTTCCAGTATACCTTGCTTCTAAACTCTTGCCTTGAGTTCCTGTTTACAGCATCGTGGCTTCCTGACCGTGCTGACGACTTTGCCTGAATTGGAATCGTGAGTCTTGTCTCCTGCCCTGACCCTTGGACTGCCTTGACCATTCTACGCTCCTGCTTATCTCCTGTGACTTCGTTGGACCGCTCCTCATGCTGATTATTGCTTAGTGATTTGTTTGGATTTGTTTGGAATTGACTGTATTTAGACGCTGACTTCAAGCCTTTTGCCTGTGTTATTCCTGCTTTCCTTTTCGCAGCGCTGACTGCCTGGACTCTTGTTTGTTTACATTCCTGCTGTTAACTCTTTAGCTGCTGTTTTGCCTCGCTGGTCCACCTGGGTCTTGACATTCTGGGAGTTGAAGGCCAAAACATCTGGGGACCCACAGGTTGAGAACCACTGGTCTAAGGCAATGCTTCCCAAATATTGGTCCTCCAGACGTGTTGGACTTCAGTTCTCAGAATTATTGAACCAAGTTGACTGGGACCTATGGGAGTCTGAGTCCAGAAATTCTAGGGGACCAGTACTTGGAAACTATCTCTCCAAGCATCTACTGTTCTCAAATCAACAAATCTCAGCTGCTTTAGAGTAGAAAGGAAGTTGTGAGGTTCTTCAGATGTTGTTGAGTTACACCTTCCAGCATATCACGGTGAGGAAAGCTAGGAGTTGCAGCTCGTTCACATCTGGAAAGCCACAACATTCATATTCTGTTCTTTAGATCATGGGAAATGCATAGTTTAGCTGAGTTTTTAGTTGTACTGGAAATAATTTTGACTCATGATCAAACAGATATGGAGAAGAAGAGGGAAGGAAGATGCGCTATGCTCAAGCTGACCATAAGCCAATGAAATAAAGGAGGAGGAGGAGCAAATCCATCTCTGACTTTAAAAAGGCAGCTAGTTGTGTCAGAAGAAGCAGAGAAAGGAGAATTCACACTGAAACTCCTGCAGGTAAGAGATGAACCCTTATGTTGGGGTGATTTATCTACAAGTGTGACCTAAACCTATTTTTTCTTACTTGTGTTCCCAGGAATCCTTCAGCATCTCCCCTTTAGATTTTCCCTTTTTCTTTCCAGATAAATGTGAGTTTATTCATTAATTGGCTCTTTGAAATATATTATAAAATTCTTTTCTATCCATTTGCAGTTTAGGATGGTATAAGGAAGAGGGGGAAATCTGCTCTCTTGGTCAGAAATTGTTCAAAAACTGATGTAGTTAACTAATCAAAGGAAATATTGTATTGTAACAGGCTTTCATGGCCGGAATCACTAGGTTGTTGTGAGTTTTCCGGACTGTATGGCCATGTTATAGAAGCATTCTCTCCTGACTTTTTCCCCTGCTTCTATAGCAGGCATCCTCAGGGGTTGTGAGATCTGTTGGAAACTAGGAAAATGGAGTTTTATATCTGTGGAATGTCCAGGATGGGGAAAAGAACTCTTATCTGTTTGAAGCAGGTGGGAATGTTGCAATTGGCCACCTTGATTTGCATTGAATGGCCTAGCAGTTTCAAGGTCAAAGTTTCAAGGATTCCCCCAGGCAGTAAGAAGCCAGACCTTGAAACTGCTAGGCCAGTGGTTCTCAACCTTCTTAATGCCACGACCCCTTAATACAGTTCCTCATGTTGTGGTGACCCTCAACCATAAAATTATTTTTGTTGCTACTTCATAACTATAATTTTGATACTGTTATGAATTGCCATGTAAATATCTGATAGGCAGGATGTATTTTCATTTGCTGGGCCAAATTTGGCACAAATACCTGATACACTCACATTTGAATACTGGTGGGGTTTGGGGGGGGGGGTTAATTTTGTCATTTAGGAGTTGTAGTTGCTGGGATTTATAGTTCACCTACAATCAAAGAGCATTCTGAACTCCACCAACGACGGAACTGAACCAAACTTGGCACACAGAACTTCCATGAACAGAAAATACTGGAAGAGTTTAGTGGTCATTGACCTTGAGCTTTAGAATTATAGTTCACCTACATCCAGAAAGCACTGTGGACTGAAACAATGGATCAGGACCAAACTTGGCATGAATACTCAGTATGCCCAAATGTGAACACTGGCAGAGTTTGGGGGAAATAGACCTTGATATTTGGGAGTTGTGGTTGCTCTGATATATAGTTCAACTACAATCAAAGAGCATTCTGAACCCCACCAACAATTTAATGAAGCCAAACTTCCCACACAGAACCCCATGATCAACAGAAAATACTATGTTTTCTGATGGTCTTTGCAACCCCCTGACACCTCCTCATGACCCCCTCAGGGGTCCCGACCCCCAGGATGAGAAACACTGTGCTAGGCCATTCAATGCTAATCAATTATTTGGAATGGAGCCCCTGGTGGCACAGTGGGTTAAACCCCTGTGCCGGCAGGACTGAAGACCGACAGGTCGCAGGTTCAAATCCAGGGAGAGGTGGATGAGCTCCCCCTATCAGCTCCAGCTCCTCATGCAGGGACATGAGAGAAGCCTCCCACAAGGATGATAAAACATCAAATCATCTGGGCATCCCCTGGGCAACGTCCTTGCAGATGGCCAATTCTCTCACACCAGAAGCGACTTCTAGTTTGTCAGGTCGCTTCTGACACGACAAAAAAAAATTATTTGGAATAATCTTTAAAAAGACATGCAGACTAGAGTTCAACAGAGATAATTGAAGCCCAATTCTGTTCTTCGTTTCTCTTGGAAATGTGGATGCTCTTGGTTTGCAGATAACCTATTCACAAATAATGATGAAGGAAACAAAGATTATTGTTTTTTTAAAAAAAATGTGTCAGGTCTGAAATTTTTAAGGATATAATTTGCATTACTGCCCAAAAATGTAATTTTCCCAAGCTCCAAGGGAAATGGCATTCATCTTTCCAAACACATTATACAGGGCAACATGACTTTCGTAGGCAAATAATCTTTTATTAGGATTTCCGAATGCAGCAGAAAACTCTAACTGAGAAGGATCCTTCAGCTATCCAAAAACAAAACGACACAAAAACCCTGCCAAGGGGCTAGGGTGATATTATATTGTGGTCTTTTCAGTGCCGTGATCACAGTTTTTTTAAATGATGGTTGCTTTTTTTAAAGGCAATTCCTGTTGTTTTATTGTGTTCCGATGTTTTTTAAAGTATTAGCATCAATCCTGTGAACTGCCTGAAATAAATGGCTCTTAGCTTGTATAGAAATGGAATGAATGCGAAAATCAATAGGAACTAAAGGCATTATCAATACATCAAGAAAAGTGTTGATGAAAGATATACATTGGGGCATCAGTCCTCTGAACTGCCTGAAATTCAGGCAGGCCCTGTATCCCAGGATCTGATTCCAGGATTTCTGTTTATCCCAGATTATCTAGCAGTGTGAACTCATATAATTCAGTTTAAAGCAGAAAACCTGGGATATAGGGCCTGTCTGGAAGGACCCAGACAGAGAGACCCGAAGGGCTTGGAAACACTACTTTGGGGGCTGAAATTCCCACAGTTTCCCTGTCTGCTTGACCAGAGGTAAAGATAACCAATAAATTCTGGGAATTAAGATCCAACATTATTTATTTTTATGCTACATGAGACTTGGGAGGCTGGACAAACCTACTAACCTTCTCCTAATCTCCTTCCAGATATGTATACCAAGCTGTCTGTTAGCCTTCTGCTGGTTGCCCTCATAGGCACCAGTCTCTCAAGATCTGTGTCCACATCCTACCAACTGGATGATGAGCTAAGCATGCAAGCAAAGGCTGTAATACCAGGCCTGGACAGAATGCAAAGGAGAAGCAGTGGGGAGCTGGTACGGCGAAGCTGGTCTGGACCTCTGTCTATGGACCAGAAGCATCTGATCTCCCAGTTTCTGCCTCATCTCTATGCAGGTTGGAGAAGTTGCACATGTTCCTTTCACTGTTTCCTGGTACAAGCTTTCCAGTCAATCTTAATGTAGGGCTGGACTAATTCTGCCTAAGAGTTCCCAAACTTAGTTCAGAACTTTGGATAACCTCTCTAAAGTCCAGAGTTAAATCTAGAGTGATTTTCCCCTATGTATTCATAATATTTACTTATTTATTTATGACATTTCTACCCCGCCTTTCTCACCCCGGAGGGGATTCAAGGTGGCTTTGCACACAAGCAACAATTCGATACCCTAAAGCACAATGTACACTTAAATAAATATTAAAATAGAATTTAAAAGTACATTAGAACAATTAAAAACAATACATTCAGAGTTAAACGCGTAATCCACGAGCATAATCCAGGCCGTTCCAATTGTCATTTCACATTGTTCCAAGTCTATCTATTTCACAAGTTCTCTAAAGGCTTGATCACAAAATCATATTTTCACTCTCTTGAGGAAGGTCAGAAAAGAGGGGCTGATCTAACACTGCTGGGGAGGGAGTTACATAGTTGAGGGCCCACCACTGAGAAGGCCCTGTCTCTCATCTCTGCCAATCACACCTGCGAGGGAAGCAGGACTGAGAGAAGGGCCTCCCCAGATGATCTTAAACTCCGTGGTGGTTCAGAGAAGGAGATACGATCAGAGAGATAAGCTGGCCCAGAACCATTTAGAGCTTTGTAGGCTAAAGCCAGCACTTCCAATTGTGCTCAGTATCAGATTAGCAGCCAGCGGAGCTGACATTTATGCTGCTCTGGTGAGCAATCTGCTACCCGTTGGACCATTTGTAGCTTCTGAACAGTCTTCAAAGGCAGCCCCATGTACGGCATGTTGCAGTAGTCTATACCAGAGCCTGGACTACCATGGCCAAGTCTGACTTCCCAATAGTATCCACCAAGGATACGTTCTTGATCTTAGCACAAAGAAACCATGGATAAAAGTAAACTCATTTCCACAAAAAATTACCACATACCTGCTGGCAGAAGGAGAGCAGAGAGGGGACTAAACTGGCCGGCTCTGGGTGAGATTGCCATCCTGCTAGCATGGATGTTATTGACTGCCACTGGCCTCCAGGTGCATTGAATTATAACTCCCATTGCTCCCAGACATTACGAAGTTGGGGCTTGCCTATGAAATAAAATTAATATGGTTATTCCTAAATCAAGGGTCTATCTGGTTTCACAAATACAATGACAGGGAGACATGGTGTTAAATTCAATATTGGCTTATCTGATCCCTTCCTTCCTTGTTGTGTTAAAGATATGAATATTCACACATTTATTAATCCATTCCTTTTATTTTCTTATAAAAGCTATGGGGATAGTCAGACAACTGGCAACCAGAGATGAGCAAGGAGGATGTGTGCTTCAACCCTACAGGACTCCTCAGTGTTTCTGTTTTTAGGTTTTGATTTGGAAGAGACATAGTAAAATGAATCAAATGGAAGCAATTACAAATTATTCCCCACTCACTAAAAATGCTTTTGTATTGTCACCTTAAGATCGTCATCTTTCTAACTGAACAGGTAACTGTGTCCTTATAGCTCAAAATTGTTGAGCTGTCTGGAAGATATGAGTAAGGACTACATTCTAAACATCCCCAGAAAATATATACGTTAGGATTTCAACTTTGTTTCTGGGTCCTCAGTGAGTAGCTTAATTAATAGGGAACATAAGTCTTATCATGTTACCTAGAATACAAGAGATACATCTTTTTAAAGGTTTAACCTGGAGCAATGGCGCCATGGATCAGAAATGTATAATAAATATACTGGCCCTCACACACAGAGCCACAAAAAATAAGGGCTGGAAAATACCTGGCTCCAACACACTATCTCCCACATCAGTTCCTGGACCACTTGTACTGCAGGGACAGTATTGCAGCTTCCGGCCACCAGGGGGAGCATGCTTCCAAAGAAAAACTTTGCTAGGTCTTAATTTCAGGGGAGGATTTATATTTAGCAATTCAGCAAAACCTTTACTGGGTCTTATTTTCAGGGAATCTAATTTTCAGGATAACAGGGTATTATCCCTCCATTTTATGAGACGGTGTAATGGACTAGCATTTCATTGGGGTAGTGGAACACATAAGAACGCCTGGCGGGGATGAGAGACAGGGCCTTCTCAGTGGTGGCCCCTCGGCTGTGGAACGCCCTTCCTGCAGATATTAGATCGACCCCCTCCTTGCTGGCATTCCGGAGGAAAGTAAAGACCTGGCTCTTTGAACAGGCATTTGACTAAGCAGTGTGATTGATTGACTGACTATCGGAACACGGAATATCGGATAACGAGTTTGGATTCTGATTTCATTGACGAGACCTGATGGATTTGTTATATTGATGTAGTGATGTATTGATATTGATGTTTAATGATTTGTGATGCTATTGCTTTTAAATGCTTAATGATTTTGTATTGTGTATACCTAAATTGTTGTAAACCGCTCTGAGTCGCCTAAGGGCTGAGAAGAGCAATATACAAATAAAGTAAATAAAAAATAAATTAATTAATTTGCAATTTAAGAAAATCCATAAAATGTATGCTTCCACCTTCCAAAAAAGGGGAATGGCAAAGGAGCTCAGAAACAATGCCTAGGATCCTGCCAGTGGGAAATATGGTTGATCCAGCATTGAGACCATCCTTCTTCAGGACTGAGCGGAATACAAAGTATGGAAGAGAACAGCTTTAATTTTATCAGTCTATGACCTACCTCTGCCTGCAGTTAACCACAGTGTCTATTCCTTCCAACAGAAGAGCTGGCTGGCAAGGAAAGCAATGCCCAAGACTTCAACTCTCATTTTCCCACCTGGATAGATTTTGGACGAAGAAGCCTTGAAGATTCGGGTGTAGACGCCTAAGTGATCTGCTCCCCAGGAATGAATCCAGCCACAGGAGCAAATGCGTGGTGGATTGAGACATCTGTGGATATTCAAGAGCAGCATTTTACAAGCATTTTGTCCATTTCCTTAGCAAATTTTTATGCATGCTTTTGCCAATAAAAATGTGCTGTTGGTATCTTTATGTGAGTGATTGTCAAAGTGGGAAAGGGGCAAGGTTGACCTCTTGGGTTCTAGTATGGTTTACTAATGTGAAACTTCAAAAACAACTACCAGAGCAGAATGTGTGCTGTGTCTATGCTAAAATTACAAGTGACACTGTGCTTACTGAACACTGACAGCTACAGTCACACATTTTTGACTCTGTTAGACTCAGAATAGCTAGTGATAGATGGAACTTTAAATATGGGGCTTCCTACCCACCTCAATCCAAACACATCCAATCTCATCTGATTGTAAATGGTACTTAAGGAAATACAAGCCATTTGGTTAAAGGACAAGGAAAGCATCCTTCCCAAACCTCAGAGTCATTGCTGTTGGAGTTAACAATACAATAAGCTCCCTACCCTCCAAATAAACAGATGATCCCAAACACTTCTCATAGGATAAGAGCCCTACATTCACTGGCCCTCCCTCTACTCCATGACTAGCACCATTATTTTGACAGGTATATTCCTGGATGAACTGCCTTTACTGGAAACCGTGGATAATGACTTCCAGTACCACCAAAACATATACTTATACAAACAAACAAACAAAACACAAAGTTTGCAAGCTTGGTAGTTGATTAAATGTCCTTTGACCAGTAGCTGGACACTATGGTGTTACTATAAGAAGGTCCTGTAGCAAGGCTCAGGTTGTATTGCAGCAGGTGGCCTGTAGTTTGCTCGCATGTTGTGGATTCCACTTTGTAGCCCCATTTCTTAAGGTCGGCTCTGCATCTCTTGGTGCCAGAGCACAGTCTGTTCAGCACCTTCCAAGTCGCCCAGTCTTCTGTGTGCCCAGGGGGGAATCTCTCATTTGGTATCAGCCATTGATTGAAGTTCTGGGTTTGAGCCTGCCACTTTTGGACTCTCGCTTGCTGAGGTGTTCCAGCGAGTGTCTCTGTAGATCTTAGAAAACTATTTCTTGATTTAAGTTGTTGACGTGCTGGCTGATACCCAAACGGGATGAGCTGGAGATGTCACTGCGGATGTCAGGTGGTGCAATACCGGCTAAACAGTGTAATTTCTCCAGTGGTGTAGGGCGCAGACACCCCGTGATAATGCGGCATGTCTCATTAAGAGCCACATCTACTGTTTTAGCGTGGTGAGATGTGTTCCACAGTGGGCATACATACTCAGCAGCAGAGTAGCATAGCGCAAGGGTAGATGTCTTCACTGTGTCTGGTTGTGATCCCCAGGTTGTGCCAGTCAGCTTTCATATGATATTGTTTCTAGTGCCCGCTTTTTGCTTGATATTCAGGCAGTGCTTCCTGTAGGTCAGAGCACGGTCCAGAGTGACTCCCAGGTATCTGGGTGTGCTGCAATGCTCCAGTGGGATTCCTTCCCAGGTAATCTTCAGAGCTCGGGATGCTTGTCTGTTCTTAAAGTGAAAAGTACATGTCTGTGCTTTAGATGGATTAGGGATCAGCTGATTTTCCCTGTAATTTTAGAAATGGAATATCACGTATCCTAGTTTCCTGAGACTATTTCTGATTGCCTTCTCCCTACTCCCTTTTTTGACACTGTTTTCAATATTTACACCATGGACCTTGTTGGGTGCATACAGGAAGTTCCCCTGCATCAAAGGATGGACTCAGTCGCTTTCCATTCCCTAAATGGATTAAAACTGTTTAAAAATGACCCAAAATAAATGGGAAAAGATGGCTGAGATACAAAACCACAGGATTCTGTTTCAAAACAAGAGCTAAGCGTTTTAAAATCCTGCTGTAGGCATACCAAGCCCATAGTACTGTAGTGCCATACAAAAAACTCACGGTAACAATACTGCTATTGATCTCAGTACATACAACACACAGAGAGAGAATACATCATCTTGAAGTCTAGTTTCAAAATTTAGGAATCAGTTATTCCACTCCTTGGCAAAATTCCTTTTTCAACTGCACTGCCCAGAATCCCCCTGCTACGGTAGTGTCCATACTAATTGGAGGATCCTGGCAACTATAGCCCACATGAGAACCTTTTCCAGTCTCTGACAAGCAATTCATTGAACAGCTGGGATGAATCTATTAGATCTCTCCCTTTGAGTTAGTCAACTGCCCAATTCTTTTCCCTTTACCTGCGAATAGATTTACCAGATAGATTTACCGTTTATACTTGAGTATAAGCTGACCCAAATATAAGCCGAGGCACCTAATTTTACCACAAAAACAAAAAAAACAAAAAACGGGAAATCGTATTGACTCGAGTATAAGCCAAGGGTGGGAAATGCAAGAGCTACTGGTAAATCTATATAAATAAAAATGCAATGTTCATTTGTGGGATTAACAGAACTCAAAAACCGCTGGGAAAATTGACCCCAAATTTGGACACAAGACACCATTCAAAGCAATCTATGTCCTTCACTCAAAAAATTCCTCCCAAAAAACAATAAGACATTTAAATTTTTAAAAAGGAGCTGGGTTGCATCCTCCCCCCCCTGCTCAAGGCCCGGCAATGTCAGGAGGCTGCTCCGCTGGTTCTTGAGCTAGGGAGGTCCGCCCACCCCCCAACCTTCCCCACAGGCTACAGGGCACACACAGCGCCAAAAATGGTGCAAAAAGGCAGTGTTTGAGGATGCGAGGAGGGAGAATGAAGCCCCCTCCCCCTGCAGCTGAGTCCTGACTGCTGTTTGATTGAAAGTGAACTATAAATCCAAGGAACTCCCAAATGTCTCCTCCTCCTCCTCCTCCTCCTCTTCTTCTTCTTAATCGGCGGCTGAATGGCCATCTATCAGGAGTGCTTTGATTGTGTTTGTCCTTTATAGCAGAAAGGGCTATACTGGATAGCACTTGGAGGTCCCTTTCTATCCTAGAATTCTATTACTATTATTATTGTTATTATTATTATTAAGCAGAGAGTGAATGTCCATCTGTTAGGAGTGCTTT
This sequence comes from Anolis sagrei, assembly GCF_037176765.1. Lineage (NCBI taxonomy): Eukaryota > Metazoa > Chordata > Lepidosauria > Squamata > Anolidae > Anolis > Anolis sagrei. Next base: position 38,626,220 of record NC_090026.1, on the reverse strand, counting down.
GATTGTGGGGCAGGATTGGATGGACCTTGGAGGTCTCTTCCTACCCTAGGATTCTATTATTAGTAATACTGTTATTGTTGTTATTATTATTATTAAGCAGACTTTCTCATTACTTAATTTTCCATACCACCAAACTGTACCACCTATCAGACCAACAAGTGACCATCACTCATAAAACACTGAAAACCACAGCAGAAGAGACTTAAAAAGCCAAAAATAAAAAATTCCATTACAACGCATGTACAAAACCACATATATACACATATACACAAATATATACACACATATACACATATATACACACATACACACACAATATACATATACACAGATGGGGCCACAGCAATGCATGGCAGGGGACAGCAAGTTTCAAAATAAAATTACATTAATTGAGGCATCAGTAGGTTAAATGTTTTTGAATACAGTATTTATATAAAACTGTAATTTAAGATAAGACTGTCCAACTCTGATTAAAGCATTATTCTAACCTCAATGTAAAAGTGCTAACGTATCCTTCCAGTAATAATAAAGAGAGTAAAATAATAAATATAATAATAATAATAGTGTAAAATAATGGAAATGTAATAACAGTAATAATAGAGCAAATTAATAAATGTAACAGCAATAATATAAACTAAAATAATAAGTGTAATAATCATAATAAATAGAATAAAATAATAAATGTAATGACAATAATAGAGAAAAATCATAAATGTAATAATAATAGAGTAAAATAATAAATGTAATAATAATAATAATCCCAGTAAAATCTATATATATAAATTTCCTACTGGCGTCCAACGAGGAAACAAAACTCTAAAACCCCTCCACACAACTCTACCAAAATTGCCAGGCCCCAAGGACAACCCACTAGGTACAAACTAATCCACTCAGAAATCAAAACCACACAACAACAACCACAAAAAACGGCAAAACAACTGAGCATGCGCACTGGCGCAAACTCCCTGGTGCGCGCACACACATGGCCCCTCACCTTCCCCCCCCCGCGCAGCACACACACGCGCGCGCATGCGCACGGCCCCTCACCCCCCCGGCGCGGCACACACACACGCGCGTGCCCCCTCTCCCCCCCGGCGCGGCACACACACGCGCGCGCGCGCCCCCCTCTCCCCCCTCCGGCGTGGCACACACACACACGCACACACACACACGCGCGCACGTGCCCCCTCACCCCCCCCGGCGCGGCACACACACGCGTGCGCGCGCGCGCCCCCTCTCTCTCCTCCGGCGAGGCACACACACGCAAGCACACACGTGCGCGCGCGTGCCCCCTCACACCCCCGGCCTGGCACACACACACGCACGTGCCCCCTCTCCCCCCTCTGGCGCGGCACACGCACGCGCGCGCGCCCCCTCACCCCCCTGGCGCGGCACACACACGCGCGCGCGCCCCCATCCCCCCTCCCCTCCTCCCTCCTCACGTTTCCTCCAAGCCACGCCCCCTTCTAAACCCATCCCCCTCCCCTCCTCCCTCCTCACGTTACCTCCAAGCCACGCCCCCTTCTAAACCCATCCCCCCCTCCCCTCCCCCCTCTACCCTCCTCACGTTACCTCCAAGCCACACCCCCTTCTAATCTGTCAAGGAAGAATAATAGAATCATAGAATCAAAGAGTTGGAAGAGACCTCATGGGCCATCCAGTCCAACCCCATTCTGCCAAGAAGCAGGAATATTGCATTCAAATCACCCCTGACAGGAGAGAAAGAGGGAGGGAAAGAAAGAAGGAAGGAAGGAATGAGGTAGAAAAGGAAGAAAGGAGAGAAAGAGGGAGGGAAAGAAAGAAGGAAGGAATGAGGTAGAAAAGGAAGAAAGGAGAGAAAGAGGGAGGGAAAGAAAAAGGGGGAGGAAGGAAAGTTAGAGAAAGAAGGAAGGAGAGAAGGAAAGAAAAAAGGGAAAGAAGGAAGGAAAGAAGGAGCGAAGGAAGGGGGGAAGATGTAGAGAAAGAGGGAGGGAAAGAAAGGAGGAAAGAGAGAAGGAAGAAAAGAGAGACTGCAGAAGAGAAAAAGGAAGAAGGAAGGAAAGAGGGAGCGAAGGAAGGGGATAAAATGTAGAGAAAGAGGGAGGGAAAGAAAGGAGGAAAGAGAGAAGGAAGAAAAGAGAGACAGCAGAAGAGAAAGAAAAAGGGGGAAGGAAGGAAAGCGATAGAGAAGGAAGGAAGGAGAGAAGGAAAGACAGGAAGGAAGGAAGGAAACAGGGAGTGAAGGAAGGAGGGAAAGAAGGGGAGATAGGGGGAAGGTTGGCCACAGCAACGCGTGGCGGGTACAGCTAGTAATAAATAACTTTGACTCACCTACAAGCCAAGGTGGGCTTTTTCAGCCTTAAAAGGGGCTGAAAATCTCGACTTATACTCGAGTATATATGGTAACTAATGGGTGGGAGGCAGTACAAAGTATCCTAGGCTGTGTTGAAAGATGGAGAAAGCTAAGTGGAGTGCCCAAGTTTTGTGTGAAGATTTTTCCCACTAAGCTTTCCTTGGTTCCCCAGGAACTGACTAGAAGAGATTATTAAGAGAGAACTTCTCAAAGCAAATCCACCCAACTATTCGCCACTCAGATTGTCCCACATCACACAATGCTCTTTTGAAACTGTACTGTGATTTGTTTAATGTCAATTTGGGGGGAGGACCAAGGAGGAGAAATCTATGTGAGATTAGATCTGGCATGTCCCACAGGTCTAACTATATATTTCCAGCTCTCTAAGTTTTACGAGGTTGTTCTGTTTCAAACTGCTCCCCAATGTCCTGACTCAGCCCTGAATCACATTAGAATTTCCCACTGTCCTTCCTAGCCTTCAGGCTTCACTGCTCCCCCCGGGTAGCTTTAATATTTGATATTCCTCAACCAAGAAGAACTGCAAGTAACACTCACAAAGCTTGCGTTTCAGTGCTCTTTATGTTAACTGCCCATGCCATCCAATCCGCTTAAAGCACATCAGATCCAAAAGTGCCATTTTCAAATGCATGCTTGGATACATAGCCCTGGCTTTCACCTTGATAGAACTGCCATCTCCTATCAAAGGACATTCTGGGGCTTTACAGTCTGTTTTTGGAGTTCAAGCCTACCTGGAAGCTCTTTCTTTTGGGTAAAGGGTAAATTGCTTCTTTCAGAAGCCTCCAAAGCTGCAATTCGCTTTTCAAATGCAGCCATCCTTCCATATTCACTGGTGTTAGGGGCACAGAACTCCCATGAAAAGAAAAAGAATAAATAACTCCGCATGTAAAAATTGCTATTTGCTTTTGAGCTGAGAGAACATCTCCCTGCAACCCCATCTACACTGCCATATAAAATTAAAATTATCTGCTTTGAATTGGATTATATGGCAGTGTTGTTGTTTTTTTTGTTTGTTTGTTTTTTTCGTGTCAGGAGCAACCTGAGAAACTGCAAGTCACTTCTGGTGTGAGAGAATTGGCCGTCTGCAAGGACGTTGCCCAGGGGACGCCCAGATGATTTAATGTTTTTATCATCCTTGTGGGAGGCTTCTCTCATGTACCCGCATGAGGAGCTGGAGCTGATAGAGGGAGCTCATCCACCTCTCCCCGGATTCAAACCTGTGACCTGTCAGTCTTCAGTCCTGCTGGCACAGGGGTTTAACCCACTGCACCACCGGGGGCTCCATATGGCAGTGTATTATATGGCAATCCAGTTCCAAGCATATAATCTGGATTTTATATGGCAGTCTATATGAGACCTATGAATTTCTAAATCTACCTGTGTGGTCAATTTCCACTGAAGCTGATCCAGAATCACACTGGAAGACCTGGAGAGGTATAGAGTGGTGTTCTATCTAGACATCTCTAGCTCCACTAACATGCCATATTTGGGCATATGGAATATTTGTGCCAAGTTTGGTCCAGATCCATCATTGTTTGAGTCCACAGTGCTCTCTGGATGTAGGTGAACTACAACTCCCAAACTCGAGGTCAATGCCCACCAAACCCTTCTAGTGTTTTCTGTTGGTCATGGGAGTCCTGTATGTCATGTTTGGTTCAATTCCATCATTGGTGGAGTTCAGAATGCTCTTTGATTGTAGGTGAACTATAACTCCCAGCAACTACAACTCCCAAATGACAAAATCAATTTTTTTTAGTGAAAGACATACCTTTGGTTGTTGGGTGTAGGCTGTGCAAATTTGGTGTCAATTCGCCCAGTGGTTTTTGAGTTATGTTAATCCCACAAACGAACATTACATTTTTATTTATATAGATACTTTAACTGATATACAACAAGGGATGAGCATCCAGGGTTCTTGGCAGCTAAAGATACAGCTAGTGAAAAATTCCAGAGACAGGTTGAAGCATGAATAGATATGGAGTAGTAACTAAGCAGCCTCCATGAGCTCGGATTCTCTGAAACCTACAGCTATGTAACTTCAGTGCAAGCTGTAGATGTTGCTGGACTTCAACTCCTGTTTTATTAAGCCAGCATAGTCAACTGTGGAGAAGAATGAGAGCTGCATTCCAATATCATTAGGAGGACCACAATGGCTCTGAATTGCAGGCTGCTAGGAGCAAAATGGGAAAAGACCATTGTCATTCTGTCCTGATTATGGACTTCCCAGAGGCATTTGGGTGGCAATTCTAAGAATTAGAATACGGGACTAAATGGATCATCTATCAAAGTTATCCAGTGGGCTCTTCTCATATTTCTATATTTCTTATATTTGACCAGGGACCACATCTGTTTCTATGATGTCCTTCTCTTTTGTGCTACAAGACTTTACACCAGTGGTTCCCAACCTTTTTTTGACCAGGGACCACTTGATCAGGGACCACTTGACCTGGGACTACTTGACCAGGGACCACTTAACCAGAGACCACTTGACCAGTTACCACTTGATCGGGTATCACTTGACCAGGGACCACTTTGACCAGGGACCACTTTCCAACATTAGTACCAAAAGAGTTATGGACTACTTGACCAGGGACCACTTTGACCAGGGACTACTTGACCAGGAACCACTTTGACCAGGGACCACTTGACCAGGGACTACTTGACCAGGGACCACTTGACCAGGGACCACCTTGACCAGGGACCACCTTGGTCAGGGACCACCTTGACCAGGGACCACCTTGGTCAGGGACCTCTTTGACCAGGGACCACTTGACCAGGGACCACTTTGACCAGGGTCCACTTTGACCAGGGTCCACTTTGACCAAGGACCACTTTGATCAGGGACCACCTTGAATACTGACCCCTTGACCAGGGACCATTTGACCAGGGACCACTTGACCAGGGACCATTTTACCAGGGACCACTTTGACCAGGGACCACTTTCCAACATTAGTACCAAAAGGGTTACAAATCAGTTTTTTGTCAACTTTTGGTTTGGTTATTTGGGGTGCCGATTCAGAAAATTGCACTGGATAGACCACATTAGTTCTAGTTTCTGATACAGAACATATAGCTTCCAGTAATCGCCACCTGCTTGCCCACAGAAAACCATATTTAACAAGCCTCGACACTATAAGAAGGTATCGCAAGACCAGTTGCTATAATTGCAATGGTGCAGTAATAGTGAGGCCGCGGACCATATTTTAGTTCTTGTGGACCACTGGTGGTCCACAGACCACAGGTTGGGAACACATTCCACTGTGTTGCTTTACACAGTGGAATGATTACATTATGTAGCACGATTTTTGTTCCTAGGTTATTAATGTCATTTCCTAATTGGTACTATCATAAAAACATGGGGGAAAATTATTAAACTGCAAAAACTTTGTTTTCACGGGATATCCTACAACACAATTTGCTATAGCTTTTCAATGAATCTTTAAGTCTCGGGTCTCAACCAATTCAACATAGTTTGTGGCAGCCACAAAAACAAAGTTTCTGAAGTAGAACAACTACTTTCAAAGTTAGTGCCACACAACTGAACAGGAAATAACATTTTCAAACCAGGAACTTATTGTTTTTTCCAAATGTTGTTACATAGTGTTATCATTTTCCAGTTAGACAGGCTTCAGCAATTTGTATAAAGATCTCTGAAGCAAAGAGTTCCTCAAAGGGAGGAGCAAATCTGAATCAATCTTTAAAAGAGTAGCCTGCTGTGTCAGGAATAGTAGAGAACTTCAAATCTGGTGCAGATATTTGATAAGATTAATCTTGCAGGTAAGAGGAGGATGCCTTCCTTTTCTTTGTCCATGTTCTTCAGGGGTTTCTCATTATTTCCATTTTGGGATATATCTACACTGGAGAATGAATGCAGTTCGACACCACTTTCACTGCATGGTTCCATGGCACTGAGTTTTACAAGATCTTTAGCTTTCCCTGCCAAAGAGTGTTAATGCCTCACTAACTTATAATGCCATGATTCCACAGCATTGAGCTATGACAATTACAGTGATACCAGATTTCACTGATTTTTTTTGTATGTGTGTATGTGTCAGGAGCAGCTTGGGAAACTGCAAGTCACTTCTGGTGTGAGAGAATTGTCCATCTGCAAGGAAGTTGCTCAGGGGACGCCCAGATGTTTTACCATCCTGTGGGAGACTTCCCTCGTGTCCCCGCATGAGAAGCTGGAGCTGACAGATGGGAGCTCGCCCCGCTCCCTGGATTTGAACCATCGACCGTTTGGTCAGCAGTCCTGCCGGCACAAGAGTTTAACCCACTGTGCCACCAAGGGCTCCTTGCATTGATTTTACAGTGTAAATGCATTCATCGACACAATTTTAGCACTGTTGCCACAATAGTAACTCTCTCCCCAACCTATTTTACTAGTCATCAGCTCCATGAGTAAAAGGAAATACATTCTACGAATGATTTAAGAATATTTAAATTATGTTTCTATCAAGTTTAGGGTTTGGGCTGGAGGATAAGGTATAGAAAATTTAGTTAAATATACTTAACTAAAGGTGGATCTTCAGTATAGAACCAACACTGCTTAATATCACTTAAATTGCCATGGATTCGTGACAGTTATTGTTTGCTGAGGCACCAACCCTCTTTTGCAGAGACCTTGTAAAACGACAACTCCCATGAATCCACAGCGTTGTGCCATGGCAATTAACATGGTGTCAAACTGCATTAATTCTCAGTTTACAAAAACATGTGCTAGTAACCTCATTATCTCTGTTTGTTTCTAAAGTGTTACAAGATTCCTTTGCAAGCAAACAAAAATACAGTTGGATAAATAGGTGAAATCAATAAATATTAGATTTGGTTTGTTAATCACATCTATATGAACAGTTTCAGGCAAGAAACACGGCTTTTTCTCTTCTTCCTTGTACCATACTAAACTTCTAAGGGTTAGAGGAAACAATCATAATGTATCTTAAAGAACAATTGAGAAAACCTTATGAATATCAATTCTGCAGTGTAGATGCACCTCAGATAATATCTGACCGAAACCTTCACCCCAAATTCAATAGAAATATCATTAAGCCAGCTACTTAGTTAACTAAGGTCCCATTTATGTGGGGTTGCCTTTGAAGACAGTCCGGAAGCTCCAGATGGTCTAGCGAGCAGCAGCCATGTTGCTAACAGGAGCGGCACACAGGGAGCACACAACTCCTCTGTTGTGCCAGCTCCACTGGCTGCCAGTCTGCTACTGGGCACAATTCAAAGTGCTGGCTTTAGCCTATAAAGCCCTAAATGGTTTTGGCCCAACTTACTTGTCTGAACACATATCTCCTTATGAACCCTCCAGGACTTTAAGATCGTCTGGAAAGGCCCTGCTCTCGATCCCGCCTTCGTCACAAGTATGGTTGGCAGGGACGAGAGACAGGGCCTTCTCAGTGGTTGCAACTCAGCTATGGAACACCCTCCCTAGGGATCGTAGATCGGGCCCTTCCCTTTTAACATTTCGAAAGCAGGTTAGGACGTGGCTCTTTGAGCAAGCGTTTGCAGACACAATATAACAGACATGGAGAAAAACGGAACGACTTGATGTTATTGGATAATACTTTAAACTAGGAGACTCAAACTGATATATGTTTTTATTGATATTGATTGTTTTACTTGGTTTTATATTTAAATTGATTGTTTTAAAATTGTATTTTATGTCTTTGATATTGACTGTAAACCGTTCCGAGTCGCCTGTGGGCTGAGAGGGGTGATATATAAATGTAGTGTGTGTGTGTGTGTGTATAATACACTGCAATATAATGCAGTTTCAGAATGCAGAATAACTGCAATGAACTAGATTATATAGCAGTATAGACTCATATAATCCAGTTCAATTATATATGCCGCTCTGAATCCCCTTTGGGGTGAGATAGCACAGGGTTGAAATATAATAAATTATATATATATGCGCTCTGTTCGTTTTGAGTGACATCATAACTCAAAAACTGCTGGACTAATTGCCATCAAATTTGGCCATAAGACACCTACTAACCCAAGGAATGACTTAACACTCAAAAAATTGATTTTGTTATTTGAGAGTTGTAGTTGCTGCGATTTTAAGTTAACCTACACTCAAGAGCATTCTGAACTCCACCAATGATGGAATTTAACAAAACCTGGCATGCAGGACTCCAATGACCAACAGAAAACACTAGAAGAGTTTGGTGGGCATTGACCTCGAGTCTTGGGAGTTGTAGTTCACCTACATCTAGAGAGCACTATGGACTCAAACAATGAAGGATCTAGACCAAACTTGGCACGAATACTCCATATGCCCAAATATAAGCATAGATGGAGTTTGGGGAAAATAGAGCTTGACATTTGGGAGTTGTAGTTGCTGGGATTTATAGTTCACCTACAATCAAAGAGCATTTTTAACCCCAACAACAACAGAACTGGCCCAAAATTCCCACACAGAACCCCCATGACCAACAGAAAATACTGTATTTTCTGGTGGTTTTGGTGACCCTTCTGACATCCCCTCACGACCCTTCCCAGGGGTCCCGATTCTTAGGTTGAGAAATGCTGCCTTAAGGCCATCCAGTCCAACACCCTTCACCAGAGCAAGAAACATAATCAAAGCCCTCCTAACAAAGAGCCATCCAGGGTCTGTTAGAGATCTGTGCATTTGCAGAGGAGACAGTGAGGAGATGGGGTGTGATATTGGGCAAACAATGTCATCTGTGCTTAATCTTTTCTCCCAGAGATGCATACCAAGGTGCTTGTCTGCCTGCTTCTGATGGCTCTCATTGGTACCAGCTTCTCAAGATCTGTCAACTACCATGAGAGCAATGAGTTAAGCAGGGAAGCGAGGGCTCTTCCAAGACGGGAACAGGAGACGCGAAGCACTGATGGTAGGTTTGTGCAGAAATTGACAAACCAGATAGCACAGCGTGTAAGCCACGTATTAAATGGAAGTGCAGGCAGTCCCTCAGTTACAAACATCTGACTTATGAACAACTTACAAATGACTCACAGTTAAGAACGGGGGTGAGACAACAGGATGTGAGAGAAATCTACCCCTCGGAAGGGAAATTTACTCCTGAAAAAGTTACCATGGGAAAAAATGTCTCTACCAAAGCTTTATTATCAATCCTTGTTTCCATAATAAGCCAAATTTTTCAAAATCTAATTCTCCCAGGGACAGGAAGTGAGGTAAAATCATCTAAACAGGGACTCCACGAGCAAAATAAACACCGCAGGGATGATGGTGATTACCCCGACCTATGCGATCCAGAGGTGGGGGGGGGGGGGGGGGGTGTGAGAAAGAGAAATTAGAGTTACACTTAAAAATGTATCTGTTCTGGCTTACATGCAAATTAAGAAGCACCCCTTGTTCATAACACGGGGACTTGTCTGTACAACCGTTTCTTCACATTCCACCTCCTCTTACATATAGTGCCATCATATTGAAGAAACAATTGCTTAGACAGAAGGCTTCTCTAGACCACGGTGGAGAACGCCAAGTTTTTCTACTGCTGGACTCTAAAAACATATTAAGCAAGAGTTAGGTTCATGGATGATGGGAAGTGGAATCCAAGAGCATCTGAAGTTTCTTACTCTAAGATGTCATTACATAATAGAGATTTTTTTTCCTCAGATCTTGAATGTAGCCTTCTTCACGAGGAAGAGGTTTCACAGACATATCCAATGTTCTAGTGTAGGGTCCTCAAACTAAGGTCGCCCTCGAAGGTCATTTACCCAGCCCTCGCTCAGGGTCAGTCTAAGTCTGAAACAACTTAAAAGCACACAGCAACAACCACAACAACAATCCTATTTCATCAGCCAAAAGCAGGCCCACACTTCCCATTGAAATGCTAATAAGTTTATATTTGTTAAAATTGTTATTTATTTTAATTATTGTATTGTTTTTAAGTGTTTTTTGCACCACAAATAAGATATGTGCAGTGTTCATAGGAATTCATTATAATTTTTTCAAATTATAATCCAGCCCTCCAACAGTTTGAGGGACTGTGTGTTGTGACTCAGGTCCCAAAGATTGCCCAACACAGCAGATTAAGGGTTAACAAAAGTCTTTAATGAGTCTTTAACAAGCTAGCAGCACTTAAACAGCAATGCTACTTAGCAAAACAAAAGGACCTTTGTGCAGGTAAACAATAACAGAGATAAACCGGATTATCCCAGGACTCAGTCTCAGGAAAAAGGAAAGCTGGAGCAAAAACAAACAGTGGCAAAAGCGGAGTCAAACAGTCCTTGGTCGATAACGGAGACAGGCAACAAACAAAGTCCAGCAGGCAGATGACGTGGTCCAGAGACGTTCCAAAATCAGGGGCAAGGCGAAGACACTCACGTAGTTCCAATCCGAAGTCAAGGTACACGAAGACAAGATAGCTGGATTCCCGGGACCCAAATAGGTTAGGCAGAACAAGGCAGAACAAGACACCTGATGCAACACTTTGTCCTCTGCAAAGCTACACACCCCAGAGTCCCCATTTTATTAGCAATCGCTATCGCTAGATTGATCCTCATCACTGGCATCTGGGTCATTTCCTTAAGCTGCTGGCTCGTTACTCCTCCATCTCTGCCAGCGTTGATCCAAACCAGGATCCTGCCAAGATGTACCTTCCTGCCATGTATTTTGGAATCCCTCAAACTCGTCACTAGACGTGGGCTGTGTACATATGTCCTGAATTTCCCTAACCCGAGTCCAGTCCAATTCCTCCTCCATTTCCCCATTACTGGCTTCCAGTTCATCTGAACTGGAATTGTCAGCTGTATCTTTAAGCCATTTACTAATAGTTTCTTCATCACTATCAGACTTACTGGCAACCCGCTTTACTCCCCGGTAATCCAATTCCTCCAAATCCTCGGGTCCAAACCCTGCAAAATCTTCCATGTCGCTAGGTGCCAAAATAATATCTCGAATACGCTTCAGCTGACGCTGATCCAGCTCTGACTCAGCATCACTCCTCCTTCTCCTACAACCGGTAGTAGTTTCACTGCCAAGACGCTGAGCCTTAACACTGTGACCTGGCACTCTGTTTAAAAAGTTTGAGGACCCCAGCTCTAGTGAAAATATGGCTGTCTTCTGGGTTGGGGAATTGGCTCATCCCTTCACGCAATGCATGGTGGGAATAATTTCATGGCCTCATATTAATACTGACCTTGGATTTAGGTGGCTACAACAATGATAAGATGCATTGGTGGAGGAAGGTCTACTTAATACAACTTTTAAGACCTTTTGATGGATGAAATGGGTTAGGTATGGTGGAAGCTAGTGCTTAGATTAAGTGGTAATGACAGTTTTAAATAAAAGCAGTTTATTGCAGGAACTATCTAAAAGGAAAAAGAGATAAGATTGGGATGCTACAGCTATGATTATTCAAGGGAAAAACAGTTTGGACTAAAGTCCTCTTGAGGGAATCTGTCCAAAACAAGTAAACAAAACAAATGTATGAGTTTTTATATGCTGCCCTTCTCACCCTGCCGGGGACTCAGGGCGGATTACAATGCATATATACATGTCAAACATTCAATGCCATAGACATACACATATATAGACAGACACAGAGGCAATTTAACATTCCAGCTTTCTGGCTTCATGAGGGTATGCTCAATTCCGGCCACAGGAGCTGCCACTTCACCGTCCACTAGTGACACCGAGTCCTTGATGGAGTACTTCCTCATTCTTACTCATGCTGCTGAAAGGTTTTATGGTGTCGTAAATTAGTTAAATTAGCTTCCCCGCATAAAGCGGTGCCTAAATTTCCTACTTGACAGATACAACTGTCTTTCAGGCTGCATAGATCAACAGCAAGCTAGATTATTATTGGTCAGAACCTCACTCCAACCCAGGCTGGCTTCAAATTCATGATCTCTCCATCAGTAGTGATTTAATGCAGCTGGCTACTAATTAGCTGCGCCATAGCAAAGAGGGAGTGCATCAAGTAACTAAAGAGCTCTAGTGCACTCCGCTGAACTAAAGCACTAGACTGCTCTTGCAGGGAACTTGAAGCATGGTACCTAAATATCCTAAAAGCACTAGTTATCATTTGATCATGGAAGCCAAGCAGGGTCAGCTGTCTTCAGAAGCTGCAGGCTATATTTTAGGCCACATCTACACTAACCACTTAGGTTGATGTAGAGCAAGATCCATGGTGGCCAAACAATGTATGGAGCTGATCTGGGGTAACGCAGGGCTTGTTGTTGTTTATTCGTTCAGTCGCTTCCGACCCTTCACGACTTCATGGACCAGCCCACACCAGAGCTCACTGTCGGCCATCACCACTCCCAGCTCCTTCAGAGGCAAGCCAGTCACTTCAAGGATACCATCCATCCATCTTGCCCTTAGCCGGCCCTTCTTCCTTTTTCCTTCCATTTTCCCAAGCATCATTGTCTTCTCCAAGCTTTCCTGTTTTTTCATGATATGAAAGTACTTCATCTTTGCCTCTAATATAGAATCATAGAATCAAAGAGTTGGAAGAGACCATGGGCCATCCAGTCCAACCCCCTGCCAAGAAGCAGGAATATTGCATTCAAATCACCCCTGACATATCCTTCTCTCCAGTGAGCAGTTGGGCTTTATTTCCTGATGTATGGACTGGTTGGATCTTCTTGCGGTCCAAGACACTCTCAGAATTTTCCTCCAGCACCACAGTCCAAAAACATCTATCTTCCTGCGCTCAGTCTTCCTTATAGTCCACCTTTCACATCCGTAGGTGAAAACTGGACCATAAGGACCATAACGCAGGGCAAGACCACCTTTATGTGGATTTTGGCACCACTGGATGGTGGGGACTCACTCCCGCCTCTGCAGAGGCTGGGGGACTCTCTGTGTGACCCATACCCAATCTGGTGTAGGGCATGCCAGCTCAACCCTGGAATATCAATCAGTGTAGATTCAACCTTAGAAAAAGGAACTGAGAAAATCGCTTCTGAGTACTCCTTGGTTAAGAGAACTTTGTAAAATTCATGAATCTATTGACCGTAATCAACAGGTGACTTGAAGCACCTCTAGATGTAGTAGAGCTGCCACTCCCAACACTGTTCACTATTGTTTATGCTGGCTGAAGCTAATGTAAGTTGTTGCTCAATCAAATCTGGAGGCCCATGTTTTGTCCACCCAGGCATGATATGACATTGCCACGCAGTTTTAACCAATCTGTGGCACACTGCTTTCCACTAACTATCTACTCTCTAACAGATAACATGGCCGGCATAAGAACCGTAGATTTTGGAGCATAGAAGTGGAGATGTCTGAGAGATCTTCTACCTAAGAGTGACAACAGAGATAAGTAGAAGAAAGAAGTGGCACAGAGTCCAAGGCATCTATTTATATGCATGTTGTTTTTCCATCTATGCTTGTGTCAATAAAAATATACTCTCAGCATCTCAGTTGTTCACAAATTCCAAAAAAGGTAGACTTCTGGATTCTAGCCAGGTTTTCTAACAAATTGCCCCGGAAAGAACAGGCAGAGCCTTGTGCATGTCCATCTGTGTACCATCCAATGGGAATGAGATAGTTGGCACTCCAGCTGACTGCTGTGAATAGCTAATCACACACTGTTGAATCAAAATGAAGAGTTTTGGGGAATGATCAATTTTTGAAGTGTAATCATTCATTTTAACAGTTCTCATATCTACAGCCTCAAAAGGAAGTCTGGAAAAAACTTGGTTAGATGTGTTGATCCAAATTAACAAATTATGTAGTTCTTTTCTGACTCTAGCAGCAATGGAGTTTTGAAAACTAACAACAACAACTTAATTTTTATACCCCGCCTCCATCTCCCTGAAGGACTCGGGGTGGCTTATACATGTGACAAAATATACACAGAACATCAAAGCAAAAAAAAAAAAAAATCAAAGCCAAAAAATCCCATTAAAAACAAAATATGATTAAAATAAAGCATGGAAAAAAACTTAACAATCAGATAAAATACAATTAAATAAAACATTGGGGTATAAAAACGGCAACCTTAAAACTCACTCAGACAATACGCAACAAAAACCAATAGCCTGAAATACTAAGATGGGCTTGATCAGGCTATAAAAGAACCAGGTATGGGATAGTGCATAACAGCGTAGTATAGGGCGAATGAACTATTTTTAATTAAATAATTATTTTAATTATTAAAACGCTTGTTCCTTGCCTCTCAAAACACCAAGACTTCCAAAGTGAGATACAACAAATAAAAACAGATAAAGCATTTTTTTAAAAAACCACACCCACTCACACACACACACATTTTTTTTAAAGCTGGAGTTAAAACACTCATGTAATTAAAGCAATTCCAAAAGCTGCCCCAGTTGTAAAGCCTGAAGACCATAGAATATTTATTTATTTATTTATTTGCAGTATTTATATTTTGCCCTTATCACCCCGCAGGGGACTCAGGGCAGATTACAATGCACTTATACCTAGCAAACATTCAATGCCATTTAGATATGTAACATATATAGTCAGACACAGAGGCAATTTAACATTCCAGCTTTTCCAGCTTCATGAGGGTATGCTCGATTCTGGCCACAGGGGGAGCTGCTGCTTCACTGTCGACTTGTGATACCGAGTCCTTTGATGGAGTACTTCCTCATTCTTCTGCATGCTGCTGGAAGGTTTTATAGTGTCATAAGTTAGTTAAATTAGCCTCCCTACCTAAAGAGGTACCTACATTTCCTACTTGACAGATGCAACTGTCTTTCAGGCCGCATAGGTCGACAGCAAACTAGACTATTAATGATGGGGAGCTTACTCCAACCCGGGCTGGCTTTGAACTCATGACCTCTTGGTCAGTAATGACTGGCTACTAACTAGCTGTGCCATACCCCTAGAACAGAACAGAACAGAACAGAACAGAACAGAACAGAATAGAATAGCTTTATTTGTCATTGTGTTATTGCACAATGAAATTACATGCCTTCCCTTGTACTAACCACAAAACAACACACCCATCCCTCCCCACCCCCACCACACAGTCCCCAATGCCATATCAGTGCGAGACCACAGAGTTCAACATAGCCACAACTCCACAACACTTTAGCCCTGGCTGTCTGATAAGAAGCTCAAAAGACAATGACATTTGTTGGAAGGGAACTCTACAACTGAGATGTTGCTACAGGGAAAGTCCTTCTTGTATGGCCTCTCAAACTGTTGGAACATGTGCCAGGGTCTACATCGAAGACTTCAAATTCTTCAAAGGCTCATATGGGAGAAGGTAGTTGTTCAGAAAACTGACCCCAAGCTACAGAGGGCTTTTGATGTCAAAACGGCTTAGAAGCAACTTAAAGAAGGCCAAGTTGGACCATTGACAGGTGGCCTCTGACATACACACCAGACATCAGTCTTTCCACCACATATGCACTACCTGTAGTGTCCATTACAGTAGACTAGTTTGAAGATCTCTTTTTATAACATCATAATTACACAAACAAGATCAAGCTATCATAAGATCCAGTACTTTATATTTCATCTGGAATAACTCATAGCAATACATTGTTGGGAAACTCCATTCTCTTTCCAGTTTCTGTTACTATATGATTAAAGTCAGAGGGCACAGAAAAGCTGGTCAAAGGGGTCAAATGGCATCAATAACAAAATAACAAAATGAAAAGTCCTGTTGTTGACCTTGCTCGATTCCATTACACCATGGTAAGTGGAAGAGACAGAAAAAATCGCAAGTGTGTCACACATCCACTCTCCTAAGGACTGTTTCTATCTTTTGGTTAAAGCAGTATCTAAAATACCTAAGCTGTTTTACTCAATTAAGAAACAATCTCTTAAGGAAAGTTATGTCATACCTCAATTGAAAGAGCACATATTCCTAACGGCTTGTGTATACAATATCTGAAGATGAAGATAGATGGAGTAGCTCTCTTCAAGGGCGGAAAACTACAGCAGGCTACACTGGAAGAGAGGGCAAGCTGAATAGAGTGTTTGTGCTTTTGGCAATCACCTTTTCCATTAGGGTTTCCTTGTTCCTTGGGATCTGGCCAAGGCAGCTTCTTAAAATCCTCTGAATGCAAGTACAGTAGGCTCCCCACTTTTGTGGGAATTTGGAGCATAAACAAAATAACAAAACCATATTTTTAAAATAAAAAAACACTATTTTTCTCTGGGTCGCTGTAACCCAATTTTCCTAGTTTCCAACAGACCTCACAACCTCTGAGGATGCTTGCCATAAATGCAGGCAAACGTCAGGAGAGAATGCTTCTAGAACATGGCCCTATATCCCAAAAGGTCTACAGTGACCCAGTGATTCCGGCCATGAAAGCCTTCGACAATACAATTTTTATCCTCTAGGGCAAGGTTCCTCAAACTAAGGTCTGGGGGCCAGATACGGCCCTCCAAGGTCATTTACCCGGCCCTCACTCAGGGTCAACCTAAGTCTGAAACGACTTGAAAGCACACAACAACAACCACAACAACCTTATCTCAGCAGCCAAAAGCAGGCCCACACTTCCCATTGAAGTTCTAATAAGTTTATATTTGTTTAAATTGTTCTTCATTTTAATTATTATATTATTTTTAAGTGTTTTTTGCACTACAAATAAGATATGTGCAGTGTGCATAGGAATTCATTCTTTTTTTTTTTCTAAATTATAATCCGGCCCTCCAACAGTTTGAGGGACTGTGACCTGGCCCTCTGTTTAAAAGCTTGATGACCCCTGCTCTAGGGATTCTGTGGTCCTCTAGCATACTGTAACTCTTATGATCAACCTTCATTAGAAGCTGACCACAGAATTTCACTGGATAACCAAATGATTAGAGAAATATTATCTTTAGGAATCTATAGGTCTTCTATGGTCCTTTTTTTACTGGAAGTTGATTATGCCTAAGAACCTACAGATTCCAAGAGAGAACTGGCATAATTACCATATTTCTTTGATACTGGGACTACAGTAAAGCAGTGGTTAAAATCTGCTGACTGGAAGGTTAGCAGGTTGAAGCTGCAAGTCAGGATGAACTCTCAGCTGTCAGCCTAGTTTCTGTCTACCTAGCAGTTTGAAAGCATGTAATGTGAGTAGATTAATAGGTACTGTCTCAGTGGGGAGGTTAAGGGGCATGCTGGTAACAGACATGCCGGTAACAATTGGGGAAAGTCTATGGACAACAGGCTCCTTGGCATGGAAAAATGATACAAGAGCATCACCTCCAGACGTCGATGATGGAAATGGGGAGACCTTTATATTCCGCTATATCTTCCTGAGGGGACTCAGAGCGAATTACAGAATACACATATGTCAAACATTCAATGCCATTAAACAATTGACAACATAGACATAGTACATAGACAGAGGCAAAGCTTGCTTCTTTTTCATCTCCGGCACCTTGAGGCTGTGCTCGACTCAGCCATGGGGAGGTGCTGTTATTCCATTTTTCCATGCTGAGGAGCCTGTTGTCCATGGACACCTTTCTGATCAAATTGCTGGCATGTCTTCAGGGCACCTGCCAAATAGTAGATATCTATTTATTTACTCACATTGCTGTTTTTGAACTGCTAGGTAAGTAGAAGCTAGGGCTGATGGTGGAAGCTCATCCGGATCTGCGGCTTGAACTGTCAACCTTCCGGTCAGCAAGATTTTCTGTAGCTGGCGGTTCAACCCACTATCCCTCAGCCAAAATGCTTGGGACCAGCTGTTTTGGATTTCAGATTTTTTGGATATTGGAATAGTGTATTTGTATAGTATATAATGAAACACCTCTTAGATGGGCTCCAAGTCTAAACATAAAATTCAACGATGTTTTACATACACCTTATACACATATCCTGGAGGTAATTTAACACAGTGTTTTTAGTAATTTTGTACATTAAACAAAATTTGTATAATTGAACCATTAGAAAGCAAAGGTATCACTATCTCAGTCACCCATGTGGACAATTTTGTAGTTTGGGGGATTTTAGAATTTGGAATAAAAACTATTATGGATTCAAGAATAAGTCTAAATTGTAGACATTTAATGCCACCAAAAGCACTATACCTTCTGGCTTGCAGGACACCCAGACCTATGGTAATGAACAGTTTAGGGTTTCTTAAAAAGTACTTTAAAATAAGTTTTCTGCTTTGGTGGTAGCACATTGAATACAGTATTTGTTTTGCGCTTTAATGGTGGCCAAACCATATTTGAAAGAGTAAGTGAACTGATGGAATACATTTTACAAGGTCATGGTGCTGAGAGGGTGGGAAATTGATTAAAATATATTACAGACTTTAAAATAAGGAACAGCTGAAAGCAGCTCTGTACAACAGATCCGGAATTACGGTTTGCACCCAGACCACACAAACTCCCTGACCTCATTTTCAGATCTGATTGAAAGGAGAGATTTGCATTGAATACACTTCCTGGAATTAAGTACTGCAATATATTTCTAAATATCAAGGTCTCTAGTCCAAGAATGCTTAAATGCAAGACAAAGCATCTTTAGTTTGCTGTCGGCGACAAAAGACAGAGGCAGCAGTCCAAGGTAGATTTGGAGAAGAGATTTGGAATATCTCAGTCCCTTAACTCTTTCTGCAAAACCGAGGGTGGCTCAAACATTTTGGTGCCTGATGCAAAGGTCAAAGGTGGCCTCCATAATACAAAAGTCAGCCAAACTGGCAGATGATAGTAACCGGGGTGACATACAGGGAGCATACCACCCCAGCTATGCCAGCTCCACTGGCTGCCAGTCCATCTCTGAGCCCAATTTGAAGTGCTAGTTTTGACCTATAAAGCTCTATACGGTTCTGCACCAGCTTACTTGTCCGAACGCATCCAACTCTATGTTCCACCTCGTAATCTAAGATCATCCGGGGAGGCCCTGCTCTCGCTCCCGTCAACAGCACAAATGCGTCTGGTGGAGACAAGAGACAGGGCCTTCTTGACGGTGGCCCCCTGCCTATGGAAAACACTCCCAAATGATGTAAGATCCACTCCCTCCCTCCTGGCATTTAGAAAAAAATTAAAATCATGGTTCTGGGACCAGGTCTTTGGACAGTAGATGTATGTAGCATTTTAGAGGGACATTGACTGGAACGGCGATTTGACTGACGAGACTGTTTTATTGTTTTAATTCTTGTTGATGTATTGTTTTAATTGTGGTTTATGTTTAAATGTGGTTTTACTATTGTAATTGTTTGTATTGGCATTGTATCGGTGCCCAACATAAGGCATTGAATCTTGCCATTATTTATGTGTAAACCGCTTTGAGTCCCCCCAGGGGTGAGAAAGGCGGTATATAAATAAATAAATAAATAAATAAATACTTACCATATTTCAGTGCTTGCTTTATTTTTATTTATAGTACTAGCTGTGCCCTGCCACGCGTTGCTGTGGCCTATAGTAAAACTTATCAAAGTTGAGGTAGATATCTGGACTATTATGAAAGAGAGGTCCCTACCTATTCCTTCCCCCTTTTCCTCCCCCTTTCTCTCCTTTCTTCCTTCTCTACCTCTTTCTTTCTTTCCTTCTTTCACTACTTGGTTTCATCCTTCTCTTTCCTTCATTCCCTCCCCCTTTCTTCCTTTGCCTTTCTTCCCTCCCTGTTTGCTTCCTTCTTTCACTTTTTATTTCCTTTTATTTTACCACCATCATAACAATAACAATAATGCAATGCATTGCCTCCGGGACCTGACACCTCTCCCATTCCTCCAGGGTCTCATAGGAACAATAGCATAATAATAATAATAATAATAATAATAGAAATAACAACCTTTACCCGCCACGTGTTGCTGTGGCCAATCTTCCCTCTTTCTCTCCTTCTTTCCCTCCTTCCTTCCCTCCCATCTTTCCTTCTCCTCTTCTTTCTCTATCTCTTTCCTTCCTTCCCCCTTTTTCTTTCTTTTCTGCTGTCTCTCTTTTCTTTCCTTCCATCTTTCCTTTTCTTTCCTTTTCTTCTTCCTTCTTTCTCTAACTTTCCTTCCTTCCCCCTTTTTCTTTACCTCCCTTTCTCTTTCTTCCTTCTTTCCTTCCTTCCTGTCTTTCCTAGATTTTGACAGGGCGGGAAGGGGCGGGGTGGGGTTTGGAGGGGGCATGAAGTAAAAGGAGGTAAGATTGGGGTGGGGGAGTGATGGAGCGTGGGGTTGCGTGTGTGTGTGCAGCGGCGGGGGGAGTGATGGAGCGTGGGGTTGTGTGTGTGTGTGCGGCGGCGGGGGGGGGAGTGATGGAGCGTGGGGTTGTGTGTGTGTGTGCGGCGGCGGGGGGAGTGGGGTTGCGTGTGTGCGTGCGGCGGCGGGGGGAGTGATGGAGCGTGGGGTTGCGTGTGTGTGTGCGCGGCGGCGGGGGGAGTGGGGTTGCGTGTGTGTGTGCGGCGGCGGGGGGAGTGATGGAATGTGGGGTTGTGTGTGTGTGTGCGGCAGGGGGGTGTGTGTGTGCGGGAAGCGGTGCAGCGGGGCTTGGAGTGGGCATGGTTTCCGCAGAGGGAACGTTGGCCGGAAGGGCATGTGCGCGCGCCAGGGAACTTGCGGCTGGGCGCCAATGCGCATGCTCAGTTGTTTTGCCGTTTTGTGAGTGTGTTGTTGTGTTGTTTTTCATTTTGAGTAGATACGTTTGTACCTTGTGGGTTGTGTTATGGGCATGGGAATTTTGGTTAAGTTTCGTTGGGGTTTTTTTGAGTTTTATTCTTTTGCCGTTTTGTGAGTGTGTTGTTGTGTTGTTTTTCATTTTGAGTAGATATGTTTGTACCTTGTGGGTTGTGTTATGGGCATGGGAATTTTGGTTAAGTTTCGTTGGAGGATTTTTGAGTTTTGTTGTTTTGCCGTTTTGTGAGTGTGTTGTTGTGTTGTTTTTCATTTTGAGTAGATATGTTTGTACCTTGTGGGTTGTGTTATGGGCATGGGAATTTTGGTTAAGTTTCGTTGGGGGATTTTTGAGTTTTGTTGTTTTGCCGTTTTGTGAGTGTGTTCTTGTGTTGTTTTTCATTTTGAGTAGATATGTTTGTACCTTGTGGGTTGTGTTATGGGCATGGGAATTTTGGTTAAGTTTCGTTGGGGGATTTTTGAGTTTTGTTGTTTTGTCGTTTTGTGAGTGTGTTGTGTTGTTTTTCATTTTGAGTAGATATGTTTGTACCTTGTGGGTTGTGTTATGGGCATGGGAATTTTGGTTAAGTTTCGTTGGGGGATTTTTGAGTTTTGTTGTTTTGCCGTTTTGTGAGTGTGTTGTTGTGTTGTTTTTCATTTTGAGTAGATATGTTTGTACCTTGTGGGTTGTGTTATGGGCATGGGAATTTTGGTTAAGTTTCGTTGGGGGGTTTTTGAGTTTTGTTTCCTCGTTGGATGCCCCTAACAAATTTATATATATAGATCAGTAGCAAACCAAGGGTACAGTTGAAATGTAGTTTTAAAGCACAACGTTTAAAAACTTGGCATTATATTAAATGCCCTTTGATCAGTAGCTGGCCACTCAGAGTTCCTTTGGTGTCACTTTAAGAAGGTCCTTCATTGTGCATGTGGCAGGGCTCAGGCTACATTGTAATAGGTGGTCAGTGGTTTGCTCTTCTCCGCACTTGCATGTCGTGGACTCCACTTTGTGGCCCCATTTCTTAAGGTTGGCTCTGCATCTCGTGGTGCCAGAGCGCAGTCTGTTCAGCGCCTCCAAGTCGCCCAGTCTTCTGTGTGTCCAGTGGAGAATCTCTCATTCAATATCAGCCATGGCTTGAGGTTCTGGCTACCAGTATTAAAAAACTCTAAAATTGCGACAGCACAACAACAGAGAGGAAGCAGGCAGGGACATCTAATTACCTCTCCACAAAAGTTTGCCCCAGGCACAGTCAGGCCATTGTATGCTAATCAAGGAGGTCAGTTGAAACATTCACACCTAGCTCCAGCAGACAAGAGTCCTTTGTTTCACCCTGGTCATTCCACAGATATATAAACCCTTTTTCCAAGTTCCAACATACCTCACTACCTCTGAGGATGCTTGCCATAGATGCAGGCGAAACGTCAGGAGAGAATGCCTCTAGACCATAGCCATATAGCCCGAAAAAACCTACAACACCCTTGAGGTTCTGGGTTTTTGAATATTTCTTACTTCCTGTTCTTAACTAGGAGTCATTTGTAAGTCAGATGCTTGTAACTCCAGGACTGCCTGTATGTGTGTGTGTAATATATATTCCAAAATGTGGGGAAAATTCCAAAATACTGGTTCCAATCATTTCGGATAAAACTTAAATCCTATACCAAAATGCTTCTATCCATATATAGAGAGAGTGTTTTGGATGTTCCCCTTGGAATTTGGTATATTTACATGTATACATATTCCATATATATATATATATATATATATATATATAATATGGAAATATATGGAGCATGTGTATGTATGTGTGTGTGCATATATATAAGGAAGATATATATTCACACACAAGCACATGCAAATAATCTGTGTGTGTGTGTGTGTGTGTGTGTGTGTGAGATATGGGAATGGGAATATATATGGTTTATGTGTGTATGGAATATGCATATATACACACACACACACACGGAATATACACACACACAGATATATATATATCTGTTTTTAATTTGCTTTAGGTTGTGTATTGTTATGTTGTGTTTTGAGGCCTTGGCCTTGTAAGCCACATCGAGTCCTTCGGGAGATGCTAGCGGGGTACAAATAAAGGTAATAATAATAATAATAATAATAATATATTCACACACGCACATGCAAATGTTCCATGTGTGTTTATGTGTGTGTGTGTGTGTGTGTGTGTATAGTATGCACATGGAAATATATATGGCGTGTGTGTAAATATATGAATATGCATATACATATATACACACACACACACACACATATATATATGTAACACATATATGTATATATGTCACACATATATATATATATATACACACACACACACACACATACAGAATGCTCATGGAAATATTATATATATATATATAAAGTGACAGAAGCAACTTGAGAAACTGCAAGTCACCCCTGAACTAGGGAATAGAAAAATTATACAGAAGGTATAATTCGGCGCTAGGACCCCGCGGAGGCCGAGCTCCCGTCCGGAGGCGGCGCTTTCCCTCCTCGCCTCGCCTTGCTGCCCGGAGCCTCCCGATGGGCCTGTGGCCGGGAGCGCAGGGCGGGCATGGAGCGGAGAAGCCGGGGCCTGCTGCTGCTGGCGCTGACGGCGGTGGGGCTGGTGCTGCGGGCGGCGAGGGCGCAGTACGAGAAGTACAGCTTCCGCGGCTTCCCCGAAGCGGAGCTGATGCCGCTGCAGAGCGCCTACTCCTACGCCCTGGAGCAGTACGAAGGCGAGAACTGGAAGGAGAGCGCCCGCTACCTGGAGGTCAGCCTCCGCCTCCACCGCCTGCTCCGCGACAGCGAGGCCCACTGCCACAAGGAATGCGCCCCCGGCCGAGGAGAAGGAGAAGGAGCAGAAGACACAGCCGGGTCGGAGGAGGAGGAGGCCGGCGCTGATCTGGACGCCGAGTGGCTGCGGGAGATGGAGCTCTTCGGGCGGCTCCTCCGGCGCGCCTCCTGCCTCCGCGCCTGCAAGCGGGGCCTGCCCGCCTTCCAGCTCAGCTCCCCGCCGCCGGAGACCCTGAAGGACTTCCAGCGCCGAGCCCCCTACCAGTACCTCCACTACGCGCTCTTCAAGGTCAGGCTCTCGCTCCCATCGCACCCGGGAGGTGTAGTTTTACAAGGGGCGCTGTAAAAGGAAACCAATGGGGCACCACTTTAACTGCTGTAACATCAGGAAAGTTATAGTTTCCAACAGGGGTGCAGTTTAATCTGTACAAAACTATGGGACACTGGGAGTTGTAGTTTTCAGGCAGGTTGGCGCCACTTTAACCGGTTTGGAACCTCAGGAGCCCTAGTTTTACAAGGGATGCAACTACACTATAGAGTTAAGGCAGTTTGGCACCGATATAACTGTTATGAAACCCTGGGAGTTGTAGTTTTACAAGGGACGCAACTACACTGGAAACTTAAGGCAGTTTAGCACCACTTTGACTCCAATGGAACCTCAGGAGCCCTAGTTTTACAAGAGATGCAGCTACACTGTAGAGTCTAGGCAGTTTGGTACCGTTTTATCTGCTATGGAACCCTTGAAGTTGTAGTTTTACAAGGGATGCAACTACACTGGAAAGTTAAGGAAGTTTGGCACCTCTTTGACTGCTATGGAACCTCGCAAGTCCTAGTTTTACAAGGGGTGTAACTACACTGTAGAGTCTAGGCAGTTTGACACCGTTTTATCTGTTATGGAACCCTGGGAGTTGTAGTTTTAGGGTGGTTTGGCACCACTTTAACAGCAGTAGAACCCCAGGAACTCTAGTTTTACAAGGGTGTAACGACACTGTAGAGTAAAGGCAGGTTGGCACTGCTTTGACTGCTTTCGAACCCTGGGAGTTGTAGTTTTCAGGCAGGTTGGCAGCACTTTAACAGCAATGGAACCCTCGGAGACCTAGTTTTGCAAGGGGTGCAACTACACTGTAGAATTAAGGCAGTTTGGCACAGATTTAACTGCTATGGAACCTTGGGAGTTGTAGTTTTAAGACACTTTGGCACAGCTTTAAATGCTATAGAATCCTGGGAGCCCTCGTTCTACAAGAGGTGCAGCTGCACTGTAGAAGGAAAGCACTATGGCACCACTTTAACTGCTATAAGCCATGCGAGTTGTAGTTTTAAGGCAGGTTGACACCACTTTGATTCTAATGAAACACTGGGAGCCCTAGTTTTAGAAGGAGTGCAACTACATTCCTTACGTTAAGAAGGAAGTCAACTCAAGACTTGTGTTTGTCAAAACCAATCAAGAAGAGTCAACATCTGACCAGGAAACTGAGATGGAGCCAGGATGGAAGATGTCTATCATTCATTTAAAACTTTGGGACTACATCAGCAGAATAGTCCTATAAAAGACTCAGTCTAATAATGCTCAAAGTGTGACAGACCTGAGGAGTCTGGTTCACCCGCCATGCTCTGCATGGGAAGGAGAGAGCTGGTGTATTTGGAGAGTGGCAGATTTGCACGGGAGCAGTCTGGTCACTTTGGGGCTTCTTTCTCAAGGGAAGAGGAAGAAGTGTGCTTTTGGAGTCTTGGATTTTGCGCAGGGAGTCGGGTTCTGCTGTATGGAAAACACAGATCCGATCCTTGGCATAGTGCTAGGGAAAGGATGCATTTTGGAGTTTTGAAGTTATAGAAGTTTTGGAACTATACGTTGGCAGTCTGCAGGAAATCAGGGTCTGGCCTAACAGGTGCTTCTCCAAGGAGGGAGAAAAGGATATAATAATATTTGTGTACATGAGGATGAATGCATGTTCATGTGTGAATGTTCAGTGAAAATGTAATTTGTCTGTTTGTTAGTTTGATGTAACTGTAAGTTGTGGTACATCCAATATAGTTGCATAGAATCTCTATGTCTGTATGTCCAATGTAATTCTTTGTCTAAATGTTTTTCTGGAATCTGATATACCCTTTCACACTGGAAATTGCAATAAAAAGAACTTATGCGTTAAAGTTATTGAAAAGTCGTTCATGACATATACCAGACATGGGAAAACTTTGACCCTCCGGGTATTTTGGACTTCAAGTCCCACAAGTCAAAGTCCAAAACACCCATAGGGCCCAAGTTTGCCCATGCCTGGTATATACTCATGGATAAGTTGACCGCATAGATAAGTCAAGGGCAGGTTTTAAGGGCAAAATTATGGATTTTGGTATGATTTATGGGTAAAATGAGGGGCATAAATCGAGAAGGGAAACAATACTGCTACTCCAGGGAGACAGCTGTCACTTTCTTGCCAAGGCATTCAAAAAGACAAGAAGTGGCACCACAGTGGAGAAAGTAGGTTGATGTGTCTCCCTGGACATGTTAAGCTCTTGCCCTTTGCCACTGTACTCAGAGAAGGAGATGGCTCCTTTTATGATAACACTTAAAATACATTGCTTGAAATGACTTGTGAGTTTTTAAGCTAATTTTTTAAAGACTTGTATGTGATTAAATAGCAGGTAGGAGCTTCTGGTGGTGTAGTGGGTTAAAGCGCTGAGATGTTGACCTTGCAGACCAAAAAGTTGCAGGTTCAAATCTGGGGAACGGCATGAGCTCCCACTGTTAGCCCCAGCTTCTGCCAACCTAGCAGTTCGAAAACATGCAAATATGAGTAGATCAATAGGTACCATTCCAGCGGGAAGGTAACGGGGCTCCATGCAGTCATGCCAGCTACATGATCTTGGAGGTGTCTAAGGACAACGCCGGCTCTTTGGTTTAGATATGGAGATGAGCACCACTCCTCAGAGTTGGACATGACTGGACTTAATGTCAGAGGAAAACCATATATACTTGCTCGCGCTCGCACTCTCTCTCTCTCTCTCTCTCTCTCTCTCTATATATATATATATACACACACACAAACACTCAAACACACATATGCATATATATATATATATATATATATATATATATATATATATCACTTCACTTCACTTCACTTCACTTCACTTCACTTCACTTCACTTCACTTTATTTCTTAATTAGTCGCTCTCTACCAAGGTGCTCCGAGCGACTTACAATCTAAAAATCTATGTAGCAGGTATAGTCAACCCAAGCCTGGGCTTTTTTTTTCTCAGACCTTCCTCTCTCTCACCATCCTATCTTTCTTTCTTTCCTTCCCTCCTTCCCTCCCTCCTTCCTTCCCTCCCTCCTTTCCACCCTATAGTTCTTCCTTCCTTCTTTCCTTCCCTCCCTTCTCTCTTCCCTTTCTTCTTCCCTTCCTCCCTTACCTCCCTCTTTCTCCCTCCTTCCTTCCCTTTCACCCTTTAGTCCTTCCTTCCTCTTTCCTCCCTCCTTCCCTCTCTCCCTGTTTCTCCTTCCTTCCTTCTCTCCCACCCTCCCTTTTGTCTTTCCTTCCATTTCCCTTGGCTATGCCTGATATATAGGGACTTTACACATTCGCTCAACCCAGGCACTTTAAATGTAGGCCTTCAGGAGAGGTTTTAAATGAGCAAGCACTGCCTTTGCCAACAGCTTCTGGTCTTTTCCACTCCTTCTCCCCTCCTTCTCGATGAGGTAGCTTCCCCCCAGTCCTCCTGTACTAAAGACATTCAGTGCCACGTCCCAGGCATCAGCCACAGTTGTGAGAAAGTGGAATTTGCTTCTCAATTTCCCCAGGCTCTTCTATCCCTGGCAGGCTGCCTTCTTTTGTGGAGTTTTGAGGCAGTTTGATGCTTCAACTCTTCATGAAAGTGATGCTAGAGACAGAATGAATGAGTTAGGGAGTTCTTTGTGCAAATGGGTTGCTTCATGTAGCCCTCTTCACATGATCAGGGGCTCGGGATGGCTCAAGATCGGTGGTGACAAGAGACAGGAGGTTCTGCAAATAAATAAATAAAATCCCATGAGAAGCAAGATGCCATGCAGGAAGGAGGTGAGATGGGCCTCTTTGCATGAGCACTCCGGTGGCACAATGGGTTAAATCCTTGTGCCAGCAGGACTGAAGAGTGACAGATCGGAGGTTTGAATTTGGGGAGAACATGGATGAGTTCCCTCTGCCAGCTCCAGCTCCTTATATGGGGACGTGAGAGAAGCCTCCCACAAGGATGGTAAAACATCAAAACCTCTGGGTGTCCCCTGGGTAACTTCCTTATTTATTTATTATTATTTATTTCCAACATTTCTACCCCGCCCTTCTCAACCCGGGGGGGGTGGGGGGTGGCGCTCAGAGCAACTTACATTGGCAACAATTCGATTCCACAACAAATATGACAACTATAACAGCAATATAAACAATAAATAAAACAACAGATTAAAAACAGTTAAAACATCATTATCACAACCATATAGCCATTTTCATCATTATCACAATCATGTCTTTGCAGACAGTTAATTCTCACACCAGAAACGACTTGCAGTTTCTCAAGTCGCTCCATGAGCACTCTGTCCCTCCCATCCAAATTTTCCTCAACTCAAAATGAATGTAGCTACCTATGAGGTAATAAAACCTTTTGATTCACAAATTCCTTTTGCTTAATAAGGACAATCTAGTTTCAGCCTCTAGACAATACAAGACACACACTTTTGTTTGTTTTTGTGGTTGTTGTTGATGCATCATTGCTCTTGCCCACAAATAAGTCTTTCCATAGCTATCTTTTTGTCATAGCTATCTTGACAGCCAGCAAGGCTATTCTTTTAGGATTTATAACACTCAAATGCATGGATATGTGCCCGTTTTCCATATTCAGTGCTATTCTATAAAATACATGAGTGGTAGGCACTACAGTATATGCAGATATGTTCTCTTCTATGTATCCAGACACAGGATAAGCTCAGAGTAGCTTGCTGAGCTATTGATTGATGCTGTTGTTTTCTGCCTTTAGAATATTTTCAATTTATGATGAGCCTAAGGCAAATCTATAAAGTGGTTTTCTTGGCAAGATTTGCTCAGAGTGGGTCTTTCCTTGTAATCCTCTGAGGCTGAGAGTATGTGACTTGCCAAAAGTCACCCAGGACATTTTTATGGACAAGCAAATATTCAAACAATCCCCAAACCATTATACCACACTGGATCACTTTCCATTATTATCACCTGAACCCCCCCCCCCCCCCCCAGTCTGCCTTACCTTGATTCTTCCATCCCCTTCTTCTCTTGCTTAATCTCCCTTTGATATTTACCTTCTGGCAAACCTGTGTTTGCCTGCCCTTTGTTTAAAGCAGTGCTGTGGTGTACCTACAAATAATTTCAGATTTATGATAACCACGAAGTTTTTCTTAGCAGAATTTGTTCAGAATGGGTTTGTCCATTCCTTCTTTTGAGGCTGAGAAAGTGTGACTTGGCCATGGTCACCCAGTGGGTTTCTATGGCTGGACCGACACTGGCATCTCCAGATGTTAACTGAGGGCTCTTCCACACATCCATATAACCCAGAATATCAAGGCAGATAATCCACAATATCTGCTTTGAACTAGATTATCTGAGTCCACACTGCCATATATTCCAGTTCAATGTGGATTTTATACAGTTAGTAGCCGTCCCCTGCCACGCATTGTTGTGGTCCAGTCTGTATATTTGTTTTGTGTGTATATATATGCATATGTGTGTGTATATATTTGTGTATATGTATATATGTGTGTAGGAGCCCCCGGTAGCGCACCCCAGTGGCGCAGTGGGTTAAAGCGCTGAGCTGCTGAGCTTGTTGACTGAAAGGTCGCAGGTTTGATTCCGGGGAGCAGCTTGAGCTTCCGCTGTCAGCCCTAGCTTCTGCCAACCTAGCAGTTCGAAAACATGCAAATGTGAGTAGATCAATAGGTACTGCTCCGGCGGGAAGGTAACGGCACTCCATGCAGTCATGCCAGCCACATGACCTTGGAGGTGTCTATGGACAATGCCACCTCTTCGGCTTAGAAATGGAGATGAGCACCACAACCCAGAGTCAGAGATGTCAGGGGACAATCTTTACCTTATATATGTGTGTGTATATGTGGTTTTGCACATGTGTTGTAATGCATTTTTTTTAAAAAAATGGCTTTTTAAGTCTCTTCTGCTGTGTTTTTCAGTGTTTTATGAGTGATGGCCACTCATTGGCCTGATAGGTGTATTGTGTCCAAATTTGGTCTCAATTTGTCCAGTGTTTTTTGAGTTATGTTAATCCCACAAAAGAACATTACATTTTTATTTATATAGATGTAGAAGGAGCCATAGAGTCATCCTGGCTGACCTTGCAAATTCCTAGAGATGATAACTCAAGACGATTCTAGGTCCCCCAGGGATAATCTGCAGTGTGCTAGGATTTGGAGTCAGATAATTTAAGGAATGTATCCACATACGTGATCAGGTTTTAATTCATTTTGATATGTTGTATAAGCAGTCCATGTGAGAATGAAATATAATGGTACTCAGCAACGCTACTCAAAATAGTGATATGCAAACCGGTTGCCCGTCTTATTTATTTTATTTATTTACCGCATTTGTATACTGCCTTTTCTCAGCCAGAGGCAACTCAAGGCGGTTCATAGTCAGCAGCGATTCGATGCCATAACAAATATCAAAATACAGTTAAAACAATTATAACAACAATTCAACCTTTAAAATGTAATAATCTATTAGCTGCCGGACCATAAGACATTTCTTGGAAACAAAGATATTACAGTAATAAGATACAAATATGGTTCTGGTCCAGGATTAGTCCACCCTGTTTGAACCTACCCTGGGATTAAATCATGTTGAACAAACTCAGGTTCATTGTAAGCCTGCTGCACTCGCTACTTTCAGGTGTTTAGGAAGATACCATGTAGCAGTTGCGTAGTATTTGTGGTTTCTGTGTATGGTAGGGACAGCTGGAAAGTGAAGAAAATGGACAGGAAGAAAGTAAACTCATGTGATGCTAGAAAAGATCTTTATGGTTGCCATGGTGTGCTAAAAAGATAAATGAATGGGTCTTCGAGCAACTTAGGCCTCGAAGGCAAAACTACTAAACCATGGCTATTATTGTGCTTTGGACATATCATAAGAAAACATTAGTTTAAAACATGTATGCTTGGCCAAGTAGGATCCAGTACCAAAAGATGAGGATCACATTAGGGTAAATAGATTCAACCAAGGAAGCCATTGCCCTCTGTTTGCAAGATCTTAACAGGGCTCTTATTAAAAGTGTGTCTTGCTTGTGTCTTATCCCGAAAATAACACGTAGAAGGAGCTTTGAGAGAAGCCTGTGGAAAGGGAAGTTTGGGTGGAGTCCTTCTTGAATCATATCCCTGATCTCTCCTCAGAGATGATGAGCCAGTGTTTGCATGAAAATCATGTGGCTGCAGCTGGACTTTGAAAAATAAGTCTATAACTCAGGGGTCGACAAAGGGCAGCCTTCCAGTTATTGTTGGACTGTAATTCCCACAGCCAACACAGCCAGTGATGAGGAATCGTGGGAGTTGTAGTTCAATGATATCTGCATGACTGCAGTTCACCAACTGCTGTTTGACTGATAGGACATCAAGAGTTTTTAAAGAGTTTCTATAAAAGAGAGCAATTTTAAAGAAAGCAAGACTCAAGACTTTATTCGAAATATTTGGTTAATAATGTAGGGATGTTCTCTTTTCAAATGTAAGGTGGAATTGGCTAAAAGGTACGATGTTTCAGACAGAAGTCCACAGTTTTTCGTAGCACTACGGAAAACTTCAGTGAAGAATCCAATGAATGCAGCTGATAGAAAACTCTCTGTGTTCTCCTCCACCCTGCAGACAGTTGTTCCTTTCTTTGCCCATATGAGATGTGCCCACAGTGGTGAATCTCTCTTTCCACATCAGCAACCTGGCATTTGACTCCATAATGAGAACACCAGGCGTTAGTGGAAGGTTAGAAAAACCATGTGGATGAAAGCGTGCAAATACTGGAGGCAAATGTTTTTCCAAAATGTTAGAATAGGCTGCAGAGGAAATGCTGGCATTGGGCTGATGACTAAAAATTCAAGCTGGAAGATTTGTAATGCTGACTCAGAAACTCTTAGTGTAATGACCAGCTTTTTTAAAAATTAGAATTCTGGGAATTGCTTCATCGTAAACAGGTTATTTTTGCACATTTATAATTTGTAATATATGACTAAGATTTATTTGGGGAGCAAAGAATAAACAGCAGGAAAGGGGTTAATGTTGAGAGGTTGAGTGCAGCAGAACTAACCCTGTCCAGTTCCCTGCATAAGTCATTCAGAGCCAGGCCTGAACCCAGGTTGAAATTAATCTAGAAACATCCTCTATGGCCCCTTCCACACAGCTGTATAAAATCCACATTGAACTGGGTTATATGGCGCATGGGGACGAGAGACAGGGCCTCGTCAGTGGTGGCTCCTCTGCTCTGGAAATCCGTCCCTAGGGATATTAGATCGGCCCCTCCCTCCTGACATTCCGGAAAAAAGTAAAAACCTGGCTCTTCGAACAAGCTTTTGAAAATACAGCATAATAGATAAATGTGGAACTATGGAAGAGTGAACATGAAACAGCTTAGACTATGCTTCTGGAAAATAAGTTTACAGGAAGTCACTGGTGATTATATGTTTTTAATGATTTTTATATAGTTTTTATAATGTGTGCTAAATGTTTTTAATTGTATTTTATGACTGTTGTGGCATCGAATTGCTCCCAATTGTAAGTCGCCTTCGGGCTGAAAAAGGCGACATAGAAATACCATAAATAAATAAATAAATAAATGCCAGTTCAAAGCGGATATTATGGATTATCTTCCTTCATATTCTGGGTTATATGACTGTGTGGAAGGGCCCCATGTCTTGCATCCAAATGATATGTTGTTTTCACTTCCTTTCCAATTGTTTTCCATAATTCAATTTAGTATTGATTGAACTAAAGAGAGCCAAACTAATGCTAAATCTCCATGGTACAATAAACCAGAGAAATGTTCTTGTGTGATTGTGAATTTATGGTCCTGTGTGGGCTGGTATACATTAGTCAAGTGGTGGGAAGAGTGTAAGGGTCTTTCCACACAGCCATATAACCCAGAATATCAATGCAGAATAACCCACAATATCTGCTTTGAACAGGAATATCTAAGTCCACACTGCCATATATCCCAGTTCATTTTATTCATCCGTGTGGAAGGGGTCTAAGAGTAGAAAAGAAGCTCTCTCTATGAAAAGTTGATACTGTATGGAGAAAGTCATCAGCAAGTTTGTACATGGCCTGTGGTGGTGGTGGTGGTGGTGGTGGTGGTGATGATGATGATGCTGCTGCTGCTGCTGATGATGATGATAATGAAAAAGAAGAAGAGGTTATAACTAGTTAAAATGGAGTGTTGAATACTCAGATCAGACAGGCTTGCTCTGGGACTATACAGACTGTGACTCATTGACTGTGCATTTTGGCTCTTATCACTTGCTGGAAAGTCCACCTTATGGGATTTTCAGAAAGATAACTGTGTGAAGTCAGTTGCCGTGAAGTAAAGCAACACAGTCTTTAAGGCTTCACAGGATCTTGAAACATTTTATTATGGCCTACGTTTGATGGGCCCTGGAGGGTATACATGAAAAACCACCATAATAAAACATGTTCCCATTGAAAACGCTGCAAGATTGTTTCTGGGCCGGCACCAAAAACAGGCAATTTTCCAGGTCTCTGGTATGCATTTAGCTTGGTGGACCTTACTACAATGCAGTCTGAGCCCTGCCACGTGCACAGTGGAGGGCCTTCTTACAGTGACACCTGAGTCACTCAAAGTGGCCAGCTTCTGGTCAAAGCAAATTTAGTACAATGCTAAGTTTTTGACTTTGAATATGGTTTTTTATCCATTATAACTGTATTCTCAATTTGATTCTAACACGAAAAATAAATAAGCTTGGTGAACCACATATCATATCAACTTGCCTTATCTTATAAACCTGGTGTATGGAGGAGGTTGGCAGTGGTTGAACATAGGTAAGGAAAGAAACCATTCAGCACATGGTCAATCCTAGAGCTAACCTATTATGGGGTTTTCTTGGCAAGATAAGCCTTTGACTTCCTCTAAAGTTGAAGGAGTGTGACTTGCCCATGGTTATCCAGTGGATTTCGGCTGCTGATTGGGGGATTTGAATCTTGGTCTCTAGAGTTGTAGTTCAATGCTCGAACCACTACACAACAGAACTATTTTTTATCTCTACTTGTTCATTTTTTTTATTTTTTTATGAACTGCTTGACTCCTATAGCAACATCTCTACTTAAGGCATGGGACCCATTAGTGAGTCATACCCTGATCTAAGATGGGTCACAAGAAAAGCATGATTACCATACAAATATACAACATTTTAAAGTAGGTGCATGTTGATATTAAATGTGGCTGGAAAGGCTAAAGTCATTAAGCACTATCACCTTAAACCGCTTCTTCATATTTTTCTCAGGCAAATAAAATTGAAAAAGCCGTATCGGCTGCTCACACATTCCTGCAGAAGAATCCGAAGCATGAGATGACCCAAAAGTACCTGAATTATTACAAGACCATGGTGGATGTGGGCGAGTACCTTATAGACTTGGAAGCACAACCCTATGAGGTGAATGGAGGGAGTGGTGTTTGAGATACTGGGAAAAGAAGGAGCTAAACCTCAGTCCTTCAGACATTTTGGATTAGTGATTCCCACAACCGCTTAAAATTGACTGGGATTCATAGAATCATAGAGTTGGAAAAAACCTCATGGGCCATCCAGTCCAACCCCCTGCCAAGAAGCAGGAATATTGCATTCAAAGTACCCCTGACAGATGGCCATCCAGCCTCTGCTTAAAAGCTTCCACCACACTCCGGGGCAGAGAGTTCCACTGCTGAGCAGCTCTCACAGTCAGGAAGTTCTTCCTAATGTTCAGGTGGAATCTCCTTTCTTGTAGTTTGAAGCTATTGTTCCGTGTCCTACTCTCCGGGGCAGAAGAAAACAAGCTTGTTCCCTCCTCCCTATGACTTCCCCTCACATATTTATACATGGCCATCATGTCTCCTCTCAGCCTTCTGTTCTTCAGGCTAAACATGCCCAGCTCTAAGCCGCTTCTCATGGGGTTTGTACTCCAGACCTTTGATCATTTTAGTCACCCTCCTCTGGACACATTCCAGTTTGTCAACATCTCCCTTAAATTGTGGGGGCCAGAATTGGACACCATATTCCAGATGTGGTCTGACCAAAGCAGAATAGAGGGGTAGCATGACTTCCCTGGACCTAGACACTATATTCCTATTTATGAAGGCCAAAATCCCATTGGCTTTTTTGCCAATTGATGGGAGTTGTAGTCCGAAACATCTGTAGAGTATTCCATTGCAATTCTCTGCTTGGAAGGTCTGGATGAAGAGAAAGTGTTAGCAGCAGGTGAATTAGGAAAGGGGCAAGTTTGTTTTCTACTACTCTATAGTCTAGGGGAGAAAACAGTAGGTTCAAATCAAAGAGAAAGAGATTTCACCAAAACATTAAGAAAAACTCCCTGATGGTAAGAGCTGTCTTGGGGTGTGATGGTGCCTCCTTCTCTGGAGGTTTTTAAACAGAAGCTGGAAGACCATCTGTTGGGAGTGCTTTGATTTGTTTTCCTGATTTGATTTGATTTGTTTTTCTGGTAGGGAGTTGAAATGAATGGCCCTTGCGGTCTCCTCCAACTCTACGATTTTATGGTCAGTGGATGTCCTCTTGCCTTTATTATACAGATTGAGCATCTTTTATGTGGAAATCCAAACTACTCCAAAACTCTACATAGGTGGCTAAGATTGTAACATATTTGCTTTCCAGTGGTTTCTCCAGGAGGAGAAGCCATTTCAAAATAGTACTATTTATAAGAAAACAGCAATCTCCTTAAAAACTTTCAGTTCTAAAAAACTGTCAGAAAAAAAGCAAAATATTGGTGATAGATGGACAGCAAAGAGGAAGTGCCAGAGCCTAGGGGTAGCTACTGAGAATGCCTCTAACCACCATAAATGAGACCATACATTCTTGGAAAAACCTACAACAACCCATACATTCTTACACATTTTTCCATAGTATCTGATTGGCATTTAAGAAGACCGAGCTAGGTGGATAACTGGATTGCATCTAGCATGCCTGTTGTTGACTCTTCTTCAGCCTGACCTGGCATCTTTTCTCTGTGTCTTGGCAGACAGTTTTTGTCAGATCAGTGAAACTTTATAACAGTGGCGATTTCCGCAGCAGCATTGCCGACATGGAGCATGCACTCTCCGAATACTACAAGGCCTATGAGAATTGCCTGGCTGGCTGCGAAGGCAGCTACGAACTCCGTGAATTTAAGGACTTCTATCCAGCCATTGCAGGTAAGAGCAATGTGGGAGGCCAATGATACAACCATCACAACAAACTAAGGGAACTGAGGATAAATTGATCATTACAAAGTGGATGACAACACCTCCCAGTTCATTTGGGAACTTTTGTAAGTCAGGATGCAAATACTTCCAAATGTCAAATATGGAGCATGTGGCAAAATATTTCCCAATTTTAAAAAATATTTTTATTAGAGACAGAAAGCAATGCAACTTTAACATAGTAAAGGTAAAGGTTTTCCCTTTACTTTTACTAGTCTGTTCATGTCCGACTCTGTGGGGTGGTGCTCATCTCAGTTTCTAAGCCCAAGAGCCGGCGTTGTCCGTAGACACTTCCTAGGTCATGTAGTTTGCATGACTGCATGGAGCACCCTTACTTTCTCGCAGAAGTGGTACCTATTGATCTACTCACATTTGCATGTTTTTGAACTGCTAGGTTGGCAGAAGCTGGACCTAACGATGGGAGCTCACCCCACTCCCCAGATTCAAACCGCCAACCTTTCAGTTAGCAAGTTCAGCAGCTTGGCGGTTTAACCCACTGCGTCACCAGGGGGCCCTCTTTAAATAGTGATTAAGATCCTCTGAGGAGGCCTTGCTCTCCATCCCACCATTGTCACAGGTGCGATTACTGAGGATGAGAGAAGGGTCTTCTCAGTGATTGCCCCCCAGCGATGGAACTCCCTTCCTGGTGAGATCAGATCAGCTCCCTTCCTCCTGTCCTTCAGAAGGATGGTAAAAACTTGGCTGTGGGACCAAGTTTTCAGGACAGTGCAATAAAACATAGGAAACCTTACCAGGAAAATTAGATTAGAAGCAGATGATCAAGATGTTTTTAAACAGTGTATTTTAATTTTGAGACAAATGTTTTTAATGTTTATATATGCATATAATGAATTCATGTCCTGGCATTGAATGTTTGCCATTTGGATGTTGTGCTCCACCTTGAGTCCCTTTGGGGTGAGAAAGGCGGAATATAAATGTTTGTGTGTGTGTGTGTGTGTGTGTGTGTGTATACACACACACACACACACACATACTGTTGTCAGTTCAATTGAGCATAGACTTGTTCCAATGTACAATGTACAATGTGCCCTCCAGATCCAAGCACTTGTCATGGATACCAAATATAAATAAAAAAGCAGATGATTTCATCCTATATTATTAAACACAGTAACATCAACAAGGACACTTCAGTATGCTTTGTTCTTGCCGCTAATTTATGTATAGAATGTGATTATTCATAATCATTGGAAATCATGGACCTGGAGCCTGCAGGTCCACTGCATAATTTAATGAACTCCAAAGTACTTAACACTTGATCTTATAGATCAGTGGCTCTTGACCAGGGGTTTTGGCCTACAACTCCCAGAAAACCTAGCCAGTTTACCAGTTGTTAAAATTTCTGAGAGTTGAAGGCTAAAACATCTGAGGACCCACAGGTTGAGAACCACTGTCATAGATCCTGCATCCCTTATCAGCATGAGTAGATTTGTGCAACAGATGATCTGAATCTTCTTAACCATCCAGCAGCTGCCCAAAGACTCACACTTAATTACCTTTGATTTCTTTCTTGTCCCTTCATCTCCCACCAACCCTCTGTCCAGATCATTTTGTTGAGGTCCTGCAGTGCAAAGTGGATTGTGAGGCCGATCTGATACCAAATGTAGGCGGTTACTTTGTGGAGAAGTTTGTGGCCACCATGTATCATTACCTTCAATTTGCATATTACAAATGTAAGTCTCGGGAAATTCATTTTTAGGGAGTTGGGGAATTCATGTTCTTGACAGATAGTGGAAGAGTTTATTATAAGTCACAAAACCCTTTGACCCCAGATCAAGACGACACTTAATTTGTCTGACACCCTTTCCTGTTGGTTCTCAACCTTCAGTCTTGGAAGATACAAGTTGAACTGTAACAAATGTTGCAATATGGTGGACAATTATGGGTTTTCCCAAAATACTGCCATTCCTTTCCTCTTACCACTTCTCCCCACTGAGGTTTCCCCCCAACAGTCAGCATTCCCTTCTTGCTAAGCATGGTTGGTTCTCACTGACTTGTTTGTATGCATTTCCCCTTTTTGTCAGGGGTGAATGCATTCAAACAAGAATCAGGGATTCTATTTAGCACATCTTGATTAAAATTTGGTAGAGTTAAGACCGGATCTAAAAGTGAGTTTGGAGGTTAAGGTGTCCTACAGAGTTGCAGGAAAGATCAGTACATTACCAATTCACTAGGAGGGACTTGTGGCAGTCCACATGCTGCTGGAGTGCAGCTCCCATCAGCCCAAGCCATGATAGGCAGTTGTGTAAGCTGATGGGAGTTGCACACCAACCAAAACAAAGGGCCACAAATCACCTTCTTTTGGCTTACAGCAGTGTTTTCCAGACTTTGGTCATCCAGATGTTTTGGACTTCGAGAATTCCTGACTGTTAGCCAAGCTGGCTGAGGATACTGGGAGTTGACGTGCAAAACAGCAGGATGGCCAACATTTGGGAATCATTGGGCTAGAGCAGGTATGGGCAAACTTCGGATCTCCAGGTTTTTTGGACTTCAACTCCCACAATTCCTAACAGCCTCAGGCCCTTTCCTTTCCCCCCTCAGCTGCTTAAGTGGCTGTGGGGGGAAAGGAAGGGGCCTGAGGCTGTTAGAAATTGTGGAAGTTGAAGTCCAAAACACTTTGAGGGCCGAAGTTTGCCTATTCCTGGCCTAGGGGTTCTGTTTCTCTTAGTCTTTCTCTTCCTTCTCACCCCAGTGCTATATTTTAAGATGCCTGTTCCACTAACTTGATGTCTCATTATTTGCACAGTGAATGATATCAAAAACGCAGTGCGAAGTGTAGCCAGCTACATGCTTTTTGACCCTGGGGATGAGGTCATGCAGCAGAACCTGGTCTATTACCGCTTCTACCGTGAGCGTTGGCATTTGGAAGAAGATGACTTCAACCCACGGCCGGTGAGATCAGAAGGATGTGTAGACATAAGGATTAAAGTGTTTCTTGTGACCAAGCACACATTTTATTTCCAGCATTCAAGTTCTTCAGAAGTCTGTTGGAAATAGCAAACTTCTATAAGCATCCTATACTAGTTATCCTATACTAGTTATGTATCATTATCATCCTATTATTATCGTTATCATCCTATACTAGTTATTCAGATTGTATGTATATTTTGATATGAAGTTTTCCCTTAACTCTATGTTGTTTGAGGTTGTGGTAGGAACTACAGACCATGTGATTATTCAGACTGAGACTCCATTTTAGAAGTCACTTTGCATCAGAAGCAGTACAGTACAGTTTAGAATAGTGGTTCTCAATCTGTGGGTCCCCAGGTGTTTTGGCCTACAACTCCCAGAAATCCCAGGCAGTTTACCAGATGTTAGGATTTCTGGGAGGCCAAAACATCTGGCAAACCACAGATTGAAAGCCCTTGCCCACACATGGTATCAAAATCCTATGATGTTCTATGATGAGCCATATTTTGTCAACTGATGATAGTGGCTGGTACCAGAGTGTCCCACACCCTTTTTGACTTCTCTCCAGACTTGTACTACCTTTCTGCTGGAATATGACCATAGAATCATAATGGAGGGCCTACAAGTGCCTACACAAATGTTCTCTCTAGGAATCTTTAGGTCTTCCAGTGCAACTCTGTGGTCATTTGTATTTTATCAAATGCCAGCTCTTTCTCCTTGCCCTTCCAGGGTCCACCTGGTAGGTGCAGTACCATGTCAAGCAGGTAGAAAAAGTGTTTCCATGGTGAGCTTTTTGAGGATGGAAGTCCCTATATCAGGCATCCTCAAACTGCGCCCCTCCAGATATTTGGACTCCAACCCCCAAAATTCCTGACCATTAAACAAGCTGGAAAGGGCTTCTGGGAGTCACCTGCTCTATGTCCTTGGCAGAGAATGTCCCACTTTCTTTTAGGTTCACTGTTGGCTCCAGCTAAGAAAATGCCATTAGCTGCTCCCTTATTTCCTATGATTGACTCTTCCTTTCTTGACTTGCAGGAAGCTTTGCGCTACCACAATCAGACATCTGCACAGAAGAAGCTCTTGGAATTTGCCAAGCAGTATCTGCAACCAGATGATGAGGTGAGGACTCAGGAGATCAAAGTCAGTGTTGTGTGAGGGTTTGCAAGTGTTGTACTGAGGAGATCAGAGGCTAAATCCCTTTCTATCTTCTTGTGGGATGACTTTAGATTGTTCCTCTTCTCACACTCCTTCCTAAATATCCAAGTCCATGTGTGTACAGGTCATTAATGTTGTCAAACTATATCTGTTACTAGCCCTATCCAGCATAGCCATGGTGTATAATGGTAGTTACACATTTTAGTAACATCTGAAAGGCCAGAAGTTACCCATTCTGCCCTCAATTAAGGAGGTTGGACCCCATCGGGAGATGGGGTGGGATATAAATAAAGTTTGTTGTTGTTGTTGTTGTTCCCAGATGTGTTTGGCCTTCAACTCCCATAAATCATAGCAGCTGGTAAACTGGCTGGGATTTCTGGGAATTGTAGGCCAAAACACCCGGGGACCCACAGTTTGAGAACCACTGTTCTAACCCAAGCCAAAGAAAGAGAAATGCCTAAAAACAAGGTAGACCAAGAATTGGTTATTGGTACCAATTAGCCCTGCTTTGAAACAATTCAAAACTCATTTACTTTTAGAGTCCAACGCCACTTAAAACGTTGCTGCAAGGAAAGAGGGGGGAGGAAGAAAAGGACAGGATATAGGAAAGGGAAGAATTTTGTGTTCTTATTTCTCTAAGTACTAACTAGTGTTACCTTTTCCATAAGTATATACTTAAGATTATCATGTGTTCCGTTGCACATTCATATCAAACTAGAGCTAGCTTTATACTAGCGATCACCCCAGTTTGGAGAGCTGTCCTAGGCATCTTCCCCATCTAATTACCTTTCCCAGATCAGAAAATAAAATATCTTATATTTCGGCTACATATCAAGCTGTATAAAGGTCTAGACTGGAAGGACAGTTAGCTATTAGTGCATAGTCACATTCCCCAATCTGGGGCCTACCAGGTTGTATGACTGTAGCCAGATATATGAAGTTGCAATTCACCAGTAGCCAGTGATGGCTTCTACATTGGTGATGGTGGTGAGTCTGATCTGGGTTTTAATCTAAACTTGGAAAGGGGCTATCTAGAGTGCTGCATCTATGTTCAACTAATGTAATCTAGTAGCCACCACTGGGTACCACTCAAATAGTTTGAGGAGGCTGGTATGTCAGGTAAACATGCTCATGTAGTTATAATCCTTGTATTTAGGGGTGTTTACTCTTGCTGTCTCTTATTAACTTTTGCTCATATTGAAATAAATTTCTTGATCTTTTATTAATATCATAATATTGTAATACAATATAATACTACTAATAATACAATATAATGCTAATAATAATAATTATATATTTCATGTAATATTACTAATAATATTGCAGTATAGTGGTATAGTACAATATAGTAATATATAATACTAATATTGTGCTATGCTAATAATATAATAGATCAGATTATTCTGATTTTACTGATGATTGTTATATTGATGTTTAATTGTTGATGATGCTATTGTTTTAACTGTCCCATAATCGTTTTATGATGTTTTGCATTGAATTTTGCTGTTGTTAACCGCTTTGAGTCGACTGAGGGCAGAGAAAATGAAGTAAATAAATAATATATTGTACGTACATATAACTTGTAAGCTGCTCTGAGTCCCCTTTGGAGTGATAAGGGAAGGATATAAATGTTGTAAATAAACAAACAAATAAAGTACTCCAAAATGAGTAGCAGAAGTTAATGGTCCCAGGAGACAGCTGATTTTATTCATTTTTTTAATATGTGAAATGTGATGGCTATGAGAATATTATTCTGCTCTGTAATTGCTTATAGCATTTTACAATTAGCTATTCTGGCATTCTCTTATCCTTCAAAGGATCTGGGGATAACAGTGTAGCGGACTCTGGAGCAATTTTCTTCGACTAGCAGAGAAACCAATTCATCTTTTTTTTCCCTTTCCTACTTAAGGGAGAAGTGGAGGATGGCACAGAGACAACTAACGCATCCTTGCCAACAGATGCTGAATTTGAGGGTATTGGTGACTATGAAGAAGGGTTCTTATCTGACTGGTGGCAGGAGCCAAAATTAAAAGGCGACAAAGCTGACCAAGGTCACTAATCCCAAGACTGAAATGCTGACTCTTCACCTTGTTTGTTCTTCTTCTGCATCTGCCTTTTCCTGGATTCTGCCCCATCCTTCCCTGCTTGATGTTTTGTCTCTTCCTTCCTACATTTGTGTCTTCAGTGTACCATCTCTGCTTCCGTCAGTGTGTACCAGTCCATCCATCACTGTTGATATACAGTTTGACTTCTGCTCTGGGGCAAATCTCAGAAGGCATTGCAAGAGCTTGGAATAGGAAATTAAGAGCTGCTGCAGCTTACTATAGAAGTCTGAAAAATGTTCCCATTTCTCTTGCATGCACAACTACTACATGTTCAGAAGTGTCTTGGTTGACTATGCTGCATGGATTCTGAAGGAGCATTTGGGCATGACTTCTCTGAAGAGCATGAACAGTCTTTGGGGAAAACTATCCACCCAACCGGTTGTTTGTGTAAAGGTTGAGAAAAGAATTGCTTTTAACTCACTGTGTTTTTTTATTCACAGAGAGGCTCGAGTGAAGGGGTATGATCCCCACAATCATCTCCAGATGAGGGGGCATCTTAATTCTTTGCACCCACGAAGGTTGAAGCAGGCTGGAACTGGCAGGTGTTTCCACAATGCATAGTTCAACACATTTTGTAGCTTGGGACTCCTTGCCCTTTTGGTGCTTTAGGTTTTGCCCACCAAGGTTTGAGACGTTCCACTTTCAACACCTGCCATGTAGGATTTTTAATTTCTCCCCAGATTGGAGAGGCTGGGCATGAGTACCTCTGAGCCAACTCACGGTTCTTTCTTTTCTCTCTCACTCTCCTGTGGTGCTTCATTTCTAAAAGAGTGCAATGAACAGGCTTGAAATCAAACCTTCATGAACGGGTCTGGTACAAGAGAAACAAAGTGCTTACTTCTGGTTTTACCTGATCTCTGTTATTGTTACCTCAATACATCCTAGAGTTTAGTGGTTTACACCAGTTAACAACCCACCTACTCCCACATATAATATACACATACAGTGCATGCATTCCCCTAGAACAAATTTAGGTCCTTATCTATTTCCATAGCAGAAAAAGGTTGGCAGATGTTGAACTTGGTGGATTTACTCTGCTTTTTTAAAAGAAATTTGAGATCCATCAACTGGAGTCATGTGCAGTTCAATGCCATGGGGTGCTGGCTTTTGTAGACCAAGTACCAGGATGGCCTTGAGCAGTTGTTGTCAGTTCAACAGTTTCCTTTCACACATGTAAAATGATTTCTGATGTATTCCATTTCACCAGACCAGCTTCCTTTGTTTTTAAGTAGTGGTGCATCTACATCAGTGGCTCCCAACCTGTGGTGCATGAACCACCAGTAGTCCCCAAGAACTAAAATATGGTCTACGGCCTCACTGTTACTACACGGTTGCAACAAAAGTAACTGGTCTCGTAAAACCTTCTTATAGTACTGAGGCAATGGGGATGTTGGGAGAGGAGAGACTGACTACCCACGAAAGGCACGTCAACAAGCCTCCTGACTGCTGCTTCTCCTCCTCCCTCCCCCTGAGTGGAGCTGTTCCATGTAGGACCTGGAAGCGGGGGTGCCTTGGTGTCTTCGTTTCTAGGCCTGTTCCTCAAGTTCTTTGGGGTGCTGATTCAAAAAATTGCACTGGATAGACCACATCAGCTCTAGATTATTAAATATGGTTTTGGGTTGTTGTAGGTTTTTTCGGGCTGTATGGCCATGTTCTAGAGGCATTCTCTCCTGACGTTTCACCTGCATCTATGGCAAGTATCCTCAGAGGTCCTCACAACCTCTGAGGATGCTTGCCATAGATGCAGGTGAAACGTCAGGAGAGAATGCCTCTAGAACATGGCCATACAGCCCAAAAAACCTACAACAACCCAGTGATTCTGGCCATGAAAGCCTTCGACAATAAATATGGTTTTCTTTGGGTGAGCAGATGGCGGCTACTGGACGGCATATGTTCTATATCGGAAACCAGAGCTGATGTGGTCTTATCCAATGCAGTTTTCTGAATCAGCACCCCAAATAACCAAACAGAATCTAAGGTTGACCAAAACCTGATTTGTAATCCTTTTGGTACTAATGTTGGAGAGTGGTCCCTGGTCAAAAAAAGGTTGTAAACCACTGATACACACTGTTAGACTCAATGCAGTTTGACACCACTTGTAACTACCATGGCTCAGTGCTGTGGAATGCTTCTCATGTCAGGCCTTCCTCATACTGTGAGGCCTACCTCACAGGTAAGCCTCCTCACACAGACTGAGGAATTCCTTCACTGAGGCAAACTAATAC
This sequence comes from Anolis sagrei, assembly GCF_037176765.1. Lineage (NCBI taxonomy): Eukaryota > Metazoa > Chordata > Lepidosauria > Squamata > Anolidae > Anolis > Anolis sagrei. The sequence goes on along the minus strand of NC_090026.1, from coordinate 38,581,746 downwards.
TAACAGGCTTCGGGCTACCAACTCTCCTCAGGATGACGCTAGCATTGGCAGACTAACTATAACAGGCTTCGGCCTACTAACACTTTCAGTTTTTGACTCACAGTTTTGTAATCAAAAATACCAAGTTAATTTTTAATTTTTTTTCTGACAGAACACTGGAATTTTTAATTTGGTGAAGTTTTGGCACTCATTAGCAGAGAAGGCTAAAAGCCTTATAAAATTATAAAAGCCTTATAAAATTATATTTCCCACTGGGAGCCCCTGGTGGCGCAGTGGGTTAAACCCCTGTGCCGGCAGGACTGAAGACCGACAGGTCCCAGGTTCGAATCCGGGGAGATGCGGATGAGCTCCCTCTATCAGCTCCAGCTCCTCATGCGGGGACATGAGAGAAGCCTCCCACAAGGATGATAAAAACAAATCATCCGGGCGTCCCCTGGGCAACGTCCTTGCAGACGGCCAATTATCTCACACCAGAAGCGACTTGCAGTTCCTCAGGTTGCTCCTGACATGACAAAAAAAACCTAACTATAACAGGCTTTGGCCTACTAACACTTTCAGTGCTTGACGCACATATTTGTAATCAAAAATACTGAGTTAATTTTTTTTTCTGACAGAATACTGGATTTTTTAATTTGGTGAAGTCTTGGCATTCATGAACAGAGAAGGTCAAAAGCCTTATAAAATTGTCATTCCCATAATACCATAACATTGAGCCATTGCAGTTAAAACAATGTCAAACTGCATTAATTCTATAGTGTAGATCAGGGGTCCTCAGACTAAGGCCCAGGGGCTGGTTACGGCCCTCCAAGGTCATTTAGCCGGCCCTCACTCAGGATCAACCTAAATCTGAAATGACTTGAAAGTGCACAACAATAAAAGGAGGTCCACACTTCCCATTGAAATACTAATACGTTTATATTTGTTAAAATTGTTCTTCATTTTAATTATTGTATTGTTTAAAAGTGGTTTTTTGCACTACAAATAAGGTATGTGCAGTGTGCATAGGAATTCATTCATGTTTTGTCGAAGGCTTTCATGGCTGGTACCATCTCTGAGGATGCTTGCCATAGATGCAGGCGAAACGTCAGGAGAAATGCCTCTAGAACATGGCCCTATAGCCCGAAAAAACCCACAAGAACCTACATTCATGTTTTGTTTTTGTTTTTTAAAATTATAATCTGGCCCTCCAAAAGTTTGAGGGACTGTGACCTGGCCTTCTGTTTAAAAAGTTTGAGGACCCCTGGTGTAGATAAACCTTGAGTTGGGGTGTGTGTGAGGAGTTTCAGAAATTGTTTCTTGTTGTTAAACTACTGGGAGCCAAAAAGCAAAAAAAAAACACTCTTGTCAACATGCTGCAAATTTCTCAGAGATCTCTACCAGAAGATCTGAATTGGCCCTTTGGCCACTTTGGCCTTCCCTTTTCAAAAAGCCAGGCTCTCGGTTGTGAATAGTTGTGAGCACTGATATTTTTGTGCTAGAAGCCAAATATGGAAAAAAATTGGATTATACCTTCTTGATTCTTTCAGCTGGGAACTGTAGTCCAAAAATTATTTTTCTTAGCTCTGTGTAGAACTCAGTAGACACAAGCTCTTTCTGACCAAGTTCCCGAAACAAAACAAAAATGGGTACGTTCAGCTTTCCAAGTGCCTTTTTAAACTTTGCGATGCTGCCTTTGTAATGTTGTTTTTGGATAATTTAATGTTTTTAGCTTTGTACAGATTTTTAATTAATTTTTAAGCTAAATTTTCATAAAATACTTTTGAACTTTGTTATTTGTGGCGTTCTTTTCATCGAAAGCCTTCGTTGACACACGCATCCACTTTGAGTTCTGGAGAAGAGCGCCCTTTTTCGTTCCTTTTCTTTATTTTGCCAAAAAATGGGATCAACATTTTGTGAAGCATAGCTGCTTATTGGGAAGGGGGAGGGCTATAGTTGAAACTATCTTGGGATAAGTTTACAAATACATACTGATCACTTTTTAACTGCAACATCAAAAGTTGTTTTGCATGTATTTAATAGCCAAGCAAATGAAACACTACAAATTTACGGTTGGATCCAAACTCAGAAAGTTTTGGAAAACTAGGAATCTCCATAGCCTTTTGGAAGCGTGGCCCTTTTGGAGATTAATTGGCATTCACACTATTTGGAATAATCATAACCTTTTGGAAAAGCATAACCTTCCTGAGAAGAGTTAAATTTTTGGTTTTATTTTATGTAATTGTTGTCTGGGCTTGGCCTCATGTAAGCCGCTCCGAGTCCCCATTGGGGAGATGGTGGCGGGGTATAAATAAAGATTATTATTATTATTATTATTATTATTATTATTATTATTATTAAATACTCATTTGCATGAATCTTCTTTATAGTAGTATTCATGCAAGGCAAATTAGGCTTCTCAGCTGTTAGACTGATATACGTGGTTATCTCTCTGAACTGTTAGGAACAAAGATATGCCAGTGCACAAAATATATAGCAGATCTACAGAAGCGTTATTTCAGTTGTCCAAAAAACATCTACTCTCCCATCTATATAAATAAAAATGTAATGTTCGTTTGTGGGATTAACAGAACTCAAAAACCGCTGGACAAATTGACACCAAATTTGGTCACAAGACACCTACTAACCCAAGGAGTGACCATCACTCAAAAAATTGATTTTGTCATTTGCTGGGATTTATAGTTCACCTATGATCAAAGAGCATTCTGAACTCCACTAATGATGGAATTGGACCAAACGTGGCACACAGGACTCCTATGACCAACAGAAAACACTAGGAGGGTTTGGTGGACATTGACCTTGACTTTGGGAGTTGTAGTTCACCTACATCCAGAGAGCACTGTGGATTCAAACAATGATGGATCTCGACCAAACTTGGCACAAATATGCCATATGCCCAAATATGTACACAGGTGGAGTTTGGGGGAAATAGACCTTGACATTTGGGAGTTGTAGATACTGGGATTTATAGTTCACCTACAATCAAAGAGCATTCTGAACCCCACCAACGACGGAATTGTGGCACACTTCCCACACAGATCCCCCAGGACCAACAGAAAATACTTAAGTCCAACCACCTAAACATTGCTTAGAGTTGTCATCTCAACCTGATGCCCCCCAGAAATGGAGCACTACAGCTTCCACCATTTCCATCCTACAAATCCAGAATTGCTAGTTTAGAAATGTCAAGACTGCAGCTCAGCTTCTCGCCTGAAGGTGGCGGTAGAAACTAATCTCTGCCCATCAGTCCCTGTGTCCTTCCATCTGCTTTCTCCCATTCAGAATTATTTTTGCCTATACCCATCATAGCAAAAACTTAGCCTCAGTGCGCATTAAAGGCCATTTTATCATTTTTATTTTAAAAATATTTTTAAAATTATTTCCCCAAGCGGGGATTCAGATTCATAACCTTCGCATCACTGCTGTGATCATCATGTCTTGGCCACAGTCTGTTCAGTGTCTTTTCTTTTTAGGGACTGCATCACCATGGAGGGCATCCCTCAAACATGTTGGATTTTTCAATGTTGAATGTGGAACTCAGGAGATTCTGGACCTCATCAGTTTGCCGGGGGGGGGGGGGGGGGGCTTCACTTCACTCTTTGATTGTAGGTGACCTATAAATCCCAGCAGCTACAGCTCCCAAATGATAAAATCAATTTTATTTGAGTGATGGTCACTCCTTGGGTTAGTAGGTGCCTTGTGTCCAAATTTGGTGTCAATTCGCCCAGTGGTTTTTGAGATATGTTAATCCCACAAACTAACATTACATTTTTATTTATATAGATAGGCAATCTATATATATATAAATGCTCTGTGCATAATGAGTACTTTTTAAAACAAAAGAACCAATGAACGAAATCACACCAAATTTGGCAACAAAACGTCTCACAACACAAGGAGTGACCATCACTCAAAACATTATGATTTTGTCATTTGGGACTTGTAGTTGCTGGGATTTATAGTTCACCTATAATCAAAGAGCATTCTGAACTCCACCAACGATGGAATTGAGCCAAACTTGGCACACAGGACTCCCCTGACCAACAGAAAACACTAGAAGGGTTGGGTGGGCATTGACCTTGAGTTTTGGTGTTGTAGCTCACCTAGATCTAGAGAGCACTGTGGACTCAAACAATGATGGAACTTGGTACGAATACTCAATATGCCCAAATATAAACACAGATGGAGTTTTGGGGAAATAGACCTTGACATTTAGGAGTTGTAGTTACTGGGGTTTATAGTTCACCTACAATCAAGGAGCATTCCAAACCCCACCAACGATAGAATTGGGCCAAACCTCCCACACAGAACCCTCATGACCACCAAAGTGGGCCACAGCAACGCGTGGTAGGGGATGGCTAGTAAATTATATATCTAAAACAGAATGACTGTGTCATGAAATGATCCTTGTCTAAAAAATGTGTCATTGTCACCAACATGAAATGTTTGGAAAGATCCACTTTATAGTAAAAACCCTAAAAACACCTGACAACCCTAGACTGGGGAGGCCAATCGTGAACTAGCATTAAAAGCTGTGGAGGGAAAAGCCTATTGAAATAATGTGATGGAAGCCTCAGGTCCTGAAGATTCATTCTGGTATCTGGTTGCTCAGAGAATGCATGGAGACATTTGTGATACATGCTGGAACCCTCCCAAGACATTCCACAGGCATCTCCAACCAACACTGCCCAAGAACCCAGTGACTTGGTTGGAGCATCTTCATAGATTTGGTACCAAATATGGAGGAGCCAATGTTGTGTATTGATTGTCCTATTCTTTGTGAAATCCTTTTCACCCTGGCAATAAGTACTGTCATAGCCTTAGATTTCTATCTGATGTGGAAACTCCTCCGAGGTATACCTACATGGAAAGAACTATATAGATGGTGTCAAACATGCTACAGAAATCTTTCTGCCTTCCTTGAAGGTTTATCCAAGCTTTGGCCTATCAGAAAAGTGGTAAGTACATTTGTCTCATTGTGGCCCAATGACCATGGCGGCACATCATGGAACTGTGAACCTCTGTTTGTCTGTCTATTCATGTTACTACTGGTTAAGTCTCCCTTATCTGAAATACTTGGGACCAGAGTTTCAAGTTTTGGAATAACTGTATTTGCATATACATAGTGAATGAGGATTGGGAAGAAAAAGGAAGGTGTTAGTATTTCCATAATAAAGGTTGTCCCCTGACATTAAGTCCAGTCATGTCTGACTCTGGGGTGAGGTGCTCATCTCCATTTCTAAGCCGAAGAGCCAGCGTTGTCCACAGACACCTCCAAGGTCAAGTGGCCGGCATGACTACATGGAGCCCCGTTACCTTCCCGCCGGAGATCTACCTATTGATCTACTTACATTTGTATGTTTTCGAACTGCTAGGTTGGCAGAAGCTGGGGCTAACAGCGGAAGCTCATGCCACTCCCTGGAATCGAACCTGTGACTTTTCGGTCAACAAGCTCAGCAGCTCAGCACTTTAACCCACTGTGCCACCGGCGGCTCCAGTATTTCCATAGCCTGCTGAAATTTTCCTTTATGACATATTTCATAATGGGAATTGTGTGTGTGGGACGGTGGGTGGCATGTGTGGTCTCTGTATACGCCACTGCTGGGCAAGTTGTCCTTGTGAAAGTTTCTGATATGGCAATGACTTACTTTCTAACTGTCCCAAATGACAGGGTCATCCCAGTGAATTCTCTGCTTTCTGTCTCCTTTTTCCACTTTCCCCTTTGACCTCAGTTTATGTCAACTACTGGAAATTCAGTTCAAACTGTAAAAATAATTTACACTCCAAAATAATTTACAGACCTCACAACCTCTGAGGATGCTTGTCATAGATGCAAGCGAAACATCAGGAGAGAATGCTTCTGAAACATGGCCATATAGCCCGAAAAACCTACAACAACCCAATTTACACTCAACTCAGTTGTGGAGAAAAAAGTGGAAGGGGCTTTCCCAATGGATTTAGACAAAAGCAAACTACTACAGCCTCTCCTCAGTTGTCTGTTAAGCTTGTGCACAGATCCATTTTGTATGTTTGCCTTTGGCTTGTTCGGCTTGTTCAGCTGCAACAGAACAGTTCCTATAAAAAAAGCTGCTTTCGATTTCTTTCGGTTACACATAGAGTGTAGGAGGGAGGCAGCTACTAGAAGGGGCTCTGCTCTCGGTCCCACCACCTTCGCAATCGCGTCTGGTGGGGATGAGGAACAGGACCTTCTCGGTGGTGGCCCCTTGGCTCTGGAACTCTCTCCCGTTGGAGATTAGATCTGCCTCTTCCCTCCTGACTTTCAGAAAGCTGGTAAAAACCTGGCTTTGGAATATAGCATTTGCAGAATGATGATCGAGTCAATAATGGCTGACCACACCGGCGGATGGTGATGAATTTGTGATTTTATTCTGACGACCTGGCTTTTGTAATTGTATGATATTGTATGATCTATATTTTAATGTATTTTGTATTAATGAATTATGATGCTATTATGTTTACTATATTTGTGTTGAATTTTCTGCTGTTAGCCAGCCTGAGTCCCTCTTCTGAGGTCGAGAAGACCGGGTTATAATAGCTCTAAATAAATTAATAATAAATAAATAGAAGGTTTCTTAAGCCCTCCCTTCTCTCTTGATTTGGAAGGAGAAAGGAGATTGAAGTGCAAGGGGTTAAGAGACCGGTTCTCCTTTCCAGGGCCTCCAAATCAAGAGAGAAGGGAGGACTGTTTTAAGGAAGCCCAGGGTAGGATACCTCCAGGTCTATCCCTCTTCCTTTTCTGGGAAATGGGAAGCCCCCATAAAATGTCTTGGAAAACTGCCTCCTGCAGGGAGAGAGCTGTGCAGTCCGTGCACCTGCAGTTCCTGTCTCCTCTAGAATAGAAACCGCTTTAACAAAACATTAAACCCAGGTCTCTTTTACAGACAGAAAGGAAAGGATCACAGAAAGATTGGTATCTTTACTCAGATGCTTTAATTCCAGGTCTTAATGTAGATATAAGGACAAACAATGCCTAAAATAATGGGAAGAGGAGCCAAGGAAGTCCCCCCCCCCCCCGGCCCCAATAATGGTCCGGTTAAAAAACTAATCTTTCAGCTTCCCAGATCGAAAACGGATTTCTGTCCTACCAAATTTGGGAGGCTCCCAAAAAAATGGATTGGGACTCCTATTGAAACATGGGACACCATAGATGGTACATGACACCCCAGAAATTGGGACTCGTGTACAAAAATACAAATAACAACTGTTGGAAGTGCGCAGAGCAGGTGGGAACATTCTTTCATCAATGGTGGACTTGCCCCATAGCCCAATCATTCTGGGAAAAGATAAACGAAGCCTGTGAGATGATTCTCAAAATAAAGATACAGAATAAAGCAGAATGTTATCTGCTAGGAATCTTTGAAGAAGAATGGGAACTGGATACAAGCAAGGACATCTTACTAACATACCTAACGACGGCAGCGAGAATAGTATTCGCTAGATATTGAAAATTAAGTAAAATTCCAATACGAGAGGAATGGCTAGAAAAAGTACATGAAATAAGAGACACTCTGACCTATGCCTTAAAAGATTCGCACGGACGCCCGCTAAAGACAACCGATTGGAAGCTCTTTGATGAATTCATAAAAAAGAAGTAACTCTGGAAAGAGGTGAGAAGAAGTGAGAGATTAAGAATAGGATCAGAAGGGAGAAACCATAGGAAGAATCTTTCTAACAAACTTTAAGAAACTCAAGAAGCCTAAGACGCTGAGAAGGAAGACTTGGAAGTCAAAACTCCTCCCCACTTGGAACCCCCCCTCCCCCCCCATACATCCTTAACTTGTTGCTGCATGTTCCCACCCCTTAGCGTTTTCCCAATAGGGTCTCCCACACCCCCATCCTTTTTTCCCCTCCCCCTCCCCCCACCTCACTCTTGTCTAACTTACGATTTTAAAGTCTTATATCTTTCCCCATTCCCCCTTTGTATGTATACATTGAAATATACCCAATAAAGACTATTTTTTTAAAAAAAGAAAGAAACATGGGACACCGAAATGGATACGGTTTACCTGGATTGCACAAGCCTATTGTCTGTTCTTTTTGGTTTCTAGCTTTTGCCATCTTGACACTTCCTAATGATGCTTGGGTTCAGAGTCTCCATTTATCTGTGAAATATTGAAGGGTTATTTATTTATTTATTTATTTAAAACATATTTCACCCTTCTCGTTCAAAGGGGACTCAGAGTGGAGCACAACATATATATGGCAGACATTCAGTGCCAGAACATAAAATAAACTATAAATATACATAAACACTAAAACCAGTCATTTCCAATTTAAAATCAATTGTTTAAGCAAAAGGGCAAGCAATGGTTGAAGAAATGTCAATTCCATGATTTGCTGCATAACCAAGATTTACCCTTCTTGTCTTCTTTCTTCATAACAGGATCATCAAAGCAGCTGGGAGCGACTGCAGGAGACAGCCACGCATAGGGAAAAAGGTAACATTTATTCTGGTCCCAAATGTCTAGAAGGCTGCTACTTTTGAAATATGTTTTGTCCCTAGTGTTCTCCCTCACCCACTTGGACAGTGTTTCTCAACCTGGGGGTCAGGACTCCTGAGGGGGTTGCAAGGGGGTGTCAGAAAGGTCACTGAAGAGCATCAGAAAACATAGTATTTTCTGTTGGTCATGGGGAGTTCTGTGTGGGAGGTATGGCCCAATTCTATCTTTGGTGGAGTTCAGAATGCTCTTTGATTGTAGGTGAACTATAAATCCCAGCAACTACAACTCCCAAATGTCAAGGTCTATTTTCCCCAAACTCCACCAGTGTTCACATTTGGGCATATTGAGGATCCATGCCAAGTTTGGTCCAGATCCATCATTGTTTGAGTCCACAGTGCTCTCTAGATGTAGATGAACTACAACTCCAAAACTCAAGGTCAATGTCCACCAAACCCTTCCAGTATTTTCTGATGGACACAGGAGTTCTGTGTGCCAAGTTTGGCTCAATTCCATCATTAGTGGATTTCAGAATTCGCTTTGATTGTAGGTGAACTATAAATCCAAGCAGCTACATCACCTAAATGACAAAATCAACCCTCCCCCAACCCCACCAGCATTCAAATGTCGGTGTATCAGATATTTGTGCCAAATTTGATCCAGTAAATGAAAATACATCCTGTATATCAGATATTTCAATTACGATTCAAAACAGGAGCAAAATTACAGTTATGAAGTAGCAACGAAAATAATGTTGTGGTTGGGGGTCACCACAACATGAGGAACTGTATTAAAGGGTCGCAGCATCAGGAAGGTTGAGAAGCACTGCACTAGGAGGTTTGAGAGCAAGTTGTCTGTTTGGGAATTCCTCTGGGGCATTTTATGGGGCATTTTTCAAAAGGGAAATAAGAAATGAAGAACTATCAGCCATATGACTCTTTACTTTTCTTTGCAGCGGATATCCCGAATCTCTGTGGCAGTTCCAAATCCATTCGTCTATGTTTCTGCGATGACCCAACATGTGTGGCGTGTGATGAGGCAATCAAGGCCATGTATTTCTGTGACCATTTCAGTACCTTTTCTGTACTCATTTGCGATGACCCAACATGTACAGTTTGTGATACACTAGGCGAGGAGGTCATACAGTTGAATTAACTCAGAGGGAATAAATCTTCCCCAGACCCTTTTTGAAATGTCCCATCCTTCCTTCTGCATCCTCCAGCAGCCATTTTATGTAAATAATAACATCTGGGAACTTCAGGGATTGCTAAAAATGGCAGAAAAAATGGAAATGTCTCAAAGGCCATATCTAAAGTTAAAAAAGAGATGTTTTGAAGTGATAAAAAGAAGGGTGGCTGCTTTTGAGGCTCCCAATATAGGCAATACAAGTGGGAACATAGAAAAGGGCAAGGCAGGGCAGGAAGGTGCTGTCACTGCAAAAATAATCCAGAACTAAATTATGGAAGGGCTACTAACTAGAGCAAATCTCAGAAAAATTACTTTTGAGAGACTGTGACCACAATTCCTACCTTTTCCAAGCTCTGGTAACAAGCTGAGAGGACTCATTATGTGCTAATGTCCCTTTTTCGTCAACAAAACCATGAAAGTGGCATTTTCCAAAGACTGGCACATTGGACCAGCGTAGCGATGTGCCTGAAGACAACAGACTTTAGGATGATGTTTTGGGAAATATAATGGCGCCCTGGGTCACTCAACACTTTAACCGAGGGAAATTATTGAAAGCTAGAAATAAGAAGACACTGAAACAGCTGAAAATAAAAAGTGAAGTATCTGTAGTTGGATTTAGAGCTAGGACCATGGATGAGGGGATCCATGCCCGGTAAGCATTCAGGCTAAACCACAATAGACCAAGGTGATGACAAGCCACAGAGGCTTATTCGATCTGGCCAGAAAGGATGTGTGTAGAAGCGGATGCTTTAGAAGCTACAGCATAACCATGGATACAGAGACACGTGGTTTTATACATTTGACAGTCATTCAAACCTCCCTCTCCTTCTCCTGATTCACTAAGAGAGGGACTGGTTTGGATCTGAGTCCTGATTGGACGGATAACTTTGTTGGCTCCAGGTGGGGATTCACAAGAAGACAATGGATTCCCACCAATACAAAAAACACAAATCCACTAAAAGTTGTGGTACATAAATGACAAAGGTCAATATTGCCTAACAGTTTGTATATTATAATATTCAACAAACAACAAATTTATATGGTATAGGCATAACACAGTGTCTAATCAACAACAACCAGTTGTTTACAAAGATTACACATATATAACATAAAGAGTCTTTTGGTGTAAAGACATCTTGTCTTCAGGGCATAAGATCCCTTGCTTTAGAGTAAGCATAATGTAAGGAAGCATCTCCCATGGGACGGGGTGAGCTCCAGAAGATCTGTGCCCATATTTAAAAATGCTAATAAGTGGCATAATTGTCCAGTTCTGGTTGTTGGGGGAAATGCCTTGGGAAAACAAAGGTGAGACGTATCAGGAACAAAATGTGATTATCTCTTCAATCAAGCCTTGGATTTGAAATAAAGGAGTCCGTAAATATACATATTCCAAGCTTCGGTTTCCACGGTCGGCAATCTCTCAGTCCAAGTGAAGTACTTGGCTGAACAAGAATTGGCAGACTCTATCAGATCAGGCACAGAAACTGCACACACAATGAGTCTTGTTTATCACCTTTGCCAGGGACAGCTGGGGGGAATTAGCCCAGCCTCTTTTGTCCAGGTAATATCTCTGTAGGGTGGTTGAAAGATGAAGACCCCTGAGGTCTATCTTGTAATGATTTGGCATACATCACATATATAGTAATAAGGTAAAGGTTTCCCCCTGATATTAAGTCCAATCGTGTCCGACTCTGGGGTGTGGTGCTCATCTCCATTTCTAAGCCGTTGTCCGTAGACACCTCCAAGATCATGTGGCCAGAATGACTGCATGGAGGGCTGTTACCTTCCCGCCAGAGCGGTACCTATTGATCTACTCAAATTTGCATGTTTTCGAACTGCTAGGTTGGCAGAAGCTGGGGCTGACAGCGGAAGCTTACGCCACTCCCCGGATTCGAACCTGCGACCTTTCAGTCAACAAGTTTAGCAGCTCAGCGCTTTAACCCACTGCGCCACCGCAGGCTCCATATAGTAATAATAATACACTTTATTTATATTCTGTCCTTCTCCCAGTGGGTACTCAGAGCAGATTACAGTTATATACAGGCAAACATTCAATGCCTTGTTACAATACAATGAGACACACAAACACAAGCAATGGCTTCTGCTTTCATTTCCGGCTTTTAGAGGTGGTTCTCATTCCTGGCTCTGTGGGAGGTGCTGTTCTCCATTTTCAAGTCGAGGAGCCTGTGCTGTTTTCTCCTGGTTGTGTAACTGGCATGACTGCTTAGAGCGTCTTATGCCTTTCCCACCAAAGCAGTACTTATTTATCTACTCAAATTTGTATGTGAGTATTTGTATTTTCGGTTGGCAGGAGCTAGTGGAAGCACACCCCATCCCGCGGATTCAAACTGCCAACCTTCAGGTCAGTAGTTCAGCAGCACAAGGGTTTAACCCATTGCACCGCTGTGGTATTACACATAAAGTATTATATAAATTATAGTATTACACAAATAGGGATAAAAATACTACTAAAGAATATAAAGCAGGCAGAAAATTGAAATAAAGGATACATTTTATTAACGGTTTGAAACAATATAGTCTTTGTGGAGGAGCTGCAACCACTGGTCTGCTGTCGGTATCCTTCTACACAATTGTGAAAATCCAGAAAAGAACTAAAATTTATGTTTTAATTCCAATACCCTTGGGAAACTATAAAGGGGGGTATCATGTTCGACAACATATGCATTGCAACTGCATTTTTGCTACCAAATGGAAAGCAGTCATAACTTTTTTGAGCCTAGTGGCTTTTATACTGGTGTAGCTCATTCTGCTCTTTCAGTTCAGTAACACCTACAGCAAGAAGAGAATATTGGTTTTACTTGTCAGATATCTCTTTTCAGTGATGGAAACAGAAACATCCTCTCATGAGTCCCTCCCCTTCATTGTTTTGGGAGGCAAAAAAACAAATTTTGAGGCAGCTTGCATTAGGGAAAGAAAGCCCAATATCTCTCAGTCCAAATTGCAGCCACAGATAAACAAAGGTAGGTAAACATTCCCAACAGAAAGTACAAAAGAAATAATAGCACCAGAACACTAATTACACAGGTATTTCCTACCCAGCTGACCAAAGGAAAGCTTTGGGTGGGAAGGATGTTTCTGACTCCATCACTAACATTGATCTAACATGTAAGACCCATTTCCATTTTTACAGCGATGGAAGGGGAAACATTCAATCATGGGATATACCACAGCCCTCCTACTGATGGGTCGATGGACTGAGGTATACTATCTATATTGGAACTATAGATAATAAGGTGTCTCCCAAAGGATGACTTCACCAAATCAAATGAAGACTGGGTTGTTAAGTGTTTGAAATGGCAGAGATGCATAAGCTAACTATATTGGCTTCAGGATATAGGGCTACACAGAAATGGGTCCGATCGATGGGTCTCTTCAAGCTCTATGATCCTTTTATTCCACCTGACCTGTCATCTCCCCCGATTTGCTGGCAGACAGTTTTCTTCCAATCAGTGAAACTATGACTCGGGAGACCAGGGTTCAATTCCTGCTCAGCCATGGAAACCCACATAGCGATTTTGGGCAAGTTGCATTTTCTCAGCCCTGGAAAACCTTGTGAAAGAGTCGCCATAAGTCAGAAGTGACTTGAAGACCCACAACAACAGTCCGGTTACACTGCTTGTCTTCAGGGTCCACCTAAACTGTAGTTTTAATTCAGTTTGGAATCACTTTAAACTGCCATGGCTCAATGTTCTAGAATTATGGGAGTTGTAGTTTTGCAACATCATCAGCCTTCTCTGCATAGAAGGCTGTGCCTCACCAGATTACAAATCCTAGGATTCCATAGCATTGAGGTGTGTCAGTTCAATTGGTGTTGAACTGCATTAATTCAATGATGCAGGCACACCCTCAGGTTCCTTCTACATTGCCATATAATCCAGATTATCAAATCAGATAATCCACACTGAATTATAGTAGTCTACACTGCCATATAATTTAGTTATATAAAGCAGATAATCTGGATTTTATATGACAATGCAGAAGGAGCCTCACATAAAGGTCACTCTCCCATTGTCAGCACTAAAGTGAGCCCCCGGTGGTCCAATGGGTTAAATCCTTGTGCCGGCAGGACTGAAGACCAACAGATCGGAGGTTCGAATCCAGGGAGAGTGTGGATGAGCTCCCTCTGTCAGCTCCAGCTCCCCATGCGGGGACATGAAGGAAGCCTCCCACAAGAATGGCAAACCATGAAAACATCTAGGCATCCCCTGGGCAACATCCTTGCAGACAACCAATTCTCTCACACCAGAAGGGACTTGCAGTTTCTCAAGTCACTCCTGACAGGGAAAAAAAAGCAATCACTTTCATTCCTATATATGGAATATTCCTATATATGGAAAGGTAAAGGTTTTCCCCTGACATTAAGTCCAGTCGTGTCTGACTCTGAAGGTTAATGCTCATCTCCATTTCTATACCGAAGAGCCAGCATTGCCTGTAGACACCTCCAAGGTCATGTGGCCAGCATGACTTCATGGAGCACTGTTACCTTCCTGTCGGAGCGGTACCTATTGATCTATTCACATTTGCATGTTTTTGAATTGCTAGGTTGGCAGAAGCTGGGGGCTAACAGCGGGAGCTCACGCTGCTCCCCGGATTCGAACCTGCGACCTTTCGGTCAGCAAGTTCAGCAGCTTAGCTCCAGTTTCTCAAGTCACTCCTGACATGGAAAAAAAAACCCCACTCACTTTCATTCCTATATATGGAATGGGAAAATGGGTCATTTTCTCTCTGGCACCAAAATACTCTGGGTGAGCCAAAGTGCTGATGTTTTAAAATTGGCTTTTAAAAGGGGGGTTTCAGCAATCCACTAGATGGCAGTTTGGAGCTTTGCACAAAATTATTGTGGAAGATTTTTTTAATTGTGTATTTTATTAACATTGGTGCTGGTATTTGTGGAGCTCTTTGTTCTTAGAGTTCCTTTGTAAATCAGAGGTGATAAATGTTTTATATTAGATTTCTGGCAAGTCTTGGTGGGGCAAAAGTGTGTGTATGGGGGGGGGGGGTATCTCTCCTCTGCAACTGGATCAGGACTGCTAAGGTTTAAAAACATCTATGAGGACAGGATGCCATTGCAAGGCGAATTGTCTTTGTGCTCCTTGCTTTAAAATATCCATACTTTCTAATCCTGGTGGCTATTTGGTTAATAGGATCAGTGTATTGTTGAAGGCTTTCATGGCCGGAATCACTGGGGGCCCTTCCACGCAGCCCTATATCGCAGAATATCAAAGCAGAAAATTTATTTATTCCTTTATTTACTGTATTTGTATATGCCTTTCTCAGCTCACAGGCAACTCAGGGCGGTTTACAGGGCAAAATTCAATGTCCACAATACCATAAATACAATTAAAAACATTAACATATAATAAAAACCATAACAACATCAATAAAAGCATAAGTTATTAGTGTCTCCTAGTTAAAATCCCACAATCTCTAAATTGGGTTATCTGAGTCCACACTCAGATAATGTGGGATTTTCTGCCTTGATACTCTGGGATATAGGGCTGTGTAGAAGGTCCCTGGGTTGTTGTGAGTTTTCCGGGCTATATTGCCATGTACCAGAAGCATTCTCTCCTGACATTTCACCTGCATCTATGGCAGGCATCCTGAAAGGTTGTGCTATAGATGCAGGCAAAACATCAGGAGAGAATGCTTCTGTAACATGGCCATACATCAATGCTTACATGCAAAGACGACCTTCATCTTTAAGAAAAGGTTAACTGCAGGGATATAGGGAAGATGGTAAAATAAGGGTATTACTTACTCATAGGAATCCTGTTGCCCCCAAAGAAATTTTCCTTGAGTCCCCGAACTTGTAGCATTGCAGAGAGTGAAATTTTGAAAGCTGCAGAAATCTTATTCAAAGAGATATTTCCACCCACACTACTATATAGTTGAGCAAATGTCTTCTAGTAGATCAAATGTGGAGTCATGTAAAGCTGGATTGTAACCCATCTCAAGCATATTTTAGAGGATAGGCATGTCACTTTCTATCACTCTCATCTCTCCTTAACATAAGTCTGCTTTATGGGATAATTGCCATGCTAAAGGCAGTAGTTTCAAGCCTATGATAAAAAATGGTTTCATCAGGACAGGGCTTTGGTAGAGGGAAGATATTAACAGAGAAATGATTTGGACCCCCCAGAATACAGTCAGGATGGATAACTGTCCTTTGAAGAAGTGGAGTATTGCATCCTTTGGCCTGCATCAATAGGAGTATAGTGTCTAGGTCCAGGGAAGTCATGCTACCCCTCTATTCTGCCTTGGTTAGACCACATCTGGAATATTGTGTCCAATTCTGGGCACCACAATTCAAGAGAGATATTGACAAGCTGGAAAGTGTCCAGAGGAGGGTGACAAAAATGATCAAGGGTCTGGAGAACAAGCCCTATAAGGAGTGGCTTAAAGAGCTGGGCATGTTTAGCCTGAAGAAGAGAAGGCTGAGAGGAGACATGATAGCCATGTATAAATATGTGAGAGGAAGTCACAGGGAGGAGGGTGCAAGCTTGTTTTCTGCTTCCCTAGAGACTAGGACTCAGAACAATGGCTTCAAACTACAAGAAAGGAGATTCCATCTGAACATTAGGAAGAACTTCCCAACTGTGAGAGCCGTTCAGCAATGGAACTCTCTGCCCCGGAGTGTGGTGGAGGCTCCTTCTTTGGAAGCTTTTAAACAGAGGCTGGATGGTCATCTGTCAGGGGTGCTTTGAATGCAATATTCCTGCTTCTTGGCAGGGGGTTGGACTGGATGGCCCATGAAGTCTCTTCCAACTCTATGATTCTATGATTCTGTTAACCCATGCAATACAGAATCTAAACCTTCCTTACTCTATCATTGAGAACAAGTTTTTTTAAAAATATATATATATTTTATTCATTTTCTACAGTATATACAATGCCATGATACAGCAACGGATCACAATCTAAAATTTGGCCTTATCCCATCCACCCTCCCTCTCTGAAGTTGCAGACGTTTTCAAATTACTTCCATGTCAGTCCTTTTACTAATAAATTATCCGCTTCTCTATTGCCTAATTTTATAAATTGCAGTCATATCTTCCTCATGTCATTCAATCAAAATATGACTTGATCTGGAGTGGTTTAAATTTTTTAGGCCATGAAATACAGAATCTAACACTTCTTCACTTCACCTCCGAGGACAAGTTGACTTCAAGGAGTTGATAGTTTCCTGGACATTGCTGGATACACAATCACACAATAGGTTATGAACAAACGGGACCACCTGACATCCGTCAGGAATTAGCAGCCAATAGTGAAAGGACCAAGGCAGTGACATCTCCAGCTCATCCCTTGTTTGGGTATCGGCCAGCATGTCAATGATTTAAATCAAAAAAATAGTTTTCTAAGATCTACAGAGACACTTGCTGGAACACCCCAGTAAGCGAGAGTCCAAAAGTGGCAGGCTCAAACCCAGAACCTCAACCAATGGCTGATACCAAATGAAAGACCCCCCCCCCCCCTGGGCACACAGAAAACTGGGTGACTTGGAAGGCGCTGAACTGTGCTCTGGCACCACGAGATGCAGAGCCAATCTTAAGAAATGGGGCTACAAAGTGGAATCCACGACATGCGAGTGTGGAGAAGAGCAAACCACTGACCATCTGCTGCAATGCACCCTGAGCCCTGCCACATGCACAATGGAGGACCTTCTTATAGAGACACCAGAGGCACTCCAAGTAGCCAGATTCTGGTCAAAGGACATTTAATCAACTACCAAGCTTGCAAACTTTGCGTTTTGTCTGTCTGTCTGTTTGTTTTGTTAAAAATGTAATACAAATGTCTGGTTGCTCCTGACACGATAAATAAATAAAATAACAAATTGACACCAGTGGAAATTTCTTCTCTTAAGTAAAGGTAAAGTTTTCCCCTTGACGTGAAGTCTAGTCGTGTCCAACTCTGGGAGACGGTGCTCATCTCCATTTCTAAGCCGAAAAACTAGCGCTGTCTGTAGACATTTCCAAGGTCATGAGGCTGGCATGACTGCATGGAGCGCCATTACCTTCCTGCCAGAGTAGTACCTATTATTCTACTCACATTTGCGTGTTTCCGAAATGCTGGGTTGACAGAAGCTGGGGCTAACAGCAGAAGCTCACCCCGCTACCCAGATTCAAACTGTTGACCTTTTGGTCAGCAAGTTCAGCAGCTCAGTGGTTTAACCCACTGCGTCACAACTTTTAACCATGCACAAGGGAACAATCCTGTTTTTTTTTTCTATCTAGCCATTATATTTGCAGACACTCTCCTGCACAAGGTGTGGAACAGGGCCTAGGTGCATTGCCTCCTTATAGGAATTATGACAGGCATCTTTTCTTGATGGACATCTTTAGACTATTTTAGGGTCTCAGTGCAAACATCTGCATAGCTCTTAGCATGCACACAAACAAATAACAGTATTAAGCATTCATTCTATTCATGCATAGAGCAGTGATTTTCATCAAGTGGTGTGTGTCAGCACAAATTTCCATTGGAGGAAAAAACTGTTTGCACAGGAGATTAGGAACTGTAAATAAACTACCGTATATACTCGAGTATAAGCCGATTTTTTCAGCGCTTTTTAAGGTTGAAAAAGCCCTCCTCGGCTTATACTCATATCTAAGTTATTTATTATTTTACTCTATTATTATTATTATTATTATTATTATTATTATTATTACTACTACTATTATTACATTTATTATTTTACTCTATTATTATTATTATCCCATTTACATTATTTTACTCTATTTATTATTGTTATTACATTTATTATTTTACTCTATTATTATTTTTATTACATTATACTCTATTATTATTGGAAAGATATGTAAGTACATTTACATTGAAGAAGGTTATAATAATAGTTTAATAAGAGTTGGACAGCCTTATCTTAAATTGCAATTTTATGTAAATATTCAAAAACATTTAACCTACTGATGCCTCAGTTAATGTAATGTTATTGGTATCTATTTTGATTTTGAAATTTACCACTAGCTGCTGCATTTTACACCCTCATCTTATACTCAAGTCAATATGTTTTCCCAGTTTTTTGTGGTACAATTAGATGCCTTGGCTTATATTCGGATCAGCTTATACTTGAATATATACGCTAAGTAACAACCCTGAAAGTTTTGGCTCTACCATTAGGTAGTGTGGGGTGGTCACCTCCAGCTGTAGATTCTTGGCAGTGGGAAATGTTTATTATAATTACTTGGAACTCAAGCAATTGGAGCTTGCAAGCAGCTGGCAATAAATAAATGCATAAATAAATAAAATAGAAAAAATAAAAAGTTTTTATAATACAGTAAGATAGTAAAACAATATTTCATTACATTTGTCATTGTTTTAATTTCTTTTACACAGACATTGAATATTTGTCTGTGTGTCTGCATATGCTGGAATACACCCTGAGTCCCCTTGAGAAGATAGGGTAGAATACAAGTAAAGCATTATTATTATTATTATTATTATTATTATTATTTCAATATTAATATCAAATCAATGCAGAATTTATGCCATGGTATAGTATGGGGTGTAAAGGGGATGCAGGGGCACAATGGGTTAAACCGCTGAGGTGTTGAACTTGCTGACCGGGAGGTAGGTGGTTTGAATACATGGGACAGGTTGAGCTCCCGCTGTTAACCCCAGCTGCTGCCAACCTAGCAGTTTGGAAACATACAAATGTGAGTAGATCAATAGATACAGCTTTGGTGGGAAGGTAAAAGACGCTCCATGCAGTCAAATGACCCAGGAGGTGTCCATGGACAATGCAGTCTCTTCGGCTTAGAAATGGAGATGAGCACCACCCCTCAAATGTGGAAGGGGAAGCCTTTATTTTTAATCTGTGTTACTGTGTTTCTTGTTTCTAGGCATTGAATATTTGTCTGTGTGTCTGCATATGCTGGAATCCACCCTGAGTCCCCTTGAGGAGATAGGGTATTTGGATCAATTCCATCATTGGTGGAGTTCAGAAGGCTCTTTGATTTTAGTTGAACTATACATCCCAGTAACTACAACTCGCATATGTCAAGGTCTATTTTCCCCCAAGAGTGCCTCAAGAGCGCCCCCGGGCAAAATGAACTATACTGTGAATGCTTACTTTGCGTAATGGGTTGAGCCGCCCCTGGGTAGAATACAAGTAAAGCATTATTATTATTATTATCATTATCTATTTTAATAGTAACTTAAGCAACCAGGAATTACATTTATCTGGCATCTACCTACCCTCATGGATGCCAATTAAATGAAAGCCTACTGTACTATATTTTTAGTGAGTAGCCTTTCAAATCTATGACTATCCTCCCTAAAAGAGGGCCCATAGCTTCCATAAAGACCATGATGAATTTATTCAACCTGGGGGTCGGGAACCCCAGGGGGTCATGAGGGGGGTGTCAGAGGGGTCGCCAAAGACCATCAGCAAATGCAGTATTTTCTATTAGTCATGGGGATTCTGTGTGGGAAGTTTGGTCCAATTCTATTATTGGTGGGGTTCAGAATGTTCTTTGATTGTAGGTGTGACAGGGTCTTTGAGTGAAATTTGCAAATGCTAAGCAAGGGGCTTTGAATGAAATTAACAGCAAAAGAGAAACATACCCTTTCTCTGTAGAAAAGGAGCAACAGGGAAGAAAATGTTTTTAAGAAACAAGATGTGACATGTAGAGGTCAGAAGTTGTGTTGTGGTTAAGTTCAAAGGTTGTGGTTAAGCGCAGAGTCTGCAGGTACAAGAAGGTACTTTCCATCAAAAGGTCAAGGGAGAAGGGCTGGAAAGAGAGTACTTTCCATGACCTATTACTTGAGTATAAAAGTCAGCAGAAAAGGGGCGCAGCAGTCACTTGAAGGGTAGCATCTGCGTATGCTGCCAGGCTGTCCGTCTTCTTCATGAAGAAACTAAAATAAACCTTGTTTTTTGATCTTTTTTGGGACTGTTTCCTTCCTTACGTGTTCCCGTGATGTGGACCTAAGAAGACCCAATTGAGAGTCTCTAACAGGTGAGCTATAAATCTCAGCAACTACAACTCCCAAATGTCAAGGTCTATTTCCCCCAAATTCCACCAATGTTCACATTTGGGCACATTGAGGATTTGTGCCAAATTTTGTCCAGATCCATCATTGTTTGAGTCCACAGTGTTCTCTGGATCTAAGTGAACTACAATTCCAAAATTAATGGTTGTTGCCTAACCAAACCCTTCCAGTATTTCCAATTGGTCATGGGAGTTCTGTGTGCCAAGACAGGATCAATTCCATCATTGGTGGAGTTCGGAATGCTCTTTGATTGTAGGTGAACTATAAATCCCAGCAACAAAATCAATCCCTTCCAACCCCACTAGTATTTAAATGTGGGTGTATTGTGTATTTGTGCCAAATTCTGTCCAGTGAATGAAAATACATCCTGCATATCGGATATTTACATTGTGATTCATAGCAGCAGCAAAATTACAATTATGAATTCGCAACGAAAATAATTTTATGGTTGGAGGTCACCACAACATGAGGAACTTTATTAAGGGGTCGCAGCATTAGGAAGGTCGAGATACACCGATTTAATCTCTAATATCTGTTTCAGAAACTAGCTTTTCACCCTGCTGTTTGTGAAGATTTCACTCTAGCAAGCCTACGCATGGTGGTTAGTCCTTAGAAAGGGGTCCTCCAGGGAATACCAGGTGCTATAGGCTATATTTCAGAAGAAGACGAGAGCAAATTTCCACTGAATATGATTTCCTCAAGGAAACCGTACGAAATTCCCTCTTCTATGCAGTCATTAAAGGCACAGAAGCCCACTCCAGGTTTCACTCTGGAGACCCTAAGCTTGGTTAGTCCTCAATGGAGGCCCTCCAGGGAATATCAGATGCTATAGGCTATATTTCAGTGCAAGAAAAGAGCAAATTTCCACTGAATATATTTTTCCTTAATGAAAGTGTCAGGTAGGGGTGCCATACACTGACAAGTGACTGGGAGGGATAAAATGTGAAGAGGGATTCCCTCCCACATTTGTCCGCAAGCAATCTTGATGTTACAAGCCACATCCTCCTTTCCCCACCCCATTCCCCTTCCAGTTTCTCCCAGAGGTCCCACCCAGACAGCTCTCCCCTGGAGCTCTTTGGGGCTGTTCCCTCCCTGTCACATGACACCTGGGCTCTACCTGCTTTCCCCTCCACCTAGCAACCGCGCACCACTCCCCAGCAACAGCCTTATGAACATTCCACAGACTCAGGTGTGCCAACCACTCCATCGCTCTCATTACATCCTGCAATATCCCAGCCTCTCCCAAGAGCCCATGACCTCACCTTGGGTTAATCATGAAACCCTTTCAGCTTCTCACCTCCCACACTTCCAAGCTGATGTCCTCCCAGTGGGAACAAGAACTACCTGAGCAAGGCGTGAAGGGGCGGAGGGGAGAGGCTTTGAAAAACTGGCTCCCACGCCTGGCTGCTGCTTGTGTCGTCCAAAGAAAAGGAGGAAGCTGGAGGATATGAAGTGTTTAGCACACCCAACTAAAGCTTTTGGCCTTACTTACTTAGGTGATCCCTCGTTATCCAAGTAGGATTGTCTTCCAGGATCGGTGTACTGGTGGTGTGTCCCTATTCTTGATCTGCATGTTCTCCTGCAGTGAGGGCATTGGTTTCCAAGTGGAAGGCAGTCCCAGTCAGGGTTGGTTTGATGCGCCTTCCTCTTGGCACATTTCTCTCTTTTGCCCTCTATTCGTGCCTCTTCAAATTCTACAGCACTGCTGGTCACAGCTGACCTCCAACTGGAGCACTCAAGGGCCAGGGCTTCCCAGTTCTCAGTGTCTATGCCAGAGTTTTAAAGGTTGGCTTTGAGCCCATCTTTAAATCCTTTTTCCTGCCCACCAATATTCCATTTTCTGTTCTTGAGTTCGGCATAGAGCAACTGCTTTGGGAGACGGTGGTCGGACATCTGGACAACGTGGCCAGTCCAGTGGAGTTGATGGCGGAGGACCATCACTTCAGTGCTGGTGGTCTTCACTTCTTCCAGAAAGAGTCCGAGGAGCTGTGAAATGGCAGGAGGCTACATTAGGATATGCCTATACATCAGCATGGAGCCCCCGGTGGCACAGTGGGTTAAAGCACTGAGCTGCTGAGCTTGTTGATCGAAAGGTCGCAGGTTCGATTCCAGGGAGCGGCGTGAGCTTCCGCTGTCAGCCCTAGCTTCTGCCAACCTAGCAGTTTGAAAACATGCAAATGTGAGTAGATCAATAGGCACCGCTCCGGTGGGAAGGTAACGGCGCTCCATGCAGTCATGCTGGCCACATGACCTTGGAGGTGTCTACGGACAACGCCGGCTCTTCGGCTTAGAAATGGAGATGAGCACCACACCCAGAGTCAGACGTGACTGGACTTAATGTCAGGGAACTACCTTTACCTTTACCTATACATCAGCATAGTGTTCATTGTGCGGATTTGCTTTTTGGATTATTTTTCTCAATATTTTTGAGCTGTGATTGCTTGAATCCATGAATGAAGAACATACGGATATGGAGGATATAACCAAGGGTCATGTTTGGTTTCAGTGACAGATAGTGCTACATATCATTGTGTACATAGCTATGTGTGATGGCAGACGTGTCACATATGCACATTTTTTTCCACCCATATCTCAAGAGAAAGAGACACAGAGAATACAGCTGATGAAATTTAAACTTCACTTTTAGGAGGCTTCTCCAGCAATCTCCTCTAAGTTTAGCCAGAGCAAACACTTTTCAAATCCTTCTGTTTTCAAATGGAGAAAGGGGCTATAATTAGGCATGGATGAAAGAGAGAAAACCACTAATGTTTATAGAGTTTCTTTTCCTTGTTCACTATTTTGAGTCCAAAGGAAAACTGTGGTCTTCCAGATCTTCCATCATTTCTGGCTACCGGACGGCTAGCTGAAATTGATGAGAACTGGAATCCAACAACAGCTGAAGAGCAAACTTTCCTGACTTCTGATGTTAAGTTCCCTATTTCAGATGAAAAGCCAGATTGCCTTCAGCAGATCTCATTCAACTGCAACTTGGCATTATATCAAATTTGTTCTTCTTGTTGTTTTTAGTTGCAGACAGGGACTTACTGTAGTGATGATGGTTTGCAACGAGGCATGTTTTCTCTGGTGCCTGGATTTTTGGTGACCCAATAATATTGTATCTCTACACACTAGATTTCACTATATATAAATATATATCTTTTGACAAGTGTTTCCTGAGGAAGCGGGCCGACTATTTTTCTTTCTTTTTGCCTTCGCCGATGTTTGTTTGTGTCTTTTTCTTGCACGGAGAGGATGCTGCTGCTTCAGTGTTTTCAAAAATAAAGATGCTTTTCTTGGCATCGTGAGCATTTTTTCTGGAGAATATTGAAGGGAGGGATCCTTACCTTCAGGTATTTACTGTGGAGAAAGGGGAAAGGTCTTCCCATCAGACAGAGCCTTGTTGCCTTAGGGCACACACTCAAGCTTGCGTAATGCCGATTAGTTTCCCCTTAAGATCATTTAAAAGCTTTTTTTGTAGTTGCAGCCCAAGAGACAAAACAGTAGTGGATTTGTCCACACGCGCGCATACACACACACACGGACACTAATCTGGGAGACACAGATTAGTGATGATGGCTACAGAACTAGGAGTGGCAACTATGCTGTTTTGGGGTTCATTAAAATAAGGTGTCAAATTGTGCCAGAAGAAAACCAGAACTGCTATCATGCATGTGTCCATAACTTGAAAACATTACCTTTTCAAGAGAGATATCTCTCAGAATCCCCCCTGTAGCTAGCATGAACATGGGCTATGTTTTCTGGAGAATTCTGGAAGTTGCTGAAAATATTTCCAAATTCTGGATCAGAATAAGATCCAGTTTCCAAAACACTAACACTAACCTAAGGTAAAGGTTTTCCTCTGACATTAAGTCCAGTCGTGTCCGACTCTGGGGGTTGGTGCTCATCTCCATTTCTAAGCCGAAGAGCCGGCATTGTCTATAAACACCTCCAAGATCATGTGGCCAGCATGACTGCATGGAGCACCCTTACCTTCCTGCAGGAGCAGTACCTATTGATCTACTTGCATTTGCATGTTTTTGAACTGCTAAGTTGGCAGAAGCTGGGGCTGACAGCGGAAGCTCATGTTGCTCCCCGGATTCGAACCTGCAACCTTTCGGTCAACAAGTTTAGCAGCTCAGTAGTTTAGCCCACTGCACCACCAGGCGTTCCAACACTAACCTATGTTCAGCAAAGGACAAGAGGGATCATCTCACCTCTGCAGGAGTCTATTGTCTACCATGCAGTTGTGGACAAGTCTACATAGGAACCACCAAATGCAGCAAAGCCCAAACATGAATCAAGGAACATGAAAGACACTGCAGACTAATTCAACCTAAGTCAGCCATAGCAGAGCACCTGATCAACCAACCTGGACACAGCATATTATTTGAGAACACAAAAATGCTGGACCACTCTAACAACCACCATGTCAGACTACACAGAGAAGCCAGTGAAATCCACAAGCATGTGGGCAATTTCAACAGAAAGGAGGAAACAATGAAAATGAACAAAATCTGGATACCAGTATTTAAAAAAACCCTCTAAAATCAGAACAGTAAATAAAGAGCAATACTTAAAAAAAAAACACAAAAAAACCAGTGGAATTCCAGACAGGAAACAATCAAGGCCAGCTAACACCTCTCAACAATGGATTCTCTCAGGTAGGAAGCAGCCAAGCTTAGAAGCTACAAGGCCATTCAATGCTAATAAAGGTGGCCAATTGCAACGTTCACACTTTCTCAAAGAGACAAGAGTTCTTTCTCCCACCCTGGACATTCCATAGATATATAAACCCCACTTGCCTAGTTTCCAACAGACCTCACAACCTCAGAGGATGCCTGCTCTAGATGTGGGCGAAACAACAGGTGAGAATGCTTCTGGAACATGGCCATACAGTTCGGAAAACTCACAGCAATCCACTAAACAGAGGCTTCGGGGAAGTAGTCAGGATTAAGACAGCTCCCATTCCTCGCTACTTAAGTCCAGTATTTGAAATTCAAAAATGCACAGCCTCTGTATTTGGCGACTCCATTGAACTACCATTCATGTTGCAGTGATAGATATCTGTTCATCAGTATAGTCCCCATAGCCATGTCCTCAAGGGATGTCCAAAACTGCAGGCAGCACTATATACCCAGCTGTTTTGTTGTTGTATTGTCTCCATCAAGACCAGCTCTTTCATAAAGCCGGTGGGCCTTAATTATTCATTCACTATCAACCTCCATCCCATTATCCCTTGCATTAGAAAAGAGGGTTCACAGCAATGTATTGTAACCAGGAAAATGCATTTCCTTTCCAGCTTCTGTGAGAATCGCAGCTGAGCTCGGAGAGAAAAGGGAAACAGAGGGCGCGGTGGAAATATGATGTCATTGTCACTGCTGAACAAAGACCTCTGTCTCAAATCCTCTGCTGACTATTACAGCTAAAACTTGTTGATCCCATTTTTCTTCTGCTAAATGTGTCTTCTGTTTTGCTGAAACCAGAGCCATTACTCACCATTGGGTCAGCTTTTACGTATAGAGACTCTGTGAATGACAGCCATCCAAGGGATTCAGTCATCTAGACACCTTCTGATGTCTTTCAAACACAGGGATGTGGCACACACATACACATAAAAACACACACAAAACACATATACACAAACTGGGCCACAGCAATGCCTGGCAGGGGATGGCTAATAATAATAATAATAATAATAATAATTTGTTAAAAAACAAAGTATGGATTGTTGATGTTGTCATCCCAGGTGACAGCAGGATTGAAGAGAAGCAACTGGAAAAGCTGACATGATGTGAGGATTTAAAGATCGAACGGCAAAGGTTTTGCCACAAGGCCTGAGTGCAGTGCTTAAAGACCTTGGCCTGCACTCAAACACAATCGGCGCTGACAAAATGACCATCTGCCAGCTGCAGAAGGCCATCTTACTGGGATCTGCACGCATTATTAGCCGATACATCACACAGTCCTAGACACTTGGGAAGTGTCCGACGTGTGATCCAATACAACAGCCAGCAGAGTGATCTGTGGACTCATCTTGTTGTGTGTCAAATAATAATAATAATAATAATAATAATAATAATAATAATAATAATAACAACATCTTTATGTTAACATCTTTAACATCTTTATTTTTATACCCCTCCAAATGTCTCTCCAAGGTGACTTGGGGAGGCTTACAAGGGACTCATCTTGTTGTGTTTATAATAATAATAATAATAATTATTATTATTATTATTACTATTTTTATACCCCTCCAAACGTCTCCCCAAGGGGACTTGGGGAGGCTTACAAGGGACAAGCCTAAAAATTACAAATAGAACACAACCAATTAAAAACATCAGATAAAATATAAAAACAATCACAATTATAAACAACATCAAAACATTGTGGCTGAGAAAAAGAACATTTTCTACAAAGGGTGTCGCATCACAATAGCTGCTAGCATTAGAACTACGAAATGTGTGAGGAATATTAAAGTGAGCACCTCTAGGATGTAAAGACTGCCTTTCATTCATTATTGAATGTAACTGCAGCCTGTTATGCTTTTACTGCTCACCTCCCAACACATCAGAGATAACAACAGCGATAACAGCACCCTTTGTTCTCAGTGCCAGGGCTCGCCTAGAAGTTGCTATGTAAGCATGGTATAGCTACTGCTCCTCCTCCCCCTCTTGCTCCTCCTCATTTCTTCTTCGTCCTCATCATCACCATCTTCCCCCATATTACAAATATGAAGGAGTCTCTAGAGGTTTAAAAGCAGAGGCTGGAGGACCATCAAAGAGGTGCTTTGATTTTGTGTTACTGCATGGCAGGGGTTTGGAGTGGATGGCCCTTGTGGTCTCTCCCAACTATGATTTTTCTGTTTGTGTCAGGATGACTTGAGAAACAACAAGTCGCTTCTGGGGTGAGAGAATTGGCAATGTGCAAAGGTGTTGCCTAGGGGACACCCTGATGTTTAACCATCCTTATGGGAGGTTTCTCTCATGTCCCAGCATGGGGAGCTAGAGTTGACAGAGGGAGCTCAACCCGCTCTCCCCAGATTCGAACCGTGGACCTGTCGGTCTGGAGTCCTGCTGGCACAAGGATTTAACCCAGTGGTTCCCAACCTTTTTTTGACCAGGGACCTCTTTGACCAGAGACCATTTTGACCAGGGACCACTTGACCAGCAACCACTTGACCAGGGACCACATTGACCAGGGACTACTCGACCAGGGACTACTTGACCAGGGACAACTTGACCAGGGATCACGTGACCAGGGACCACTTTGACCAGAGACCACATGACCAGGGACAACTGGACCAGTGACCACTTTGACCAGGGACCACTTTGACCAGGAACCACTTGACCAAGGACCACTTTGACCAGGGACCACTTGACTAGGGACCACTTTGACCAGTGATCACTCAACCAAGGACCATTTTGACCAGGGACCACTCTCCAATATTAGTACCAAAGGGTTACAAATTAGTTTTTGATCAACTTTAGATTCGGTTTGGGGTGTTGGTTCAGAAAATGGCATTTGACAGACCACATCAGCTCTAGTTTCTGATACAGCAGTGGTTCTCAACCTTCCTAATGCCGTGACCCCTTAGTACAGTTCCTCACGTTGTGGTGACCTCCAACCATAACATTTTCATTGCAACTTCGTAACCATAATTTTGCTACCGTTATGAATCGTAATGTAAATATCTGATATGCAAGATGTATTTTCAAATCCCAAATACCCAAATATGCCCAAATTTGAATACTGGTGGGGTTGTGGGAGGGATTGATTTTGTCATTTGGGAGCTGTAGTGGCTGGGATTTATAGTTCACCTTCAATCAAAGAGC
Organism: Anolis sagrei; assembly: GCF_037176765.1. Lineage (NCBI taxonomy): Eukaryota > Metazoa > Chordata > Lepidosauria > Squamata > Anolidae > Anolis > Anolis sagrei. The sequence continues at coordinate 38,553,236 of NC_090026.1, read as the reverse complement.
ATTCTGAACACCACCAATGATGAAATTGAACCAAATTTGGTACATAGAACTCCTATGACCAAGAGAAAACACTGGGAGGATCTGGTGGACATTGACCTTGAATTTTTGGAGTTGTAGTTCATCTACATCCAGAGAGCACTGTGGACTCAAACAGTGATGGATCTGGACCAAACTTGGCACGAATACTCAATATGCTGAAATGTGAACACTGGAGGAATTTGAGAAAAATAGACCTTAACATTTGGGAGTTGTAGTTGCTGGGATTTATAGTTCACCTACAATGAAATAACATTCTGAACCCCAACAACGATAGAATTGGACCAAACTTCCCACACAGAACCCATGACCAACAGAAAATACTATGTTTTCTGATGGTCTTTGGCGACCCCTCTGACACCCCCTCGCGACCCCCACAGGGTCCCGACCCCCAGGTTGAGAAACACTGTGATACAGAACATATGCCATGGTCAGCGACAGGGAAGGAGTGTCAGGCGGAGTGAAAGGAGCAGAAATAAAATAAATAAATAAAGAGGAAGGAGGCTCACGGACCAGATTTTCATCCTCATGGCCCACTGGTGGTCCGCGGCCCACAGGTTAAGTTTAATGCTTCTCTCATTAATCCTAAAAAACAATTACAAGGTAATATAAAGGACATGGATGCTCTTCCTTGTATAGAAAAGAGAAATCCATCCGGTTTTGTTTGCATGACAAGAAAGAACTGTTAAAATTTCATACTCTACACAATGTTTAAAAGAATAGAAGCCCTCTTTCTTATTTCAATCCTAAAGTGCCCTTAAAAACTAATGAAAAGGAACAGGAAAACAATGAGGCACATAATGAATTACATTTTATAAAAGGTCATGAGTAATGACAACTAATGGCTTTATAATAAGGCTACAACAAGTAACAGAAATAAATTATTTTTAAAACATTCCAAGCTCTGGAAATTAGACGTGTCTGACTGGGACACTGAGTTCTCCACACTACAATGTATTGTTTCAAGTCTCAGTTAATCAGCGGTTTGTTCTGAATCCAGTGCAAAAGGCCTCAGGGCCACTTCACCAACTGGATGGGAAAAAAAACAACACACACACACACACACACACAAAAGCTAGGCAGCCAACTTGCAAAGGATGCCAGAATAGCATCTTGCCCCTCTGATCTTGTATTGGACATAACTTCCAAGCCTTGCTTTTAACTCTGATTATATTAAGAGTCTTCATGGAAGCAGGTCCAAATTGGATGTTGATGGCCATATAGGATGTGTGTCTAATGATGCAATGGGAATGATCTTCTAATGATAGGATTTTCTCCATCTGACCACTTGACATTTTGTTTTCTTTCTCGCAGGATTGGTCAAAGAGATTGAAGGCAAGACTATGAAGGTAGTTGGACATTTTTATCCAACTCACAAAGTCCACATTTAGTTCAAGTTGGCAGGTTTTGGAGTTTTACTAGATTTTGGAACACCTGTGTTTGCATATACATATTGAATAAGGGATTGCCATATAATGATGTGCATTTGTCATTATATATGTGGCTACGTGTTCCCAGATACCCATTGTGGTTATAGTAGTTTGTACACTGTATTGTGACTTTGAAGATGAGGGCTCTGATCCATGCTTTACAATGGAAACCCACTGGGAGATCTTGGGAAAGTCCCACTTTGCTCGACCTCAGAAAATTAGAAATCTTCTGAACAACCCTTCCCAATGATAGATTTTCCTTAGGGGTGTTGCAAGTTGGAAATGACACACAACAGGCATACCCATCCAATGTGTATTTGTCTGACTCTATTGATTTTGAAAGTAGCATTCATCTGATTGTACAAGATTGCCATTCAACGCAAAGGTCACATAGTAAAGCATTATGGGAATCTGCACAACCCAGATGGAAGATCTTGACATGAACATCTCTTCACCTTGTCCACAATGAAGCTTGTGGCATAATGTAAAATATACCACGTGTAGTTCACATCTGATCAGCCCACACACTGCCTTGCCAGAGAAAGAAAATAAGTCACGCAGGTGAATAATAAAGCGCAAGTTGTTCTGAACTCTTAATTGTTCAGAACAACATATGTACAATGGGATCAGCTTCATCAACTCACATAATGTCTTTTTATGAGAGATTTAAAATGGTTTTTCTTTGTCCATTTGGATAAACTCCTTCAACAGCTCATGAAGCAAGAGCACACTCCAAACTTTGTCTCTCTTTGCTTCACTCTCTGTGCACTGCATAGCTAAAGTCTGAACAAAAATGTAACAGTTTTCAAAAGTCCCAGGTGCAGCCATCTCCCTAGGTATAGCCCGACTAATCTGTTTCATGCATCTTATTTTACAGTTGATACACATACATTAACTGATTCCTTGCACGCTCCAACAAAGCTCGCTGGTGATCTCTACCAGTGGCTGTTACAGATCTTTTTCCTTCTCCTGCTGACAAGAATGCTATATTTAGGGCAACTGCTGAATGTCAGATTACTTTTAACTTTAGACAACACCAGGACCCACATTGTTAGTGGAAATTTGACCCTGGTTGCTTTGTGTAGGCTGTGGCAGCAGAGAAGGCATAGAGAGAGAAAACACTGTATGTATGAGAAGTGCTATTGATTCTTGCATGTCATGCAACCAGGATTGACCCTAGATGTTTCCTTGCCTGAGATGAAGGAGAGAGTGACACACATAGTCCTCTGTTCTATGACTGGAAGCTGGTTGGATTGTCAGTGGAACCTTTCTTTAGGACTGACATAGAGACAGCAGTAGCCCAGCTTCAGGGGATGTAGGACAGGATTTGTGTCCCATTTGACTACATCCTCCAAGACATAAGGTTGGACACACTCTGATGCTGCTTAGCGACACATATTACATTTTCATCTTTGAAGTGTTGGAGGAAATGGAACTCTGGACCTATACTACTTCTGCCACCATTTACTAATAAGGTGTACGATGATAAGGGTGTGGCTTCAAGAAGGGAAGAAAGAGAAAGAATTTGAGATGGAAAGCTGGTAGAAAATGACCCTGTGCAAACTGAGAGAAAATAAAGGTGATATAGAGACAGACTACATCTTTGAACATCTGTCTGTGGTTTTATTTTAAACTCATTGTTGAGTTTATACTACGGTATATACTTGAGTATAAGCAGCCCTGAATATAAGCTGAGGCACCTAATTTTACCACAAAAAAACTGAGAAAACTTATTGACTCAAGTATAAGCCTAGAATGGGAAATGCAGCATATACTGCCAGTTTGTTACCAGGCACAATTCAAAGTGCTGGCTTTAGCCTATAATGCCCTAAAGCAGTAGTTCTAATGCCAAGACCCCTTAGTACAGGACCTCCTGTTGTGACCCCCAACCATAACATTATTTTGACTGCTACCTCATGACCGTAATTTTACTCCTGTTATGAATCGCAATGTAAATATCTGATATACAGGATGTATCTTCATTCACTGGACCAAATTTGGCATATCCGATACGCCCACATTTGAATACTGGTGAGATTGGAGGGGGGATTGATTTTGTCATTTGGGAGTTGTAGTTGCTGGGATTTATAGTTCACCTACAATCAAAGAGCAGTCTGAACTCCACCAAACTTGGAACACATAATTCCCACGACCAACAGAAAATACTGGAACTGTTTAGTGGGCATTGACCTTGAGTATGGGAGTTGTAGTTCACCTACATCTAGAGAGCACTGTGTACTAAAACAATGATGGATCTGGACCAAAGTTGGCAAGAATATTCAATATGCCCAAATGTGAACACTGGTGGAGTTTGGGGAGAATAGATCTTGACATATGGAGTTGTAGTTGCTGGGGTGTATAGTTCACCTACAATCAAAGAGCATTCTGAACCCCACCAATGAGAGAATTGAGCCAAACCTACCTGTCCGAACGCATCTCCTCCTATGAACCAGCTAGGACGTTAAGATCATCTGGGGAGGTCCTGCTCTTGATCCCGCCTGTGTCACAAATACATTTGGCGGGGATGAGAGACAGGGCCTTCTCAGTGGTGCCCCCTCGACTATGGAACGTCCTTCCTAGAGATATTAGATTGGCCCCTTTTAGCATTCCGGAGGACAGTCAAGGTCTGGCTGTTTGAGCAAGCATTTTGAAAAGGCAATGTAACAGACATAGGAATATGGAACGATTGGATGAGATTGGATCTTGATTGTAACTAGGAGACGTTAATGATTTATGTTTTATCGACCTTGTTATGATTGTATTTTATACTATTGTTTTTAACTGTTTAAAATGTTTTATGATGTTTCTGGGCATTGAATTTTGCCTCTGTAAACCGCCTTGAGTCACCTGTGGGCTGAGAAAGGCGGTATACAAATATAGTAAATAAATAAATAAATAAATTTCAAAATAAAATTACATTAATTGAGGCAAAATTGAGGCAAACAGCTTCTCCTTTCCTCTCAACACAGCACTCTTGTCCTCTCTCGGCACAGAGATCCAGCTGGGTTGCTATGCCAAAAGGGGAGGAGGCACGCAGTTGGTAGAATCCCTGCAAAGGGCTTCTTTCAGCCCCAACCCTTCCCGCCAGGACCCTCACTCGAGTTTAAGCCAAGGGGGGCCTTTTTCAGCATAAAAAATGAGCTGAAAAACTAGGCTTATACTCGAGTGTATACAGTATCTTCTGCTAGGTACTATATTTTTTTTTATGTCAGGAGCAACTTGAGAAACTGCAAGTTGCTTCTGATGTGAGAGAATTGGCCGTTTGCAAGGATGTTGCCCAGGGACGTCCAGATGTTTTACCATCCTGTGGGAGGCTTCTCTCATGTCCCTGCATGAGAAGCTGGAGCTGACAGATGGGTGCTCACCCCACTCCCTGGATTTCAATCGCTGACTTTTTGGTCAGTAGTCCTCCCAGCACAAGAGTTTAATCCATTGTGCCACCGAGGGCATATTGCACTGTATTGTATTGCATTGTATTGTAACTGTATTGCATTAGAGGTCTTATATTTTTAAAATATATTATCTTTATTTGTAAACTGTGTTGGAAATGTTATCAAAAAGGTGGCAGTCTGTTTCTAAGCAAAACGATGGGAGTACTAGAAACTTGAAGGAGCAAAATGTCACAATACAGAGGGAGTGGTGATCATAAGCATGTGGCAGAAGTTTGGAGCCACAATTTGGAATCTTTTCACTGCTGAAAAATGCCTTGAATTGTGTTTGGAGAAAGGATTATTTTCTTTCTTTCTTCTTTCTCCAATTGTTGGTGCTTCTGCTATTAAAATAATAACAGCAACAAGAGAAAGGAAGGAGAGAAATGGAAGCTCTAGCGAGTTTGTTTCGCTGAAGCAATCCATCTCTTGAAATATTAATGCAGGAAATCAAGAGAATGGTTTCCTAGGTATTTGTAACATTCTAAACAGAAAGCCTTACTTAGCCCTGTATAAGTGGGATGTGCTAAATGTCCAGAGCAATGAGCAGAGGGCTCACTGCATGTGCTCAGAATCGTCTCTTGCATGAATATGCTCACATGTTTTGGACTCTAGAGTGAAAATGATCATGAGTGTGAGCTGTAGTGAGCTGTCGCTCTGGGCTCTAGCATGTCTGCTTAAAACTAGTACTGTTAATAATATATCCTGCCCAGTGCTGCCTCAGCCCCGGAGTGGCTCCTGCCCCTCCCTGCTCCATGCCTAGAGGGGGAACGCAACTGACTCAGCCTCCTGGTTTCACTGCCTGAAGCCTGCATTCAATGAAATATGCCAAGTTCAGCAAAAGAGGCGGAGGCTGCAGTGAGGCTGGGTGAGGGTGTGGGCACCAACAGGCTTGGGAAAGACCTCACTTGCTTCTGCAGAGGTACCAGCTCACCAAGAATGCAAAAACAAGCTTAGCAACGCCTTGCCCTGGGGCTGCTGGCACCTTTGGCACAGAAACAACGCAACATGTTCTACCATCTGTCTTCCACTGGTATTCTCTCCCTGCTTCGATGCCACACCTCCTCCTGGTTGGACTGGCTCTCCTAAACTGTACTGCTGGGCATCCTCCTTCCTTCCACTTGCCTACGTGCACTGCCATCCCTCCAAACAGTTTTCCTGAACCTTGCCGCCTTGGTGGATAACCTCTGCAGAGAGTTTGACAAGGGGAGTGTGTCCTTGTTGATTCTCTTGGACATCTCAGCAGCTTTCAATACCATCGATCATGGTATCCTTCTGGGGTAGCTTTCTAGAATGGGCCTTGCTCAGACCCTTGGCCTTGGACCTATGAGGTCTCACAAGGCTCTGTTCTATCCCCCATGCTTTTCAACATCTACCTGAAACTGCTGGGTGAGGTCATCCAGAGATTTGGGGTTCGGTGCCATCTCTACGCAGATGACACTCTACTACTCTTTTCCACCAAATTCCAAGGAAGCCCCCTGGATCTTGGACCAGTGCCTGGCTGCCATGATGGACTGGATGAGGGCTAACAAGCTGAAGTTTAATCCTGACAAGACAGAGGTCCTCCTGGTCAGTTGTGCAGCTGATCAGGGTATAGGGTGGCAACCTGTGTTCAATGGAGTTACACTCCCTCTAAGGACACAAGTCTGCAGCCTGGGGGTCCTCCTGTACTCAGCGCTGATGCATGATGCTCAGGTGTTGGCAGCGGCCAGGAGGGCCTTTGCATAATTAAAGCTTGTGCGCTAGCTGCAACCATACCTTGAGAAGTCTAACTTGGCCATGGTGGTCCATGCCTTAGTTACCTTCAGATTGGACTACTGCAATGCGCTCTATGCAGGGCTGCTTTTGAAGAAGGCCTGGAAACTACAGCTAGTACAAAGATTGGTGGCCAGGTTGTTAACTGGAGCAAATTACAGGGAGTGGTCAATCCCCCCCCCCCCCCCATTTAAATAGCTCCACTGGCTGCTGATAAGTTTCCAGTCCCAATTCAAGGTGCAGGTTATCACCTACAAAACCCTTAACAATTCAGGTCCTCTCTATCTTTGTGATTGCATATGCCTCTACAAACCTGTGCGAGCTCTAAGATCTTCTGGGGAGGCCCTTCTCTTGCTCACATCTCTATCAAAACCCGGCTGGTGGGGATGAGGGAGAGGGCTTTCTCGGTGGTGGCTCCCCAGCTCTGGAACTCTCTCCCCAGGGAGATTAGACTGGTGCCCACCCTGTCCACTTGTCGTAAAGACCTAAAAATGTGCATGTTCCATTGTGCCTTTGATTAAACAGTTCACTAGATAAGTTTGCCACCCCTCACCCAGCCATAACTTAATATCTGTTCTTTTGCACTTTACCACTGTACCCTGCCCTATAGATATATTGTTCTAATTGACATTGCCCTTCTAGCCCTAACTTATCATCTGGCTCCTGCACTTTTCCATAAGCCTTGTCCTTGCAACTGTATTGCACAAGCCCATGCCCGCCAGAGATTAGTAATTTGACTACTATGTTTGTTGATGGTTGTTTTATGTTGTTTTATGATGTTGCTTTAATAAATTGTACTATGTCTGACCAGGCTTGTCTCCATGTAAGCCGCCCTGAGCCCCTTTGGGGAGATGGTGGCGGGATACAAAAATAAATGCGGATCTGGCCAGGGTGGTCCATGCCTTAGTCACCTCCAGATTGGACTACTGTAATGCACTCTACATGGGGTTGCCCTTGAAAACGGCCTGGAAATTTCAATTGGTCCAGCGAGCGGCGGCCAGGTTGTTAACTGGTGCTCCTTACAGGGAGAGGTCAACCCTCCTGTTCAAGGAGCTCCATTGGCTGCTGTTCATTTTCCGGTCCCAATTCAAGGTGCAGGTGCTTACCTACAAAACCCTATACGGTTTGGGACCTGCCTACCTGCGTGACCGCATCTCTGCATACGAACCCACATGATCTCTTCGATCATCTGGAGAGGCCCTGCTTGCTATCCCACCTGCATCGCAAGCGCAATTGGTGGGGACGAGGGACAGGGCCTTCTCGGTGGTGGCCCCTCGACTCTGGAACTCAGTCCCCAAGGACATCAGGTATGCACTAATGTTGGCAGTCTTTAGAAGAAGCTTGAAAATGTGGTTGTTCCAGTGTGCCTTCCCAGAATAAGGAAACTCCAAGCAATATGTCCCAAATGCACTTTACTACAGATCTAGAATTGCCTGCACGCTCCACCTGTCCCTAAAATATCTATCCTATTTCAACTGATCATGCCCAGCACTTTTAAAGATTTTAATTATTACATTTGGCCCTGTCACAGGTTTTAATGCGCTGCAGTGTTATTGTTAATGTTTTTGCTTGCTTATGAGTTTGTTGTTATTGTATTGTTGTTGTTGTGTTTTCCTGATGTATTTGGGCTCGGCCTCTTGTAAGCCACACCGAGTCCTTCAGGAGATGGTAGCGGGGTATAAATAAAGATTTATTATTATTATTATTATTATTATTATTATTAAGTTGTTGTTGTTGTTATTATCCTACATAAGAAAAAGACACCAAAGTCGTGAGAAATCATGTACAGCCTACTGGAAATACTCGATAGACAACTTTCACACTAGGGCTATGCCACTGTTCTTAAGAGGCAGAGGCATCAGGTCTTTAATCGTTTCATTGGGTAAAAGCCAGCCCTACATTTAAGTGTATATTCTCCAATAGTCCACAGATGAAAATTAGGACAAGTATGGCCAAGCAATATTACAGTGCGTAGCCAAAATCTATGAATGAGGAAGAACACAGAAGCCAAAGGAGGTTGCAGCAATTCTCTTCATCCATTTTGTTTTCTTCCCTTTGATTCACATAGTAAACCCCATTCAGATATAGACCTTTTTCATGGTAGGTGGGGTTATCATCTTAATTTTAACGGACACAGCTTAACCCTATGAAATCATGGGATTTGAAACTGGAGGGGCACTAGATATACCTGACAGAGAATTCAAAATGCACTTCCCTAAACTGGAAATCCCAGGATTCCATATGATGCAGCTATAGAAGTTAAAGCGCTTTAATGGTAAGGGGTGAAAGAGCTCCAGGTCTCAAAACTGTTGGATTTTTTTTAGAATGCAGATAACTCTAACAGATATAGTCACTGAAAAGATTCAACAACATGTTGACTGAAGATTTGGAAATATGTCTTTTTTTTCAAAATAAATAAATAAACATTTCCGATTTCTGATTTCCAGATCCACTGTAGATCAGGGTCCTCGGATATGATTTGGCCTTCAAAACATGTTCCTGTTCAGGCAGATTGATTAACACTGAGAAACTCTCACTCTTCTGTCTTTCTCGCCTTCATTTCCTCAGTCTTGGCAAGGTTGTTTTCTTTTAAATTCCTTCAAAGCGATGTTGAGATAACAATATCTTTCAGGCGATTCAAAGGCAGCCAGAAAGTGATTGCCATTGCTTGTAGTGTGCATACTTGTTCTACTTTTGCCTCTGGGTGCACAGGTTTGACAGGTTTTCGTGTCGTTTTAGAAACCCGCAAAACCTGTACAACACTGGTGGAAAAGCAATTTATGTATTCGACCCAAGATATGTTGCTGCCTGAGGAAAAGGACCAAGTAGCAGCCATCTGCCACTACAGAAGTTGAGCAAACCTTCAGTTAAATCTTATTTCAACTCTGATAGAGGACAGTGACTTCCGCTGTAGCCAAGAGCATCAAAATGGCTTGAGGAGCACAAGGTTGATCATGAAGTATGTTGCTATTTAAATTGATGGTCCCCAGATCAATGGCCACTAGCTGCCAATCCCTGGAGTTTCCATGAAAGAAGGAACAATATTATAACCAATGGATACAAATATGCTTCCTGTCATATTTGGCAAATAAAAATGCTCATCCTCCTTATCAGATAGATTAGGAAGCACATTATTATTATTATTATTATTATTATTATTATTATTGGGTTGTTGTAGGTTTTTTCAGGTTATATGGCCATGTTCTAGAGACATTCTCTCCTGACGTTTCGCCTGCATCTATGGCAAGCATCCTCAGAAGTAGTGAGGTCTGTTGGAACTAGGAAAATTGGGTTTATATATCTATGGAATGACAAGGGTGGAACAAATAACTTTTGTCTGCTGGAGCTAGGTGTGAATGTTTCAACTGACCACCTTTTTTAGCATTTGATGGCCTGGCAGTTTTTTGGGGTGGCTTGTTAGTGCCTGGGGGAATCATTTGTTGAGAGGTGATTAGCTGTCCCTGATTGTTTCCTCTCTGTTGTTTCCATAAATGAGAACACAGAAATGCTGGACCACTCTAACAACCACCATGTCAGACTACACAGAGAAGCCATTGAAATCCATAAGCATGTGGACAATTTCAACAGAAAGGAGGAAACCATGAAAATGAACAAAATCTGGCTACCAGTATTAAAAAAAACTCTAAAATTACAACAGCAAAACAACAGAGAGGAAACAATCAGGGACAGCTAATCACCTCTCAACAAAAGATTCCCCCAGGCACTGACAAGCCACACCAAAAACTGCAAGGCCATCAAATGCTAATCAAGGTGGTCAGTTGAAACATTCACACCCACAGATATATAAACCCAATTTTCCTAGTTCCAACAGACCTCACAACCTCTGAGGATGCTTGCCATAGATGCAGGCGAAATGTCAGGAGAAAACGCCTCTAGAACATGGCTATATAGCCCGAAAAAAACCTACAACAACCCAGTGATTCCAGCCATGAAAGCCTTCGACAATATTATTATTATTATTATTATTATTATTATTATTATTATTATTATTATTATTTGAAACACAAGATTAGCACACAGCAAACAAGATCACTCTGCAGGTTGTTGTATTGGATCACACGTCCGACACTTCCCAAGTGTCTAGGACTGTGTGATGTATTGGCAAATATTTATTTATCGTGTCAGGAGCAGACCTAACAGTTGCGTTGCATTTTTTTAACAAACAAACAAACAAAATACAAAGTTTGCAAGCTTGTTGTTGTTGTTCATTCGTTCAGTCGTCTCCGACTCTTCGTGACCTCATGACCAGCCCACGCCAGAGCTCCCTGTCGGCCGTTACCACCCCCAGCTCCCTCAAGGTCAGTCCAGTCACTTCAAGGATGCCATCCATCCATCTTGCCCTTGGTCGGCCCCTTTTCCTTTTGCCTTCCACTTTCCCCAGCATAATTGTCTTCTCTAGGCTTTCCTGTCTCCTCATGATGTGGCCAAAGTACTTCAACTTTGTCTCTAGTATCTTTCCCTCCAGTGAGCAGTCGGGCTTTATTTCCTGGAGGATGGACTGGTTGGATCTTCTCACAGTCCAAGGCACTCTCAGAACTTTCCTCCAACACCACAGCTCAAAAGCATCGATCTTCCTTCGCTCAGCCTTCCCTAAGGTCCAGCTCTCACATCCGTAGGTTGCTACAGGGAATACCATGGCTTTGACTAGGCGGATCTTTGTTGCCAGTCTGATGTCTCTACTCTTCACTATTTTATCGAGACTGGACATTGCTCTCCTCCCAAGAAGTAAGCGTCTTCTGATTTCCTGGCCACAGTCTGCATCTGCAGTAATCTTTGCACCTAGAAATACAAAGTCTGTCACAGCCTCCACGGTTTCTCCCTCTATTTTCCAGTTGTCAATCATTCTTGTTGCCATAATCTTGGTTTTTTTGCAAGCTTGGTAGTTGATTAAATGTCCTTTGACCACTAGCTGCCCACTTGGAGTGCCTCTGGTGTTGCTGCAAGAAGTTCCTCCATTGTGCATGTGGCAGGGCTCAGGTTGCATTGCTGCAGGTATCGGCAAATAATGTGTGCAGATCCCAGTAGGGTGGCCTTTTGCAGCTGACAGATGATAATTTTGTCAGCACCAATTGTGTTCAAGTGCAGGCCAAGGTCTTTAGGTACTGCACCCAGTGTGCTGATCACCACTGGGATCACCTTGACTGGCTTGTGCCAAAAACAGGGCTAACATTTAAGGCACAAAAATGTGTGTTGATCAGTGTGACAAAGTCAGCATTTACAAGGTTTGCTAAACAGCCTGATGTTCCTTTTGGTGGAAAACAGTTAAAATGTTTCCTGCAGTGTCTGCTGTAAACAGATTTGTGTGAATGGGTGGCCTTGAGAAACCTTTTACTGTTGCCAATTGTTTCGTGACCCCCAACATTAAGCTAAGGGGACCCCATTTGGGGTTGGGACTTAGAAGCAGTGCATTAAATAGTCAGTGCGGACAGGGCCTAGGAGCAGAGAGCAATCAGGCAGAGTAATGCAGGAAAGGAAAATAGAAAATAACTGGTAGGGTTTTCAGATGTGCTCGCCTTGTCATCTCACCAAAAGGAAAAGGGGAGGGAAAGAGAGACATTCGTCGCAGCGCCTGTATTCTCTTGATCAGATTTGGGGGCCGTCGCAGCAACATCGCCTGACCCAATTATCAAGACACTGCTGCTGCTACTTCCTCCTCCTCCTCCTCCTCTTTTCTCTAATCTTATCTTTCATTATTACTGTCATAGATCAGCATAAGAAGAGTGGGGTACAGTCTCATAAAAGCATAATACATTAAAAATCATTACAATCGAGGCTAAGAAGCTAAGACACCTAGACATTTTGAAAAGCTAAAAAAACTAAACACTAATTAAATAATAGTTAAAAAGTAAAAAATCTAAAAGGAAAGGAAAATGGAAGAGAATCTGGAGAAAGGGGTAGGAACATTCAGGAATATGAAGGAGCATCAGGAGGGAAGGGTACAGTCAGGCACAGGTCCAGGAGACTAGGAGCATTAAATATATCCATAGAAACATAGAGTTGGAAGAGTCTTCATGGGCCATCCAGTCCAACCCCCTGCCAAGAAGCAGGAAAATTGCATTCAAAGCACCCCCGACAGATGACCATCCAGTCTCTGTTTAAAAGCCTCCAAGAAGGAGCCTCCATCCACACTCCGGGACAGAGAGTTCCACTGCTGACCAGCTCTCACAATCAGGAGGTCCTTCCTAATGTTCAGGTGGAATCTTTCCTATAGTTACAATTTTCTGATAAGTTAGAATGCTGCTAGTTATCATCCAGTGAATTTTAAGAGCTGCCACATGGAACGTGGCAGCATTATGAGTTGGAACAGAGTTGGTATCTGAAAGCAACAGGGCGGTGTAAAATTGTCCTGAGCTCCCTGGGTGTTTATATAGCAATGGTGAGATGAGATTAGTTCGAATGTGTCTATAAAACAGGCACTGGAGGAGCACATCTTCCTCCCATCCCTTTGCCAAACCCCCTTTGCCTGTGCCTTGAAGCTTCAAAGCACTTTGTAGCTGCGCGCAAAACCCAAGGCAAGAAAAGGCGGTGATGTTCAGAAGAAGACTGCGCTTTTCATCTCCGGAGACACACTGCGTATCCCCGGCAGCTGCCGCCTCTCGCTCCCTGCCTGTTTGCGCCACGCTTTAATGAGACGGGCTCCTTGGTTATTGTGGTTGATTTCTCCCAACACCCTTCCCCCCCTTAGATTCGGAAATGCAACCCTCTGGAGGCTAAAGTACATTGATCACGCGACACACACCACGATCGAGAAAGAACTTTATAAGACACACTAGCCGTCCCCTGCCACGTATTGCTGTGGCCCAGTCTGGTGATCTGGAAAATAAAGTAATGGTTTCTAATCTATGTAATTTCTTTATGCTTGTGGATAAGCAGTATTTCTTGTTGTTTCTTTGTCAGTGTTGATGTGAAGATTGTCTGGTTTGCCTACTCTGGAATATGCAAGATATAGTTGTCCTTCTTTAGGGTCCCATTCAAATCTATGATACTATATCTCTCTGTGTGTGTGAATCATATATATCTATCTCTATCTATGGCTGGATGGCTCTTTGTTAGGAGGGCTTTTATTAGATTTTCTTGCCCTGGTGAAGAGAGTTGGACTGGACGGCCTTAGGTATTTTCTGTTGGTCATGGGCGTTCTGTGTGGGAAATTTGCCCCAATTCTGTTATTTGTGGGGTTCAGAATGCTCTTTGATTGTAGGTGAACTATAAATCCCAGTAACTACAATTCCCAAATGTCAAGGTCTATTTCCCCCAAACTCCATCTGTGTTCATATTTGGGCATATAGAATATTTGTGCCAAGTTTGGTCCAGATCCATCATTGGTGGTCTCTGGATGTAGGTGAACTACAACTCCCAAACTCAAGGTCAATACCCACCAAACCCTTCTAGTGTTTTCTGTTGCCCATGGGGGTCCTGTGTGTCACCTTTGGTTCAATTCCATCATTGGTGGAGTTCAGAATGCTCTTTGATTGTAGGTGAACTATAAATCCCAAGAACTACTATTCCCAAATGACAAAATCAAAAACATTTGAGTGAAGGACATACATTGGGTTGTTAGGTACATGCTGTCCAAATTTGGTGTCAATTTGCCCACTGGTTTTTGAGTTCTGTTAATCCCACAAACGAACATCACATTTTTATTTATATAGATTCAAAGGATAGGACTGGTAGCGGGAAAGAGGGAAATAAATACAGGATGCCCCACAATAAATATATTTGGCCGCCCTGAGTCCCTCTGCGGAGGTCAAGACAGGACAGGGTACAAATGCCCGAAATAAATAAATAAATAAACACACCATCAAAAATGTTATCATTCTGGGTGTCTTTTGCAATTTCCCCCAAAATAAATAAGTAAAAACATATCATCAAGGTGAAAAGTAAAGGTTTTCCCCTGACATTAAGTCCAGTCGTGTCCGACTCTGGGGGTGTGCTCATCTCCCTTTCTAAGCCGAAGAGCCGCTGTTGTCGGTAGACACCTCCAAGGTCACGTGGCCAGCATGACTGCATGGAGTGCTGTTACCTTCCCACAGAAGCATTACCTATTGATCTACTCAGATATGCATGTTTTCGAACGGCTAGGTTGGGAGAAACTGGTGCTGACAACGGGAGCTCACACCACTCCCCAGATTCGAACCTGCAACCTTTTGGTCAACAAGTTTAACAGCTCAGCGGTTTAACCCACTGTGCCATATACTGCAATTCTTCACTTCTAAGATGCATTTTCCCCCTTGATAAACATCTCTAAAAATGGGGCAGCAGTAAGGACCCTTCTACACAGGCCTTTAAACCAAGACCTGTCTCTGCTTTATTGGCGGCATCGAAATGACATCTCCAGTAAAACCGAATTAATTCTGAACAAAACAGCCCAATAGGTTTATTTTATTTAAGGCTTTTTTTGAGGGGCTTCAGGGTGGCTGGATGCTATTCTAGTAGTTACTGAGATGGCAATGTGACACCCTCCCAGGAAAGCTTGGATTTTGGGGTATGGGGTGGTGGGAACAGAAATGTGTGCCAAAACGAGATGTAAAAACCCGCTTTGGCATGCATTTCTTTCCTGTCTGGAAGTGCCCTCAGGCTATATCCACATTGCCCTATATCCCAGGATATGATCCCAGATTATATTAGTCTTCACTGTCAGATAATGTGGGACAAGATGATAATCTGGGATATAGGGAACTATAGATCCTGCCTTAGAATCATGGATATATCTTATGGATTGCTGTTTTTAGTGGTGTTGAAATTAGGGTGCATCTTACAATTGACGGCACCTTACAAATAAAAAAAATAAATTAAAATATGTTTTCTAAAAGGACACAAGACTAGGGTGGGGGTGGGAGGTGGTTTTTAAAGAATGTATGTGTTTTTAATTAATATTTTCACTCCATGGATTTGATTAACTATCCATATAGTTTGAGGTGCACAAAAAAACCCCTATCCAAAATAATCAGTTGCTGAGATCACCTACAAAATTATTGTGTAAATCACCATCTTTCCTCCCACCAGTCCCACCACTCCCTCACTTTTGCTTGTGTCTTAAGGAAGGCCAAGGCTTTGTCCGGGCAATGCAGTTTGACACCAGATTAATTCCCATGGTTTAATGCTGTGGAGTCCTGGGAATCGTCGTTTAGTGTGGCACTAGCACTCTTTGGCAGAGGAGGTTAAAGACCTTGTAAAGCTACAACTTCCATTATTCCCTAACACTGAGTCATTGCCATTTAAGTCGTGTTAAACTGCATGAATTCTATAGTGTAGATGTATCAGAGGACAGATGACTTGGTCTTTATTAAAACACCTCTTCAACAGCTTATAATTCTGGATACACATACACACACACAGTTGCCTTTCCATATCCATAGCTTCTGCATCCATGAATTGGAAACATTCAACAGAAATTCCAAAAAGCAAATTTCCCAGTTTCCTTCAGATTAAAAAAACACCTTGACTGAAGGGTCCGGATATGTTGAGGTGCAGGGCCTGTGGGGATTGACTCCTAGGACCAGGATGACTATTAGGGAATTGTCTCCTGGGAAATCTCTCCTCCCCTTCCCCAACCTCCTGATGCATCATTTTCAAGCATCAGGAGTACTCTATGAAGGGGGCCCTCTGGTAAGTTGGGAAGGGGGAAATGGGGGGGGGGAGCTGGATGCCATCCCTGGTCTACCTGTGGTGGGATGGCATCTAGCACACCCCCCCCCCCAAAGGAAAGCCCAGGGTTATAGGAGGGGGTAGGGATAGAAATCTGGAAGCGGGTTATTTTAACCCGCTTTCTCCCGAGTTTCTGCCCTGTGTAGAAGGGCCCATAGTTAAGAACGGGTATGAGACAATAGGAAGTGACAGAAATCTATCCCCAGGAAGGGAAATTCACTCCTTAAAGAGCTATTATAGGATAGAGCTCCTCCTCTGAAGCTCTATCACCAATCCTTGTTTCCACAACAAGACCAATATTTCAAAATCCAATTATCATACGGACAGAAAGCGAGGTGAAATCTTCTGAACAGGAGCACAGACAGCAACACAAACATCACATGTGTGTTGACCTTTCCCTATGCTATCCAAGCCACGTGTGTGTGTGTGTGTGTATTAGGCATGGATAGAGCCGCATCGGATTACTTGTTACTCGTAATAATTTTGTTAAAGTTACCTTTTCGAAGCAATTTTGAAGCATTTAAAAAACCTGGAAGTCCCTTTGCCCTTCCAAAGCTTTCTCCACCATTTTGGTTCCAACTCAGGAAGTGAGTCGAAAATGATTCAGTATATTTTCTGCCCTCTAGCCTGGGAGGCTGGGAGGCTCCTTGCTTCCCCTCTGAGCAAATCAGGGGAGAAGTTTTGGGGAGGGGAGGCTGCCATTGCTGTATATAAAGGGGAGCACATGGCTCAGAGGCTCATTCGGAGCTGGGAAGGGAAGGGAGAAGGGGTAGGGGGAAGGGGGAAGGGAAAGAGAAAGACTAAGGGAAGGGAGATTGGAAGAAGAGCATGGTGGGCAAGCAAGCAAGCAAGCAGAAAGGAAGAAAGGCTGGGACAAGGGCTGTTGCCAACCGTGCTTGGCTGCCTGCCTGTTTTTTTTCTTTCTTTGTTTGCTGTGAGTTGCCTAAGAAGACACTAGAAATCCCATAGTTTCTTTTCTGCCTATATTTCCCTAACTGGTGAAATCTGCTGAAAAGGCCCATAAAGCTCTCAGCATTTTTTTTTCTTTGTTTGCTGTGAGTTGCCTAAGAAGCCACTAGAAATCCCATAGTTTCCTGCCTAGTGCCTATACTTCCCTAACTGGTGAAATCTGCTCAAAAGGCCCATAAAGCTCTCCCCTGAAGTTTGCCCAATGCCATTTGCTGTTTTTCGCATATTGCACAATCGTGTCCGCCGTTAACGAAGCAATTCAGAAATTTTGGAAAGTTCCGAATGTTTTGGGGAGGATTCAGAATTCAATTCCGAATCGAACTACCAGTGCCCCCTACATTCGAAACGAGTTTTGAACCATATTTTTGGGATCAACCAAGCCTAGTGTGTATGTATGTATGTATGTATGTATGTATACATATGTGTGTGTGTGTGTATGTTTATATATGTCTCTCTCTCTCTCTCTCTGTGTATGTATGTATGTGTGTGTGTGTATATATGTGTGTGTGTGTGTGTGTGTGTATATATATATATATATATATATATATATATATATATCTGTGTGTGAAATTACACTTAAAATTGTACCTGCTCCAACTAATATACAAATTGAATTTAAGAAGAAACCTACAGAACATATCTTGTTCATAACTTGGGGTCTGCTTGTATATACACCATTCAGTGGACATGCAGGTAGATACTAATAATGACAGAAAAATAATTGAAGCTACCGTTCTATATGGATAGGGAAAGAAATAACAGCAATGTGGCCTGAAGATGAAGAGGGCTTGCACAGAATACCTGTATAGCAGCTGATTCAGGCAACCCCTCCCCTGATGAGCACACAGTAACTCTTGTTTTTCCACTTGAATTGCTAGATCAAGTGTAGTTGCTATATAACTTGTGAGAAATAATAGGAATCTTTTTGCTTTCAGGTCTAGCTAACGAGAGAGGTACGGATGCCGTGCTTCTGCCAATTCAAGTGCAATGCTTGTTAGTGTGGAGTCAAAATTCAACCTCCCGAGAAGCTCAGTGTAACATTTCTCTACAAGGCCATTCCTGCCTCCCACTCTCCCCCAGCCTTCCCAGCTGCCCAGTAGGAAACCAAACAGGAATCTCAGCGATATCTCAGAAGCCACTTATCTATGTGTATGCAGTCAATCCACTGTGTCCATGGAGTCTATAGTCATTGATTCAAAGATCCATGGCTTAAACATAATTTTTAAAATAATAATAAAAAACAAATTTTGGCTTTGCCTTATTTATTTATTTGCCACATTTGTATACCACCTTTCTCAGCCAGAGGTGACTCAAAGCGGTTTACTGTCGGCAGCGATTTGATGCCATAATAATCATAAAGATACAGTTAAAACAATTATAAAAACAATTAAAATGTTTAAAATGTGATATAAAAACAATACCGCCTGTAAAAACAATGATTTTAGTCTCCTTACTAAAATCATTGTCCAATTGCATCATTGGTTGTTCCATATATTCGTTTTTGTCTACTTATGCTTCAGTAGTAAAAGCTTGCTTGAAGAGCCAGGTCTTAACCTTTTTGCGGAATGTTAGAAGGAAGGGAACCTATCTTATATCCCCAGGATGGGCATTCCATAGCCGAGGGGCCACCACTGAGAAGGCCCTGTCTCTCGTCCTTGCCAAACGTATCTGCGTGGAAGGTGGGATCAAGAGCAGGGCCTCCCCAAACGATCTTAAGGTCCTAGATGGCTCATAAGGAGAGATACATTTGGATAAGTAAGCCAGACTGGAACCGTCCATGGTTATACAAGGGATATCATTTTACTGTGCCATTGTACATAATGGATCTTGGACATCTAAGGATTTTGGTATCCACAAGGTCCTGGAATTCAACTCCAGGAGATACCAAGGCACCATCATACAATGTGTCTATAATCCAAGCAATTTTGTGTCAGAACACTGCACCATTTTTTGTTTCTCCTGTGACTAGCAGGCTCAGAACTGATGATATGCAAAATAAGCAAACATATGCAAATATGCTTGATATGCGTAATATATACCCATCAGCTTTTCTTCATGTAGAAAATTGCCTCTGCATTGTAAGGCAGATTATATACAACACTATCATAGGCATGCTAGATAATATGATAAATTGGCTCATTTAAAAATATTTTTTTATTCATTCATTCATTCATTCAAAGTATATACTACTTTTTTCCTGCCAAAGAACCCAAGGTGGCTTGCAATATCTGAAAACAGAAGTTCCCTACAATGTTGTATTGTGCCTTCAAGACACTTCCAAATTAGTGTAAACTTTAGGTGAATCTTTTGCACAATTTTCTTGGAAAGATATATTCAGAGTTTGCTATTGTTCTCCTCCGAAGCCGAGAGAGTATAATTTGTTCCCATGTTCACCCAGTGGGTTTCCATGGCTGAGCAGGGATTTGAACCCTGATCTCCAGAGTCATCATCCAATGTTCAAACCATATACCAGATGGCTTTGAATTACATAAGTTAAAACATATATTAAAGTAGTTAGTTATGGAAAACTAAACTATAATTAAAAACATTAAGATAAAAACATACAGAAAATCAAATGTGAAGTGATTTGAGTGGGAAAAACAAAAACAAAAAGGGGGGGGGGGGACAGCTTTCCCTGAACCCGATACTATCTCTTGACAGATTGAACAAAAATTGTCATAATCCCTGGTTAACATATTATGGGAGTCACAGCTCAATATATTTCAAGGGCGCTATGCTGAGGAAGGTTGATTTAGAATGCATTTACACTGTAGAATTAATACAGTTTGACTCAATGCTATGGAATCTTGGAATCTGTAGTTTGGTGAAGTATCGGTGTTCTTTGGCAGAGAAGGCTAAAGATTTAGTAAAACTACAACTCCCAGCACTGAGCCATGGCAGGTAGTGGTGTTAAACCGCATTAATTCTACAGATTATTTGTCCGAACGTATCTCCTGCTATGAGCCATCACGAAGCTTAAGATCGTCAGGAGAGGCCCTGCTCTCGATCCCACCACTCTCGCAAACGCGGTTGATGGGGATGAGAGACAGGGCCTTCTCGGCAGTGGTCCCCTGTCTGTGGAACTCCCTCCCTAAGGACACCGGGTTGGCTACCTCCCTCCTGTCTTTTAGAAGACAATTGAAGACTTGGCTTTGGGATCAGGCGTTTGACTAGATGATAGTGACAATAGGAAAAGGAATTTTGGGTTTTTGATATTGGATTTCCCGGCTTGATTTTTGGTTTTTACTGGCATGCTAATATTTGTACAATTTTAAAAAAATGTTTTTACTGTTTTAACTGATATTCTTATGATGTATTTGTTGTAAGCATTGCTGATGCCTATGTGCGGCCGCCCTGAGTCCCCATTGTGGGGAGAAGGGTGGGATAGAAGCATATGAAATAAATAAATAAATAAATAAATAAATAAATAATACTTTATTTATATATTGCCCAATATCCCAAAAGAGATTCAGGGTGGTGATGCATCACCACCCTGAATCTCTTTTGGGATATTGGGATATTGTTTCTTTGCTGCCCATATTGTTTTAGCTTTGTCCTCATAGCCCTTTTTACATCCGTCTCCTTTATGGAACACCTCTGTGTGCAACCTGTAATTTGACTCTGAAAAAAAGGCCTTTTAAAGACAGTTCTTCTACAAGACTGCTAACAACAATTCAGGGTTGTTGTTTTTTTTAAGCCACCACTCGTGTTCAGAATGAAGAACATATTTAGGCAGCAATTGCAGTTACACTATTCAAGAGTGGCCCAGGAAGTTTTGCTATCTGAAGTATGGGACAAGATAGCATGTCATCCACTCTGCATATACAAACTGACTGGTAAATCAAGACTGATGGGAGATACTATCTTCTATGACTGTAGGACATCCTAGGAATAAGGCACTCTGAAAACAATCAGAGGAAGCAGCAAATAAATATGCAGAGAAGTGGTCTTTTGATATTGTCTTGTTCAGATTGTTACAAAAAATGTGATTCAAAAATCAAATTATTTTTTTTAAAAATACATCAGGTCAAAGTTTTCCAAACTGTGTGCTGTCACACATTGCTGTGTCAGCTGCAGTGTGTGGATGGCCACACAAACATAAAAAATGTAAATTCAAGATTTTCATGAGATATGTTGTCTCCCCATATAATTCATTATTATGTATATGCTTGTATAAGGGTTGCAGTGGCACAGTGGGTTAAACCACTAAGCTGCAGAACTTGCTGATCAGAAGGTCGGCAATTCGAATCTGTAGACAGGATGAGCTCTCATTGTTAGCCCCAACCTCTGCCAACTAGCAGTTTGAAAACATGCAAATGTGAGTAGATCAATAGGTACTGCTTCGGCAGGAAGGTAACGGTGCTCCATGGAGTCACATTGGACACATGACCTAGAAGGTGTCTATAGACAATGCCAGCTCTTCGGCTTAGAAATGGAGATGAGCACCACCCCCCAGAGTCAGATATAATTAGACTTAATGTCAAGAGGAAACCTTTACCTTTACCTATATGACTGTATCTCTTGTATGGGGCTGGCTTCACTTCCATTTTGCTCGGAAAACTGCATTACTATAATAATAATAATAATAATAAGAAGAAGAAGAAGAAGAAGAAGAAGAGGAAGAAGAGGAAGAATTGTAATAATAATAATAATTTGTGGCTCACAAATGGAACTTTGAAAAAGGAGACGGAGGGCCTGATTCTGGCAGCCAAAGAACAAGCCATTAGAACAAATTATATCAAAGCCAGAATTGAAAAGTCGACGACAGATCCAAAATGTAGACTTTGCAAGGAAGCAGATGAAACAATAGATCACATCCTCAGCTGCTGCAAGAAAATCATGCAGACAAACTACAAGCCAAATTCAGACGGACAGAGTTCTGGAGCACAATACTCTTGACCTCACAATTATGTTAAAAAACAAAGTATGGATTGGCGATGTCGCAATCCCAGGTGACAGCAGGATTGAAGAGAAACAACTGGAAAAGCTGACAAGATATGAGGACTTAAAGATCGAACTGCAAAGACTCTGGAACAAGCCAGAAAAGGTGGTCCCAGTGGTGATTGGCACACTGAGTGCAATGCCTAAAGACCTTGGTCTGCACTTAAACACAATCGGTGCTGACAAAATTACCATCTGCCAACTGCAGAAGTCGACCTTACTGGGATCTGCACGCATCATTCACCGATACATCACAAAGTTCTAGACACTTGGGAAGTGTCCGACGTGTGATCCAATACAACAGCCAGCAGAGTGATCTTGTCTGCTGTGGACTCATCTTGTTGTGTTTCAAATAACAACAACAACAACAACTTTATTTTTATACCCCTCCAATCGTCTCCCCAAGGGGACTCGGGGTGGCTTACATGAGGCCAAGCCCAGCAATATAGCAATACAAATATACAACATAGGAATAAAACAATAAAATATAAAGAAAAAATAAAATACAAAAAGCAATATAAATAAGCACAACAAACAATATAAAATCACAATAATTGAACACAAAAAAGAAAGAAAAATTGATCACAGTGGGCAGGGCTGGTTGCAATGATTAAAAGTTTAAAAACACTGGGTGGGAGAGCAATGTAATGTATCTGGACAGGGGTTCCGGGGGACGAAAATAGGGTTTAATTGCACTAGCAGGTAAAATAAAGTACTATGTCACAAAATGATGCATGTCTATAAAGTGTGTCACCAATATGCCATATCTGGAAAGTTCTGTATCAAATGAATAAAAAACTTTAACAAATGATATAATTTCATATTTGTTTGTTTGCTTACTTGCCGGTTTGTTCGTTTTGAGTTATCTATTCTCCAGCTAATTTGCCAAAGTAGCATACAAAGGTTTGCAGGTGTGGAAACGTCTGCATATTTTGTATGCTGTTTTAAAATTGTTTGCCTGTTTCTCATTGGATACATTTCTTGGATACAGTTTTCCATGGATAAAAGCATGCTTGTGTGCATTGTTTCAAACTGTTCACATTTTAGCCACATTCCATTTGCAAGCATACATATGATTTCATGAATGTTCTCTTCTTCCTGTACCATTGGAGCAAGTCCCATTGCTGCATGGATTTGCAAAACAAGATGTGTGCTTCTCCATTAGCAATCTCAGGAGGTGCAAAGTGGATGTTTCTGTATCAAAAGAAGAACGTAACCAATTTTAGCCCGTCTCTAATCTAAATTTCTTGTTCTTCCTGTAACCCACAGGTTTCAATTCACTTCACTGAACATGGAAGTCCTCCTGACCCCCATTCCATTTCCTTTGCTAAGACTCTGCTACATCACACACCGAGATTTTTCCATGCTCCTTCCTCCTCACCCGTTCTCATCAAATCAAGTCTCCTAGGAGCAGCAACCATTTCTGACTCTTGAAGGAAATGCGGCCATTTCCTTTGCAAAGAGACAGTCTTCAAAGCAGCATCTTTATCTGAGGGCAGCATGTTTTCGCTCACAGGCTGGGCCTTCCTTGGGGGCCCAGAGGAGCACATCCTCTCTCTGGTGCAATACTGCATGGAGTAGAAGGCAACAAAGCGGTATCCGTGGAAGCTGTAATCTTTAGGTTAAATATATGTAACCTTACCATCCCCCTGCTCCATAAAGCACTCCTATTAATAAACAATAAGGCTACTGAGAACCAACCCCTTCCCCCCAATTCCGCTTTGACGGCTATAGCTGGTCTGGGTTGCTGAATTATACATAAACCAGGCTCAGCTTTAACCAAAATTGACTGTGCCTAATGCATTGTTTGAAATATTGACGTTGATCGTTTGTTCGGGATTAACATTTTCCCCCAACTGCGATGAGATCAGCGTTGTTGCCTCTGGCTCCGGATCCACAAATGTGACATATATACCCTGTGCTTTTAACCTTTAGTTTAGTGCCGTTGCCCTTGAGGACTGGCAACGGAGGCCCTTGAGTGAGGGCAGAGGGAGAAGGGAGCATTCACAATGGCCCCATCTACACTGACCACTTAAAACACTTTCAAAGCAGGATTGAAAAAAGTGATTTTGCCATTCAGATGTTTCCACAGGAAATCCTGGAACCAGTTTGAGGCCTGGATGGTGAATATACAAACCACTGAGCGCTGAAGCACATTAAAGGCTTTCGTTGGCCTTTGTTGTTTGGCTGCCGGGGTATGAAGCTAGATCCGAACTACATTAAGGTAGTCATTGTAAATGGGACCCAAAGCCCCTTCTACGCTGCCCCTATATCCCAGGGTCTGATCCCAGATTATCTGCTTATCCAGGGTTATCATGCAGTAGAGACTCATATAAATCTGTTTAAAGCAGATAATCTGGGATCAGATCCTGAGATATAGGGCAGTGTAGAAGAGGCCTGCATTTTGCCAGCATGTTCTCCATCAGTTTCCCCAATTCAGTGGACATTCGGTGGATTCTGCAAGTTGTAGTCTAAACCCCCATTTCCAACCGGTGGCGTAGTGGATTAAACCCTTGTGCCGGTAGGACTGAAGACTGACAGATCATAGGTTTGAATCGGGGAGAGCACGGATGAGCTTCCTCTGTCAGCACCAGTTCCCCATGCGGGGACATGAGAGAAGCCTCCCACAAGGATGGTAAAACATCAAAACATCTAGGCATCTCTTGGGCAACGTCCTTGCAGATGACCAATTCTCTCACACCAGAAGCAACTTGCAGTTTCTCAAGTCGCTCCTGACATGAAAAAAACAAAACAAAACCACAGAGTGGTTAATATTGTTGCTATATTTCAGACTTAAATGCTCCTTTGATTTTTGGTGGCATGCACACTCTTTCTCGAAACATATTTTGCTCTGCTGGTGTGCGTCATGTCTGCAGATCCAGAATGAGGTTTAAACTAGTTCATGGATTTTTTTTCCTCCCTGTAATGACTATGAGAAGTTTCATTCAACAGCTTTCTCAAATCACTTTTGCACTTTTTAAAACATTCTGTGAATGTTTGATCGTTTTAATGCAGAGAAGAAAGGGGCAAATGCATATTCACTATCTAATTGCTGTCTGAAACTCGGAAAGGAAATCAACCAAAGCAGAAAATGCTTTAAGCAACAAAGCAAAACAGTCTCTTCTGCATAGTAAAGGGAAAGGTAGCATCTAGAAGTCAAACAGCAAAACCAGGACTGGAATATAGGAGGAAGATTTCCCCACTTTCTGCTATTATAGCTCTCCGGATATAATCTTTTACTATTCTAGAACTATAGACTACTCAATTTAGGCTCTTGCTGATGTCTGCCTGAATTTGATTCCAGAACCTAATCATTCCCACTCCTGCTTGTGGATGCCAAAATATGTGAATGTTCAAGTCCCATATACAATCTTCTTATATAACATGGCAAAATCAAAGTTTGTCCTTTGGAGTTTTTTTAAAAAACGTATGAAATAAGGGTATGGAGTGCCAACTGTAGTGTATTTTTTATTCAGAAGTTACCTCCATTGGGTTCAACTGGGTTTGCTCTCTGGAAGCCTAAGAAAATTACATTTCTCTTCTCATCTGTAGTAGAGAAAATAGTAAAAGATGTATCCATTTTTTCTTGGATTCCTGTTCGAGTGTCATGCTGTACTAGCAAATTTTTTTTGGCCAAAATGAGACCGAGAAAAGACCAAAAGTCATTTCCATTTTGCAGTTAAATATTTTTAATCCTCCCATTTGTACTTGAATTGTAAGTTTGGGAGACTAGTTGGTATTATTTTGAGGAAGAGTATGACCTGCGTATTCACAAGGGATACATTTCTGGACTTTGTATGGATATGTGAAATTGCAGTTAAAGCGGATTTAATTGAATGGAAGGACTTTTGCCTCAAGACCATAAAGTTATGCTGAAATACCTAGAAAATACCTAATAGACCATATTTTGTTGGACATGGATAAATTACATTGTGAATATCAGTCTGACAGATACAGGGGTCTGTGGTTTCTAGGTGGCATTCTAAGTTGTTTTTGTGTTATAATTTTTCCTGTTTTGTTTTTAAATTTATTATGTGGTTGCTTTCACATTACATAATTATAATCCTTTGACAACACTTCAAATGGCTATGATTCCATTCCACACATTTCTAGTATTGGCCGTTTTGTCAACATTCTCAGCTAGACAACTCTACTTCCCCACCAAACTATAAATCCCAAGGTTTTGTAAAATGGAGCCAGGATAGTTGACATGGTACCAAAAGGGGGTGCATATGGTCCACAGGGTTCACTTTACCTGCCCCTGTCATTAAGGTTTAGTCCGAAATGAATTCCATCTTATTCTTGGAGTCTAGTAAACCCAAGACATTTTACTGCCTGAGCCAAATAAACCTCCTATCATATGTATAAAGCCAACTGGACTGGAAATTGAATCTTCTTCCAGTACTGTATCCTGTACTGCATCTGCAGGCAGCAGGTGTTTGTGTGCTGTCCAACATTTTGATAACCCTCTCAACATCTATCACTTGAGGAAATTGCCTCATTTTGCCTAATGGCACCACCATCTCTGCTCAATGTGGCTAAAATTACAGTTGAATACCTTTCGATTTCATTTTGAACTGTTATATTCAGTTCCATTCAAACATCGGTGGGCCAATATTTACATACAGCTTTCCCTTTGAGTGTGAAACATCCGTTTTGGCAGAAATGAAATAGCCAGTAGATTGATTTATTGCATGGAAACGTAATCAGTTCAACCTTTTAATGAAAACAACAGGTGAATGGACTAATGTGGCTCTCTGTGACCATGTGGCCTCCAGAAATGTTAGACTTTCATTCTCATCACCCTTGGGTGGCATGTCCATTGGCTATGTTGATTATGATGAATACTGCAGTTCCAACAACACTAGAGGCTTCCAGAACACAGAAGACCGGTTTCTTTCAATGCTGTCTTGTAGCCAAGAATGCCCCCTCCCAGAGCATTTAAAAAAAAGACAAATATGAAATCCAAATAGTCACTGTTGTCTGATTATCGTAAGCCATGCCCTTTGCTATATAATACAGTGTCTAAGTTTAGAATACTCAATTGCACATTGGCAGAAAGAGGAAGTACTTTGCCAACAGAGAAGGACAAAAGTGGGCAGAGATTTGCCTAAATCGTGCACATGCCTCTTTGTAGGCGTAGATACAGATTTAGACATAATGACTGTAATTATTGTACTCCTGGGGAAGACTGTGTCCGGGGAGCCAAATGCTTGCTAAGTCTGCTGCATTAGCAGCTGGCGGGTCTGATGCCTGTGAGGTAGTGACTGGGTTTTTGGTCTGAATTTTTAGCACACTATTCAAGGCATTGTCCCCATCCCAAAGTAGATTCAGAACCTTTGCTAGCTATCATTTTTATCATGAAAGCAGACAGGAATGAATGGGGGGGGGGGGCAAAATGAGGGCTTCAACCCACCAAATAGGACTTCTGACCCCTGATTAATTTTGTCTTTGGTCCTGAAATGTCTTGCATTGCAGGACATAAAACTTCAACGGAGCAGTTAGAAATGCAATTTATGCAACTCCCAAAAAAAGGGCAGGCGAAGTTAATAAGGGAATATGAACTCAGAAAATGTAAGAGGCAGGCCCGTAGCCAGGATTTCGTTTCGGGGGGGGGGGGGGGGGGGGAGGGGCTAAAAAAATTTCAGGGGGGGTTCGGTGGGGGCTGAGTTTCGGGGGGGCTGAGTCTGAATGAAAGATGGTCTTGCCTAGCAAACCTTTTGTATCATTACCCCAATACCCCCATGCATATGGGATATATTGAGTATGGTGATCAGATCATGATATGAATAAACATAACAGTTTAAATAATGCACCAGTAAGGCCTTTTCGCGAACCACCATGAGAATTTTTTTGGGGGGGGGGCTGAAGCCCCCCCCCCCCCCCCCCCGGCTACATGCCTGGTAAGAGGTCTAGGTATGTACAATGGCCAGTGTATCACTCTACAATGTTAGAAATATGGAGGCTGAAGGGATATTTCATGAAGAGGCAGAATTTTTTAATGGGATAAGGTAAAAGTAAAGGTTTTCCCCTGACATTAAGTCCAGTCGTGTCCAACTCTGGGGATTGGTGCTCATCTTCATGTCTATGATAAGGCTCTCATTTTGCCCCAATTGTGGTAGCTAAATGGCTATGGCCACACATCACTTCCAACAGAAGGCATAGACTTTAGTCTCTTTCACACTACACAACTATAGAACTTTGATCACACTTTAATAGCCATGATTGAATCCTGTGGAATCCATGAGTTATTGAGAATTCTCAGCCAGAGAGCTCTAATGCCTCTCCAAACTACAAATCTCAGAATTCCACAGCATACAGCATTGGCAGTTAAAATGGAATCAAAGTGGTATAATTGTGCTGTCCTCTCCAGTAATGGTAGGGATGCCAAATACATAAGGATATATCTAGTGAAATATATAAAATGTGGAATTACCATAGCTGGCTTTGAACAACCACTGTTGTTGTTCTTCACTGGCTGCATCTGGTCTTGAGGCAACACATGATGGAAACATCTTGGTGAAGCTAAGCCAGTCTGAGTTGGCTGCTTAATGGACAGTGGAAAGTCTGGGAGCCCCATGTACACATGCTGCCTTGAGCTCTGCGTAAAGAAAGTGGGTCATAAGTAAATATTCTGAGTTAGCATCACACATGATTGGAATCAATACATCAAACATCTCATTTCCCACTTGCTGGTCACCACGAAAGCAATTTGGTGCCTGAAAAGCTCCACAAGTACCAGGGCCAGCTATGATGAAGCAGCGTGAAACTGGTGCCTCAGGTGGCACATGCTGCTTGATTTTGCATCCATTCAGCAGAGTTTGAAAGTACTGGTATCCATCATGCATTTTCTTTTCTAACAACATCAAAGTTACATTTCAAAACTAATACAAGGAGTGGGAGTGAAGCAACGTTATTGGTGTAAAGCAGGGGTGGCAAACAAGCAGTTCTCCTAATATTGTCGGCCTGCAACTTTCAGCAGTCGATGCTAAAGAATGCTAGAAATTGTAGTCCAATTGCTTTATGGAGGGATGTAAAAAGCAAAGTTTAAAAGATAATTCTGAAGGTTACTTTTTAAAGGCATGCTAAAATACACTTTGCCAAGAGTTTTCCAACGTTTATGCCATTCTGACATTTTTTGAAAAAAGCCACAAAAATCAGCAAGTCTTGTGAAGTGTTATTTTAAAACATTTTAATGAGGCACTGCAATAAATCATTCTCTAGACACCATAACTTGTAATGGGAACAAATTACTTTTTGGGGATAGGGGCTTTCCAAGCTTTGCCTCTAAGCTAGATTGCTGTCTATAGTCCTGTTCCAGCCCTAATGTTAAAATAAGATCAAGTTATTGCTTTTATTAATTTAATTTTAAGAGTTAAATGACATTTTCTATTTCACCTTTCTCTCTGTATGATTCCCAAGATAGCTATTATAGGTTTACCTCTGGGGTGAGCCATTTCATCCCTTCCTCAGAGCGCAAAATGTGAGAATAGACAGCCACCCTCAGCAGAGAAGCAAGATGGCAAACGATGTCCGCAGCATGTATGCCAAGGATTTCCAATACTCCCTCTTTCAAAGGTAAGATAGCAATGTGACCCACCACAAGAGACCTTTCTGGAAAATACTGGTCCTGAGAAAGCTGAAAGGCATATGAGAGGAAAAAAACTTGAGTGCTTTAACACATGGCATGAAGTGATGGAAAGTCATGAGACAGATCCAGGCTATTTGGAAGAATTTGTCTCTCTATATGAGGTTGGATCTGAGATCATCAGAAAAGCCCTTTTCTCAGGCACACCAAAATTGCAAGCAGATTTGATGGGGACATGGGAGAAAACCTTTTGGTGGTACTTTGGCACTTTAGTTGTGTATTGATGGAAGCTAGTTTTAATCATTGATGGTGTTTTAAAATTGTGTATTTTATCTTATTTTGTATGTAGATAGTGGTTGTTTATAACTTATGTGGTACACTTATGTACTGTTGATGTTTCTACTGCACTTTGCAGTGCATTGTAAGTTGCCCCGAGTCCCTTTTTGGGAGGTGGAGGTGGGATACAAATAATGATGATGATGATTATTATTATTATTATTACTGCATTGTTTTAGGCTGAACTGTTTTTAACTGTTTTTTATTTTATTTAAATTGTTTTTATCTGAATCATTTGAATAATTATACTAGTTTCATTCTGTTTTAATATTTGCATCCTGTATGTTACATATTAGTTGCTTTGGATCCCAGTCCTGGACTGGAAGCAATGATGATGATGATAATGATGGCCCTTCATATTTATAGGTTTACCTCTTGTGGATTTCATTTTTTGTGGATTTCATTCATATAGGTTGACCATAAATTCCCATGGTCAACCTCTACTGAAACATAACAATAAAGTCCCGTTGGAGGACCTAGAGATTCCTGAGAGAACATTTCTTTCAGCATTTGTCAGTCCTCCAAGGGGATTCTGTGGACAACCTCCAGAAAAGCTAACTGTAGAGTTGCACCGGAGGATCTAAGGATTCCTGGAGAGGTTTGCTCTAAGGAGATTATTTGGTTTCCCACACTTTCACAGAGATCTTGTGCTGCTAATCCTAGTGAATGTGGAGAGTTGCCTGGAATGACGGTTGGAATACTGAGCAGTAACTTTATGACCATCATGGAGAATTGACATCTCAAGATATGTCTTTCCATACATGATTTATGAGTTTTTTCCATGAAGCTAATGGGTTTTGTGGTTTCCCATCTTCCTGTTAATGCAGCCAAAC